>NW_012101332.1:733910-740539 GCF_000951045.1 Mandrillus leucophaeus | reverse complement strand
TTTTTTTTTTTTTTTTAAGAAAAACCCTCTATTCTTGGAAAAGAGAAACTGTCTAGCTAAAAATCTATATTTCCCAGCCTCCTTGCACACAGGTGTGGTCACTAAGTGGAAGTGGTTGGATGGGGCTTCTGAGAAAGCTCTTTAACCCATTTATGCTGGAAACTGCCATTTTGTGGATTTTTCCAGGAGTAAAAATTCAGACCCTGGCAATGACCTTGAGCAGTAGGCTATAACTCCCACATGCTTAGTGTTCCAATAATGAAACACTAGGCATAACAGCATAAGGGGGTTGACTTGACAAGAGGTCTGCCTTTTTGTCCTTACCCTTTCCTCTTTTTCTCTGCCTGGAAACACAGATGTGATGCCTGTAACTCCAGCAGCTATCTTGGTGCGGGGCGGCGGGGGATCATGCCATGCACTAAGGCTGATGTTCCACTGATGCTGAAGACTGACCAAACCAGCCCTGGGCTGCTGAACTCTGGATTTCTTCACAGGAGAGTCACTTCTATGTTGTTTAAGCCTGTTACTAGCAGTTACAAGCAATTCTGATTTTTTTTTTTTTTTTGGAGACAGAGTCTCACTCTGTCACCCAGACTGAAGTGCAGTGGCATGATCTCGGCCCACTGCAACATCTGCCTCCTGGGTTCAAGTGATTCTCCTGCCTCAGCCTCTCAAGTATCTGGGATTACAGCCACATGTCACCACGCCTGGCTAATTTTTTTGTATTTTTAGTAGAGACGTGGTTTCACCATGTTGGCCAAGCTGGTCTTGAACTTCTGACCTCAAGTGATCCGCCTGCCTCAGCCTCCCAAAGTGCTGGGATTACAGGCATGAGCCATCATACCCAGCTAATAATTCTGAATCGTTATAGCTGCCACCATCTAAAAATCAGTAAAGTCTATATTTTAAAAAATCTGAGTTTCAGGAGAATCTTGAAAAACTGGAAAGGCTGGTAACACTAGATTTGTCTGCATGTCTTGCATGACAACAGTCAGCTGGCACCGGGCAGGAATGGCCTAGTCTTTGCCTAGCATGCCGTACTCTTGCAGTGTTCTGCTGTCCCCTGAAGCTGCCTGGGTTTATGGTCTCTGCAATACGCTATGCTGTCTCCTGGGAATGCCTCACCAGCACTAATCATGTATGAAGCCCATCTCTCCCTGATGTTAACACCCTCCAAACATCAACAGCTTCGCCTTCAAAGTGGATCCAGAGGCCGGGTGCGATGGCTCACACTTGTAATCCCAGCACTTTGGGAGGGTGAGGCGGGCAGATCACAAGGTCAGGAGATCAAGACCATCCTGGCCAACATGGTGAAACCCCATCTCTACTAAAAATACAAAAAAAAATTAGCTGGGTGTGGTGGTGCACACCTGTAGTCCCAGCTCCTTGGGAGGCTGAGGCCCACGAATCGCTTGAACCTGGGAGGTGGAGGTTGCAGTGAGCAGAGATGGCGTCACCGCACTCCTAAATGGATCCAGTAGTAGCTCGCAAGATTCTTCCCCACTTCTAGGCTCCCATCTTAGCCATGTCCATCATCTCCTGCCTGGATGACTGCAGCAGCCTCCTGCCTGTTCCCCTGTCCTCTCCCCATCCCTCACAGTCTGCTCCCCACATGCAGCTGGGGGCAGGTCGTGAACACAGGAGTCAGAGGAGGGCCCTGCCCTGCTCAAAGCCGTCCTGTGGCTCCATCTCATGCAGGGTACAAATGAGAGTCCTTGCTATAGTCCCACATGACCTGCCCCTGTCACCCCTCTGCGTCAGCTCCATCCACTCTACCCCATCACTCTGCCCCAGCAACACTGACCTCCTGTCTGTTCCTCCAACATTCCAGGACTTTTTTTTTTTTGAGATGGAGTTTCGCTCTGTCACTCAAGTTGGAGGCTGGAGTGCAGTGGCACGATCTTGGTTCACTGCAACCCCCCGCCTCTCGGGTTCAAGAGATTCTCCTGTCTCAGCCTCCCGAGTAGCTAGGACTACAGGCATGTGCTACCACACCTGGCTAATTTTTGTATTTTTAGAGGAGGCAGGGTTTCGCCATGTTGGCCAGGCTGGTCTTGAACTCCTGACCTCAAGTGATCCGCCGTCCTCGGCCTCCCAAAGTGTTGGGATTACAGGCGTGAGCCACCGCGCCTGGCAGTTCCAAGACTTACGTATTCGCTGCTCTGTTCTGGGAACAGGGTCTGCAATTTGCACATGGTGCTTTCAGCTCGGTACTCAAACCGCACCTGCCTCCGAGGCCCTCTCTGACCATCCTCTACTGAGATCTGCCCCCACCCCCTAACACTCCATTTCCTTCTTCCCCACTTTACTCTTTTTTTTTTTTTTTTTTTTTTTTTTTGTTGAGATGGAGTCTGGCTGTCATCCAGGCTGGAGTGCAGTGGTGCAATCCAAGCTCCGCCTCCCGGGTTCACGCCATTCTCCTGCCTCAGCCTCCCGAGTAGCTGGGACTACAGGCGCCCGCCACCTCGCCCGGCTAGTTTTTTTATATTTTTTAGTAGAGACGGGGTTTCACCGTGTTCGCCAGGATGGTCTCGATCTCCTGACCTCGTGATCCGCCCGTCTCGGCCTCCCAAAGTGCTGGGATTACAGGCTTGAGCCACCGCGCCCGGCCCCCACTTTACTCTTTTCCACTGCATTTAGCACCCTATAATCCCCTGTGTATTTTTCGTATTTATCCTGTTCTATTGTTTGTCTTACCCATGAAAACATTAAAAGTGCTGGGAAGACAGAATATTTGTTTCAAGCTGGTTGATACTATACCCCCAGGCTCTAGAGAGTGCCTGGCACTGAGCTGTCCCAAGCCCGTATGTGCTGAGTAAATGCAGAGCTGTTGTGTCCTGTAGCTCCAGGTTTATGGAGTGCTGCTGTGTCAGACACAGGGCTGAGGCCCGGGTGGCTCTGCTCACCGGATCCTCACAGCCCTCCAGAAGGGAGGTCTCTGTTCCTGCCACATCCTCAGTGCCAGAGCAGTACCTGGCACAGAGTAAATGAATAAGTAGGGGTCTCGGAGACAAGCCGCGGCCCACCCAACCCTCCCACCCACCCGCCATCCGTCACCTTTGCCCACGAAGAAATCCTGGTAGTAGCGGGCGCCCAGGTCCACATGCTCGATGCTGTACTGCCGGGGCCGACTCTGCGTCCTCTGCTGCTCCTTGGGCACTTCCAGTACTGAGATGCTGGCGTTGGTGCGGTAGGCGCTCAGGGAGGGCTCTGCCAGGTGGCCCTCGCCGCTGCTCGGGGAGCCCACGGAAGCCCGGGAGAAGCTCACGTTGCGCTCACACTCGCCCCCAATCTCGTTGCGGAAGTGTGGGCAGCTGAGCAGCAGGTCATTGCTGTTGTCATCGCCGAGGTCCTGCTCCAAGTTCTCCTTGCAGTTTAGGTCCTCTGTGCTGGTGAAGGCCGGGTCCAGGCCTCCGAGGCTGTGGGCCCGCGAGGCCGTGAGGGAGGCCATGGCCGAGGCGGCGGAGGCGGCCGAGGCGCCCGTGGTGGTGTTCCGCCTCTGCGACACCGACACCCTGTTGGCGGCCGCCTCGTTGAGATCGAACAGCATGCTCTGCACGTCGAAGTGGGCGAAGCTCTTCTGACACACCCACGGCCTGCTGGCTTCCGGAGGGCTGCGGCCCTCGTCGGCCTCCCCCGGGGACCGCCCAGCCTCCCCCTCGGGTTTGCTGCTCCTTAGCTTCCGAAAGATGGACGAGTCCACTGAGTCCCCGCCGCTGAGGCCCCGCGCAGGTTTCTTCCGGGTCTTCTCCTTCTCCTTCGCGGGCTGCAGCGGCAGGAGGCTGTCCTTGGCTGGCTGCCCGTTGTGGCAGTCCTCCTTGGCTCCGCCTCCGCCCCCCATGAGGTGCGGGCCAGGATCTGCCCGGAGGAGCTCGGTGAGGGCCTGGCAGCCCCGGGCGTCGGGCTGCTCGCTGCGGAACTCGTTGAGGATGTCGAAGAAGCTCTGCTCCGGCATGCCCTGCACATCGATGGACGAGGTGCTCCCATACTCGCGGAAGAGGGGCAGCGCCCCCGTGTGCCGGACCCC
The DNA here is from genome assembly GCF_000951045.1 of Mandrillus leucophaeus. Taxonomy (NCBI): domain Eukaryota; kingdom Metazoa; phylum Chordata; class Mammalia; order Primates; family Cercopithecidae; genus Mandrillus; species Mandrillus leucophaeus. The sequence continues at coordinate 736,512 of NW_012101332.1, read as the reverse complement.
GCGCGGCTCCCCCGCGTCCTCCGCGTCACACTCGCTGAGCGTTATCTCGCTGCTGCTGCGGTGCCGAAGGGGGAGGAAGGCCCTGCCGGGGGACCGGGGCCACCCGTCCTGGAACTCCACGTCTTTGGACCTTCTCCTGGAGAGTCGGTGGAAGGCTTTGGACCCTGAGGAAGCTGGGGTGCTGGTGGCGGGCTGTCCGTTCTGTATGCTTCTCATGGAATGGGCCATCTTGGTGGCCTTTGTGCCATCTGTGTCCTGTGAGGGGCTTGGGTTGCTCTGCTCTCTCAGGGCCTCCCGCTTGGGCGGCCAGTCGGCCACCCTTGCGCGTACACCCATCTTCGGCATTGCGGGGGTGGTGGGGCTGGGGCGGGTGGTGGCGGTGGCGGTGACCGGGCTGTCACCAAGAGGCTGGGACATGCTGCCATTCTGGGCCCAGAATCCCAAGGGAGCATAGTCCCCTGTGTGTGGCCCAGGGAGGACATCGCCCACCCTGGCCCCACAGCTGGCTGCCAGGTCCACACCATCGCTGGGGATGGCCCGATAGGTGGTCATAGTCCACGGGCACTGGAGTGCTGCTGGCCCGGTACGATGTGGTGTCACTCTATAGGGTTCCCCACCCCTCAGCCATTGTTCAGGGCCGCCAGGCCCAGGATGAAGGATGCTGGGCCCTGAAACCTGACAGGAAGGTTGTGAGCCTGTGGAGTCCAGTTCTCCACCATCGCTGTGCACAGCTGAGCCAGGACAACCTCAGGAAGCAGGTGCTGTCCTGGGGGCTCCAGACCGAGTGGCTCAGCACCACTGAGCAGGCAGCAGTTGCAGGGGCTGGCCAGCCGGAGGTGGCGAGGAAGTTGTCCCCGCCATGCTGAAATGGGAGAAAAGGAAAATGTGAGCTGCGATAGCCGTGTTACTGCTCCCAGAAAGTGGGACATGTGACTTTTCTTGACAGCCTCACTCATTAAAAAAAACTTATTATGGAAATTTGCAAACAAACTCAAAGGCAGAGAGGAGACTGAGTCACCCATCAGCTCCAACAACCACTAACTAGTTCCTATTCCCATTTCATCTATTCACCCCACCTTATGACCTTCTTTGTTTCTAATAGAATGTTTTAGAGTAAACCCCAGACATCAGGTCTTTTTTTTTTTTTTTTGAGACAGAGTCTCATTCTGTCACCCCAGGCTCGAGTGCAGTGGCACATGCTTGGCTCACTGCAACCTCCACCTTGAGGGTTCGAATGATTCTCCTGCCTCAGCCTCCCAAGTAGCTGGAATTCCAGCATGCACTCCCTTGCCCGGCTAAGTTTTTGTATTTTTAGTAGAGACAGGGTTTCGTCATATTGGCCAGACTGGTCTCGAATTCCTGACTTCAGGCAATCCCTGCCCACCTCAGCCTCCCAAAGTGCTAGTATTACAGGTATGAGCCACCATACCCGGCCAGACATCAGGTCATTTCACCCATAAATACTTTAGCTTATATCTCTAGTAGGTAAGGTTTAAAAAAAATTACTACAATAACATTATCATACTCATCTAAATTAACAAGAATTCTTTAATGTCATGCAGTACCCTGCCTGCATTACATTTCCCGTCATTGTCTCGCAGGTGTCTTTTGTGAGCTGGTTTGTTCGAAATTATCTTCTGCTTGTGCAGGTATTTTCTTAAGTCTCCTTTACTCTACAATGGCCACCTTCCTTTATTTTGATGCTCTTTACTTGTTGAAGGAAAAGGGTCACCCGTCCTGTGGATTTCCCCACTTTCAGGATCCCTGTGGTGCCACTTAACATGTTCCTCTGCCCCCTGTATTTCCCGTGAACTGGTGGCTTCACGCAGAGGCCAGACTATTGTCCATCTGCTCTGTTGTTCGCTCAGCTCAGCTACTCTGTCAGAAAGGAAGTGAAAATGACAGATGAGTCAACATGAGCACCAGTGGAGTTTGGGGAGGAAAGCCGCAGAAGGAATGTCTCTAGAAATCCATGTGGTTACTGCAGACTATGGCTGGGTAAATCAGAGCCCATCACTTTTTCACTGAGATCTCCCCAGTGACTGCTTACTGCATTAAAACACTATCCAAACTCCTTCCCCTGCTCCATAAACCCCACAGGATCTGGCTCTGATGTCTCTCCCCATCCCTGACTAAACTCTGATCATACTGGCCTTCTTTTCTGTTCTGATGCACTAAACCTTATCCAGGATATCTGATATGCTTCCTCAGTCCTTCTGGGGGCTGGTTCCTTCCTGGGGCTGGTTCCTTCCCATGTCAGTTTTTCCATGGAGACTTCCAGCTGGGCGCGGTGGCTCACGCCTGTAATCCCAGCACTTTGGGAGGCCAAGGTGGGTGGATCACTTGAGTCCAGCAGCTCAAGACCAGCCTGGCCAACATGGCAAAACCCTGTCTCTACTAAAAATACAAAAATTAGCCAGGTGTGGTGGCAGGTACCTGTAGTCCTAGCTGCTCAGGGGGCTGAGGTAAGAGGATTGCTTGAACCCGGGAGTTTGAGATTGCGTGAGCCATGATCACACCACTGCGCTCCAGCCTGGGCAGCAAAGTGAGACCTTCTCTCAAAAAAAACAAAACAAAACAAAAAAACTCCCAAAAAACAAAA
>NW_012101332.1:731455-732495 GCF_000951045.1 Mandrillus leucophaeus | reverse complement strand
AGAACGGCAGGGATGTCTGTGTTGTTCACTGATGCATCCCCAGTGCCTAGAACAGTGTCCAGGACGTTTGTTCAGTATTTCGTGTATGTACGAGTGAACAGATGGCTTCTGCCTAATTGGAGGTGTAAGTATCTCCTGATTTGCAGGCCCCTGGGGAAGGGAGTCTGTGCCTCTGTCCAGCACATAAAACCACCTGCGGGGTCACTTCCCTTTGTCTCCACCTTGAATTCTAGAAGATGAAAATCCTGCTGGAGAGGAAGGGGAAAGTGGGTCGCCGTCTGTGATGGAACCTGTTGACTGCCCAGCAATCGTGCCCACTCCCTCCTGCCAATGGAACTGATTTTGCTCGGAGCAGTACAGTGCTGCTTTGGGCTGGGCACTTGGCTCAAGGTGACCTCTAAGTTTTCTTTCCTTGGGAATCTAGAGCTGGATGCAGCCGTTCTTGGTCAACAGCTATTGGTGCTTCCTGTGTGAGAAAGTAGCAGGCCTCTTCTGTGTGTGTGTGCGTCGGTGTGTGTGTGTGTGTGTGTCTCTGTGTGTGTCTGCGCATGTCTGTGTGTGTGTATGTGTCTGTGTGTGCATCTGTGTGTCTGTGTGTGCACATGTCTGTGTGTGTGTGTGTCTGTCTCTGTATGTGTCTATGTGTGCATCTGTGTCTGTGTGTCTCTGTGTGTCTGTGTGTGCGTGTCTGTGTGTGTGCATCTGTGCATCTGTCTCTGTGTGTGTGTGCCTGTGTCTCTGTGTGCGTGCGTGTCTGTGTGTGTATGTGTCTATGTCTGTGTGTGCATCTGTGTGTCAGTATGTCTGTGTGTGCATCTGTGTGTATGTCTGTGTGTGCATGTGTGTCTGTGTGTGCGCATGTCTGTGTGTGTGTGTCTGTATGTGTCTATGTGTGCATCTGTGTCTGTGTGTCTCTGTGTGTCTGTGTGTGTGCATCTGTGCGTCTGTCTCTGTGTGTGTGTGCCTGTGTCTCTGTGTGCGTGCGTGTCTGTGTGTGTATGTGTCTATGTCTGTGTGTGCATCTGTGTGTCTGTATGTCT
>NW_012101332.1:724975-726442 GCF_000951045.1 Mandrillus leucophaeus | reverse complement strand
ATCTTCCCACCTCAGCCTCCCAATGTACTGGGATTATAGGTGTGAGGCACCGTGCCCAGCCTCCTCAGTGATTTTCTCACTGGCATCTGGGAACTCATCTGCTGCCTCTGGTCGGCCAGAAGCTGCTTCTCCTGCTATCTTGACATTTTTTAAGCCATACTGTTTCTAAAATTATCAAACCATCCTTTGCCGGCATTAAATTCCCCAGCTTGAGATCCTCCTCCTTCCTTTTGCTTTAGGTTGCCATGTAATGACTTCACTTTTTCTCGAAGCAAATTAGAATCTATAGGTATGCCTTTCTTATAGCAATCCTGTACCCACATAGAAGCTGCATTTGCAACACGAGATAAAAATATATTTTGTAAAAAGTGCAAGGTTTTTGTGCCTGCTGGCATAGGTGCAGCAACAGCTTCATGAATTTCCTTTTCATTTTTTACAATGGTCCTCACACTGGATTCATGTATCTGGAAATGGTGGGCAACTGCAGCTGCAGTCCTCCATCGATGGCACATATCAAGCAATTGCATATTTTCTCGTAATGTTATGACTTTTCTGTGCTTCTTGGGACAACTTCCAGCATCACTAGTGGCACTTTGTACGAGTCCCCTGAGGTTATTCAGGGCTTACGGTATTGCACTAAACATGATGAAAACTAGGTGAGAACCTCCAGGGATCATTTTTTACTGCAATATGCAATTTGCTGGAGAGACAAACTGCTCATGCGGAGATGATGAGTGTCACATGGTGTTTCAAACGGATACTCACAGTACTTAAGCTCACTGCAGTAGCAACAGGAGGTGGTCGCAAAACTATGACAATAGTGCAGTGTGTACTGCAGTTAATTTCATGCAGTTATGATTTAATTCTGCATGTTTATGTTTGTTTACATTTCTCTTGGCTTGGCAATGTATTTGTGTGTAACTTTTGATAAATTTTAACTTTTTAGAATGCATTTGTGTATATTTTATGGTAGTAAATGATAAACTAATGGACATATATTTTATGTATTCATGACATACCTAATATTTTATTTTATTTATTTATTTTTGAGAAGGAGTCTCGCTTGGTCGCCCACTTATTTATTTATTTATTTATTTTTGAGAAGGAGTCTCGCTCGGTCGCCCAGGCTGGAGTGCAGTGGTGTGATCTCGGCTCACTATAAGCTCCGCCTCCTGGGTTCACGCCATTCTCCTGCTCCAGCCTCCGGAGTAGCTGGGACTACAGGTGCCCACCACCACGCCTGGCTAATATTTTTTTGTATTTTTAGTAGAGACGGGGTTTCACCGTGTTAGTCAGGATGGTCTCGATCTCCTGACCTTGTGATTCACCTGCCTCGGCTTCCCAAAGTGTTGGAGTCACAGGCATGAGCCACCTCGCCCAGCCCTAACATTTTATTTAAAAAAAATATATTTTTCGGCTATGTGGTTCACCTGTAAGATCTTTTCTTTTCTGTTTTTTTTTTTTTTT
>NW_012101332.1:723642-724925 GCF_000951045.1 Mandrillus leucophaeus | reverse complement strand
TCTGTGTGTGTATGTGTCTATGTCTGTGTGTGCATCTGTGTGTCTGTATGTCTGTGTGTGCATGTGTGTCTGTGTGTGCGCATGTCTGTGTGTGTCTGTGTCTGTATGTGTCTATGTGTGCATCTGTGTCTGTGTGTCTTTGTGTGTCTGTGTGTGTGTGTCTGTGTGTGTGCATCTGTGCGTCTGTCTCTGTGTGTGTGTCTGTGTGTGCCTCTGTGTCTCTGTGTGCGTGCGTGTCTGTGTGTGTATGTGTCTATGTCTGTGTGTGCATCTGTGTGTCAGTATGTCTGTGTGTGCATCTGTGTGTCTGTATGTCTGTGTGTGCATGTGTGTCCGTGTGTGCGCATGTCTGTGTGTGTGTGTCTGTGTCTGTATGTGTCTGTGTGCATCTGTGTCTGTGTGTCTTTGTGTGTCTGTGTGTGCGTGTCTGTGTGTGTGCATCTGTGCGTCTGTCTCTGTGTGTGTGTCTGTGTGTGCCTCTGTGTCTCTGTGTGCATGTGTGTCTGTGTGTGTATGTGTCAGTATGTCTGTGTGTGCATCTGTGTGTCTGTGTGTGCACGTCTGTGTGTGTGTGTGCATGTGTGTGTGTGCATCTGTGTGTCTCTGTGTGCGTGCATGTCTGTGTGTGTCTGTGTGTGTGTGTCTGTATGTGCGCGCATATGTGCACGTGTAGGGGGGCTTTTCCTAATTTATGCCCAGAGGTATGGAGCGAACCGGCAGAGACCACGAGGGAAGCTCAAAGCAGATTCAAGGAGCAAAATAGCAAGGAGAGCCTGCAGCCTCTGAAAAAGCGAGCACCAGAAGAGGGCAGGTGGGGAGTGGGGAGCTCCTCTTCCTGGTGCCCCACAAGAACACAAACAATCCTGAAGACGTTGCTGGGAGGCAGCACGGGGATGGGCTAAAGAAGAGTGAGGAAGCTGGAAAGCCCACAGGGTCGAGTTGCCTAAGGGAGACAGGAGAGAGGCCAAGAGGAGCCTGCACTGACCTGGACGGCAGGGTGTCTTCTGCCAACCAAGGCTTGTGGGAGTGTGGATGTCAGATCATCTAATTTTCCAAGAGAAATCAGAAACCTAGAATTGCATGCAACATCTTCCAATTTGAAAAGCAGAAACATTGGCCGGGCATGGTGGCTCACGCCTCTAACCCCAGCACTTTGGGAGGCCGAGGCAGGTGGATTGCCTGAGGTCAGGAGTTCGAGATCAGCCTGGCTACATGGTGAAACTTCATCTCTACTAAAAATACAAAAATTAACCGGGCATGGTGGCACACATCTGTAGTCCCAG
>NW_012101332.1:715341-721653 GCF_000951045.1 Mandrillus leucophaeus | reverse complement strand
GAGTACAGTGGCACAATCTTGGCTCACTGCAATCTCTGCTTCCCAGGATCAAGTGATTCTCCTGCCTCAGCCTCCTGAGTAGCTGGGACTACAGGTGCACACCACCATACCCGGCTAATTTTTTATTTTTAGTAGAGACAGGGTTTTACCATGTTGGCAAGGCTGGCTCGAACTCCTGGCCTCAAGTGATCTGCTGCCTCGGCCTCCCAAAGTGCTGGGACTACAGGCGTGACTGCACCCGCCCCTGCAAGTTATTTTCAAATATTTGCAAATCTTTTTTTTTTTTTTTCTGAGATGGAGTATCGCTCTGTTGCCCAGGCTGGAGTACAGTGGTGCCATCTCATGGCAACCTCCGCCTCCCGGGTTCAAGTGAGTCTCCTGCCTCAGCCTCCCGAGTAGCTGGCATTACAGGCATGCGCCACCACGCCCAGCTAATTTTGTATCTTTAGTAGAGACGGGGTTTCTCCATGTTGGGCAGGCTGGTCTCGAACTCCCAACCTCAGGTGATCTGCCCACCTTGGCCTCCCCAAGTGCTAGGATTACAGGCATGAGCCACTGCGCCCAGTAAATAGCTGCAAATTTCTAAAGAATTTTCCAATACATTTATTGAAAAAAATTCAGGTATACGTAGGTCCATGCAGTTCGAAACCATGTTGTTCAAGGCTAAAATGCACTTCCTAAGAACATTAACAATAAAAACCTCAATGAAGCTGAGCACAGTGGCTCATGCCTGTAATACCAGCACTTTGGGAGGCTGAGGCGGGAGGATTGTTTGAGCCTAGGAGTATGACCCCAGACTGGGCAATACAGTGAAACCCCATCTCTGCAAAAAATTTTAAAACGTAGCCAGGCATGGTGGCGTGCGCCTGTAGTTCCAGCTACTTGGGAGGCCAAGGCTGCAGTGAGCTGTGATTGTGCCACTGCATTCCAGCCCAGGTGACAGAGCAAGACTCTGTCTCAAAAAACAAACAACACCACCACATACACACATACAATGAGGGTGCACAAAGTAAGTATGTGTGGGTCACACTCGGGCAGGGGTTGCTGGTTTGCCAGAGAAAAGTGAAATTATTTTATCTATGGTATTTATTGTCTCCACTCTAAACTGTCAGTTACAGAATGGCAAGACTGTTTGCTTGAGAGCCTGAACCCTGCTCCACACTCGGCTGTGCTGGGCACCAGATCCCAAGTCAAGCTGGGATGATGGCCCACCTGAGGGCGCTACCTGTCCTCCGCAGCCCAGTCTGTGTTGTGGCTCCGCCTTCAGAGTGCAGAGTGCGGAAGGAGGATTAGTCCTTTGAGGCCACACTTAGGCTGGTTGGGAAAACCAGTGGCCCAGATGCGACCCTGACTTGCTTATGCAAGCACCTCCCGACAGCTGGGCTTTGCTGATGGCATTTGTTTCCAGCTCAGTCAGAAACCCTCAATCCATTCTGCTCCCTTCTGTGTACACACACAGATGTTCTTGCAGGCCTTGGTCTCTCTGCACAAATCCCTTCTCCTAGCAGCTGCAGCCGAGTCTTCCTGTGACATTCAGAGGCTGAGTGGCACCCGCAGCCTCTAGGATTCAGAGGGCGCACATTGGTCTCCTTCCAGCTGTCTTCCACTGAGCTCCTCCTTCCTAAAAGCACCTGGACCTTCCCGATGGGGACCCCCTGTGATGAGAGAAGCACAGCATAGGCAGGAACCAGACCGCCCCCTGGGCTCAATCCTGGTGTGCCACGGATGGGTTATGGAAATAGCGACTTGGTTTCAATCTGTAAAATGGGTATAATATCACCTGCCCCATAGCCACTGCTCTTTTTTTTTTTTTTTTTTTTTTTTTTTTTTTTTTTTTTTTTTTTTTTTTTTTGAGATGGAGCCTTGCTCTGTTGCCCAGGCTGGAGTGCAGTGGCATAATCTCGGCTCACTGCAAGCTCCACCTCCCGGGTTCACGCCATTCTCCTGCCTCAGCCTCCCAAGTAGCTGGGACTATAGGCGCCCGCCACTGCACCCGGCTAATTTTTTGTATTCTTTAGACGGGGTTCCACTGTTAGGATGGTTTCGATCTCCTGACCTCGTAATCCGCCCGCCTCGGCTTCCTAAAGTGCTGGGATTACAGGCATGAGCCACCGCGCCCGGCCAGCCACTGCTCTTACTACAGTTCTGTTGTGTATCTTTGGCAGGAGTGCTTCCCTTTTCCCCCCAATTACAGAAGCACAGTTGGGGTGGGCGCAGGACGTGGGCTTGGTCAGACCAGGGTCCTCTCCTAGGATTCTGTGCAAGGTTTCTAAGAACATGCGAGGCTGGAAAGTATTCTTGCGGGGGTGGGGACAGTGGACCTGGCTTCTCCTGTGCAGTGACTTTTGCTGGGGACCCCTGGTTTCTTCCCTCCAGGGCTACCTTGGCTCCTCCCTGTTTTCTAAGATTGCTCCTCTGGCCTCCTGTTCATTCTGTACATCCTCAATGAATTGTGATTCAGCCACAAACTGCCAAGCGTGGCTTCTGCCGCTGGCATCAGAGGACCCTGAGTGACACACGTTGTTGTGTGAAGGAGGGCAGCTGGGGAACTGTATATGGGAAAAATTAGGGCAGGCTGGGAGACCGCAGCAAAATGAGAAGTGAGTGGCAGTGGGAGAGAGTCAGTTGGGATGTGTTTGGCTGCAAGTAACAGAAGACTATCCAGTGGTAGCTTGCACAGTGAAAACATTTAGTCATCTCATGTCACCAGGAGGCCAGATATGGTGGCTCCAGCCCGGTGGGAAAGCTGGACAGTGATGTGAAGCATGTCCCCCCATTCCCTCTGCCTCCCTCATGTGCTGTAGGATTGAGCAAGTCTTCCGGCTTTGCTGCGTCACGGTAACAAGCTGGTGGCCACAGCCACACTTCCCACTGAATCACGGGCAAAGGGGAAAGACAGGGATGGTAAGGGTACCAGTCTGACCCTAATCAGGAAGGAGCATCTTTCCCAGAACATTCCCCTTGCTGCAATCCTTTCTTTAATGTCCTACTGGCTAGAATGTGGATACACGGCCACTCCAGTTACAAGGGACGCTGGGAGAGCCAGAATCTGTAGCCATCCTGATTGCCTCTGGGCCAGTGGGGACTTAATCAGGGTCTGTTAGAAAAGCAGGCGACCAATGGTATATCTGTGGGTGTAAACGCTCCCAGACTGCCCCTGCGACAGGCAGGCAAGCACCATGGCCTTAGTGTCTTGGCTCTAAAAGGCCTAATTCTGTGAGGGCCACAATGTCTGCCAGAAGCTCACAGGACACAGCATAGGGAAACACAAGAGCCCTCCAATGTGGACATTTGTGGTTTGCTTTCCCTGCTGCCAGGACTCCTTTTTCCAACAGTCCAGACTTCCCTTTGGGAGCCTCCCCTCTCCACTGGCCACCCAATGGGCTAGAGGTGGGGCTCCTTCCCTAGCTCTGGAGCAACCCATGTGGCCTGATCAGAACCAGTGAGACCGCGATGTCTTTACCAGGAGTGCTAGAGCTGAAGGCTGCGCTTTTCCCTTTAAGCCTAAGTCTGAGAAGATGTGAGGGATGGAGTCACTGCAGCTGTCTCGTAACCATGGGAGAAGAACTATCTGTGAAGGCGTCTGAGAGTTAGAATCTGGGGCTGTAGTCATCATTTGGGTCTCTGCATCAAGGTGGAGACAAAGTCAGCCCTACTCCATTTCCCACCACTGGACATTTTAGTTATAAAACAACGCAACAATGAAAACATACACAAAAGCCAGTATCTACAACAGCAACTACCATCAATAGAATCCTTCTACGGCCCAGGTCCTTTCCTGAGCACGTCAAGCCTGTCAATTGCTATGCGTTAATCCTTTCGATAACCCCATGAGGTGGGTATCATTACCTCTGTTTTACAGATGAGGAAACTGAGGAGCAGACAGAGGAAGTAATGTGCCCAAGGCCACATGGCTATGAGTTGACACAGTGGGGACGCAACCCCAGCCCCTTCATACCTCAAGTCAGAGAGTCCTCAGTTCAAGCACCAGCCTTCCCTGTAATCACAGGCAGTGTCTGGACCTCTGCGATTCTCATTTAACTGTGTGTCACCAATGCGGAAAATATCTCCAGCTCCAACCGCCCTGCTAAGTTCCAAACTCACCTACCTACCTGACTACTTGACATCACCACCTATACATGTCACATGCATTGCAACTGAACATTCCCAACCTGAACTCTTGATCACTGCCCATCCACAAAATGTGTTCCTTCTTGGGACAGGCGGGATGAGCTAAGCTATGCTGCAGTAACAAATGACCCCAGATGCTCAGAGGCTTTCACAACTGAGACTTGGTTCTTGCTCACACTGCCTGTCCATCACAGGCTGGCTGAGGGCCGTACTCATGCCAACTTCACTCCCAGCAGACAAAGCAGCCCTTACCTGGGACCCTGCTGATTGCAAAGGAAGGAGACAGGGTTGAACCACGCACTCCAGCCTGGTAGCACAGCAAGACCCTGTCTCTAAAAGATTTTTTTCTAAATAAATACCTGATCAGGCACGTTGGCTCATGTCTGTAATCCCAGCACTTTGGGAGGCTGAGGTGGGCAAATCACCTGTGGTCAGGAGTTCGAGATCAGCCTGGCCAACATGGTAAAGCCCTGTGTCCACTAAAAATATAACAAGATTAGCTAGGCATGGTGGTGCATGCCTGTAGTCCCAGCTACTTTGGAGGCTGAGGCAATAGAATTGCTTAAACCTGGGAGGCGGAGGTGGCAGTGAGCTGAGATCATGCCTTTGTACTCCAGCCTGGGCAATAAAGTGAGACTCTGTCACTAGATAGGTAGGCAGGCAGGTAGGTAGGTACGCAAGCAGATAGATAGATAGATAGATAGATAGATAGATAGATAGATAGATAGATAGATAGATAGATAGATAGATAAAATAACATAACTATTGAATGACTGGATGGACGACAACCTCACTCAGGACCAGGGAGCACTGGCTCAGTCAGGGTCTGTGACCCAAGGCAAGCAGGGCCTGCTTGGTGCCCGAGTGTGTCCTTCCCTGGGAAGCAGCATGCCCAAGAAGCTGAAAGCAATGCTTGGAGGTAGCGTGTAGGGGTGGGATGGACTGTCCTTTCACAGGCCTTTGATTGGAGGTGGAGGGACCCCCTGGGTATCCAGGGCTGCCCTGATGTGTACCAAGCATTTCCCTTTCACAGAAACATGATCCAGTCACAGTGATGGAGGCTCAGCGGGGCTCAAGCACCCTGGAGGGCTCAGGTGTGTGGCGTCAAGTCTGAGGGTTCCTCTCCAAGACCCAGGTGGAATGAGGACTCCTCCAGGCATGCATCCAGTGACTCAGCAGTTTCTGGGCACGTACAAGTCATGTATTTATCCAGGAAGAACTAGTTAGTCCTTAAAATGCATCCGTTCATCCATTCACTCACACAACAAACACCTACCATGTTCTTATAAATCCCTCAAAAAAGTTCTTCCAGCCAACAAAGCCCTAAAAACATATTCATGTATTCACCACTTCCCAGTCATGTATAACTCATTCATTCATTCTACAAGCACCAAACACTCGAAATCCATTCATTTACTCAATCTATTTCTACTACACGCCACTGCTGTGGGTGCTAAAGATAATCTCTGAGCAGGACGGACCGTGCCCCTGCTCTCATGAATGGACCTCCAGTAGAGAAACGCCAGAGAAATAAGATAGAATTTCCAAGGGTGGCCAGCATTGTAAAGGTTATAAAATGGCTGGGTGCAGTGGCTCCTGCGTGTAATCACAGCACTTTGGGAGGCTGAGGTGGGAGGATCACTTGTGCCCAAGAGGTCAGGGCTGCAGTGAGCTGTGATTGCACCACTGCACTCCAGCCTGGGCGACAGAGCAAGATCCTGTCTCAAAAAAAAAATAAAAATAAAAAATAAATAATAAAAAATAAATAAATTAATTAATTAATTAATAGGACTGAAGATTACTCTAGTTGGGAGGGCGTCAGGAAGACCCCTTGAAGGGTGGTGTCTAAACCAGGATCTGCATGAAGAGAGGGTACCTGCCGTGGATGAGCAGGGAAGCTGGGAACAGCCAGTGTCCAAGGCCAGATGAGGATGCTGAGGGGACTGGTTCTCCCTGCCAGCCGTACAGTAGAGATACCAGAGGAGCTTTATAAAAATATAGCTGTCTGGGCCAGGCATGGTGGCTCATGCCTGTAATCCCAGCACTTTGGGAGGCCAAGGCAGGCGGATCACTTGAGGTCAGGAGTTCAAGACCAGCCTGCCCAACATGGTAAAACCCCATCTCTACTAAAAATACAAAAAAATAAAAATTAAAATAACCAAGTATAGTGGTGCGTTCCTG
>NW_012101332.1:713593-714209 GCF_000951045.1 Mandrillus leucophaeus | reverse complement strand
TTTTTTTTGTAGAGATGAGGTCTCACAAAACCTCAAACTCCTGGCCTCAAGTGGTCCTCCTGCCTTGGCCTCCCAAAGTGCTAGGGTTACAGGTGTGAACCACCACGCCTCGCCAAGCAGGGACTTCCACCATGCCCATCTTACAGACAAGGCAAAGGTTACGAGGGGCAGGTGGGATTCAAACCTCAACAGTCTGCCTGCCACCCCTTTACCCTGTGCTCCAAATAAGATGAAGTCGTTCGAACGAGTATGCTGTGGGAATAAGTGAGTGACGTTGAGTATCTTTAAAATCCATTCATAAGGACAAAATTCTAGCAAGTCAGCAACAGCTCAGTGGATTGCACGCTAAGAATCTGATTTTTCCCTTGTGTGTCTTCCCCCACCTTACTGGGAGTTTGAACATACATGGACTGCTATAGAGCCCCCTCAGGAAATAAGGCGGATGGAAATCTCAGAAATCTCATTAGCAAGTGCCATGGCAGAGACTCTGCTCCATTGCCTGGAAGAGCAATGAGTGGAGTCTCGGCCATGCCTGTGAAAGCCAGCGCTTCCATTTTTAACGTCAAAGAGCCCAGAGGACTAGTGTTTCTTTCCTTCTTTTTTTTTTTTTTTTTTT
>NW_012101332.1:708863-710798 GCF_000951045.1 Mandrillus leucophaeus | reverse complement strand
TCCCTTGAGGGTGGTAGTTCAAGACCAGTCTGGATAACAGAGTGAGATCCCATCTCTACAAAAAAGTTTTTTAAAAAATTCGCCAGGTGTGGTGGCACATGCTTGTAGTACCAGCTACTCAAGGGGCTGAGGTGGGAGGATCGCCTAAGCCCAGGAGTTCGACTCTGCAGTTAGCTAGGATCTCCTCAAGAGATCAAGCCTGGGTAACAGAGCAAGATGTTGCCTCAAAAATAAATAAATAAATACATACATAAATAGCAAGGTAGAGCTATGTGGAATGCATGCAAGATGCTCATGCAGCCCCAAGTGAATGGGCACAGCTTATACTTAGTGCGTGCTCACTGCATGCCAAGCATGGTGTGAAGTGCTTTTAGAGCAGTAACTCATCACGCCTGTAATCCCAGCATTTTGGGAGGCCAAGATGGGTAGATCACCTGAGGTCGGGAGTTCGAGACCAGCCTTGCCAACAAGGGTGAAATCCCATCTCCACTAAAAATACAAAAAAAAAATTAGCCAGGTGTGGTGGCAGGCACCTGTAATCCCAGCTACTCAGGAGACTGAGACAGGAAGAACTGCTTGAACCCGGGAGGTGGAGGTTGCAGTGAGCTGAGATCGCACCATTGCACTCTAGCCTGGGCAACAAGAGTGAAACTCCATCTTAAAAAAAAAAAAAAAGGCAGCATGTGAGGGAAAACATGAGCAGAGTGAGAGTCACCCCTTGTAATGTTCTTACCTTCTAGAAGTCAGAACGAGGAGAAACTTCCAAGCTGCACAGTTAGAGCTCTCTGCTTGAGGGCCCATGGAGTCTGAACAATCTGCATCTTTCCAAAGGCAGAGTCCTACGTGGCCTGGTGACAGGCTCCCACCCAGAGCCAGTGAGGGAAGGACAACGCACCCCATCTTGTGTTCACATATTCCCCAGGGAAACAGAGGCTGTAATCACCCCAAATGCTTAAACTGAAATGTCTAATTTTAATTTTGGTGCCTGGTATAACTGAACTTTATAGGTTAGATGTTCATATGATTACACACTTGCGTACAGAGATGAAATTTAAAAAAAAAAAATGGTGAATACCTGCACAGCAGGCCGGGTGTGGGGGCTCACGACTGTAATCCCAGCACTTCAGGAGGCTGAGGCAGATGGATCACTTGAGGTCGGGAGTTCGAGACCAGCCTGGCCAACAGGGTGAAACTCTGTCTCTACTAAAAATACAAAAAATTAGCCGGGCGTGGTGGTGTGTGCCTGTAATCCCAGCTATTCCGGATGGTGAGGCATGAGAATCGCTTGCACCCAGGAGGCAGAGGTTACAGTGAGCTGAGATTGCGTCACTGTACTCCAGCCTGGGTAATGGAATGAGACTCTGTCTCAAAAAAAAAAAAAAAGCAGGGGAGGAAAAAAAAGAATACCTTCACAGCTGCCTCTCTCACTTATCACCAGATGCTGGAGGTCTTCCCTGGTGTGGCGGCTGTAGCAGAGTGGTTGGAAGAAAAGTCTATCTTGGTTCAATTCCCAGCTCCATCACTTAACTAGCTAGACCCTGGACAGGCGACATAGTCTCTCTATGCCTCAGTTTTCCCGTCTGTAAAATGGAGATAGTAATACAGCTTAACTCTTACGAAAGATGTGGGTTAATAAATGCCATGGCTTAGAATATCCCTGGCCTGCAGTGAAAAGCAAGTATTGGCTATTATCATTTTTTCTTTTTCTTTTCTTTTCTTTTTTTTTTGAGACAGAGTCTCGCTGTTCCCCAGGTTGGAGTGCAGTGGCACGATCTTGGCTCACTGCAACCTCTGCCTCCTGGGTTCAAGCAATTCTCCTGCCTCAGCCTCCCAAGTAGCTGGGATTACAGGTATCCACACCACCACGCCCGACTAATTTTTGTATTTTTATTAGATACGGGGTTTTGCCATGTTGGCCAGGCTGGTCTCGAACTC
>NW_012101332.1:705501-707138 GCF_000951045.1 Mandrillus leucophaeus | reverse complement strand
GCGGATCACCTAAGGTCAGGAGTTCAAGACCAGCCTGACCAACACGGTGAAACTCTGTCTCTACCAAAAATACAAATACTAGCCGGGTGTGGTGATGCATGCCTGTAATCCTAGCTACTCGGGAGGCTGAGGCAGGAGAACTGCTTGAGCCCGTGAGGCAGTGGTTACAGTGAGCTGAGATCACGCCGCTGCACTCCAGCCTGGACGACAGAGTAAGACTCTTTCTCAAAATAATAATAATAATAATAATAATAATAACAATAATAAAATGGCAGCAAAAACTGGCATTTACGAAACCAGAAGCCCAGGTGGGCATCCTGCCCTGTGGTGAAGCTCCCTAAGCTGCACATAGCAATGGCAGCCCCCACTCAGCACTGGCCTCACACCCGGCTCCACTGAGCCCACAGAGCATCCTGAGGAGGAAGGCCCTACTGCTCTCCCCACTTTACAGAAGGGAAAAGGGAGGCTCACAGCAGTAGGTTCCTGTTGAAGAGCACCTAATGAGGGAAAGGCAGAAGAAGGACTTGAACCCAGGCAGGTCAAATCTATGGCCATTAAAACCACTGTCATCTCTAAAGATTGGGGATAGAGCCATGAACACCGGGGGCACTTAATAAATGCCTATGCTCCACTCCCGGTGACTTAAGGCAGAAATTAGGCTCATGCTTTGGAGCCAGATTGCCTGGGATCAAATTCTGACCCCAGTATGTACCAGAGGTGGTAAGTACCACCTCGTGAGACTGCTGGAAGATCCGGCAAGATGATCCCCATAGGGCACTCCCATACTAAGGGGCACATGGCAAGCACACGATACACCCTGTCAATAGCACCTGCACTCACAGTGCACTAATCGAGCTGAGGGGTGGGGACCAGCAATCAAACACCCAAATGCCTGCAAGCTACCATTCACTGGTCTACCACCAGCAACCAAAATAGGGCCATCATCAGGGTGAATCTTCCACTAGTATTCTCTGAATCCATGAAAAACAAACAAAGAAACAAACAAACAAAAAAAAACACTCAAAAATCCAAAACCAACCAGATAACCAATTAGCCAGTCAACTAGATAACCAACTGACCAGTTAACCAGTCAATTATCCAAACAGCCAACCAGCTAGTTAACCAGCCAACGGGTCTCATGTCTCGGGGGCCTGTCCCCAGCTCTCTTCATCTCCACCCCATCTCTGTCCCACGTTTCTTGTCCCTGTTCCATCTCTCTGCACTCCTGTCCCCCCACCCCTCTGCATCCCTGTACCTGTCTCTCCATGGCCCTGTCCTTGTCTGTCTCTCACTCTGTTTCTCTCTGTGTCTCTTGCACATGTGCACACACAGATGGCCAGGGCCCTGCACATTTCTGGCCTCTGAGTCACAACCCCACGTCAACTCACCACTAAGGATGTGTCCCAGGCAGCTTCTGCCTGGCCCCTCTGGTCACCTCCTCCCAGATTCCAAGTTCCCAACATCTGCAGGGAGGGAGGGAGGGGAGCTAAGGAATTGGTCAAGATTATTATAGGAAAAAAAAGAAAGAAAGAAAAAGAAAGGCCAGGCACGGTGGCTCACACCTGTAATCCCAGCACGTTGGGTGGTTGAGGCAGGCGGGTCACTTGAGGCCAGGAATTCAACACCAGCCTGGGCAA
>NW_012101332.1:699101-700846 GCF_000951045.1 Mandrillus leucophaeus | reverse complement strand
TTTATTAGATACGGGGTTTTGCCATGTTGGCCAGGCTGGTCTCGAACTCCTGACCTCAGGTGATCTACCCACCTCGACCTCCCAAATTGCTGAGATTACAGGCGTGAGCCACTGTGCCCGGCCTTCATTTTTTTCTTATATAATAATACTTTAAAAAAAATCTCAAGCAAACCAAATGTGATCTGGCAAGGAATCCTCGTTCCTCTGGGCTCAGGGGCCAGGCAGCCTAGGGTGGCGCACCGGAGCAAAGGCCCCTTTCTGGCAGCCCCAGTGCCAGGGCCACGGGGAGGCGCCCCTCTGAGTCTCTGTGGGGTTGGCTGGGTTGAAGGAGGCTGTTGTGGCCTCCCCTGAAGCACATGTGGATGAAGCAGCTTGTTTCAATTCTAGGCACAGTCCCATTCACTCTAATGAGCCTTTGAAATGCAGAACTGGAACGGGATGCTTCTTGGAGTATGGGAGCACATGCCAGGCCCACCCAGGAGCTACAGCCACGTCTGTAGAGTGGGGATGGTGTGATGCAGTCAGGCGAGGGGCCTGAAAGGGCAGATGAGAGGCCTCTGTTGTTGTAGCCCCTTCTGGGTACTTAACTGGGGGCATCATCAGGGCTCCAGGCTACCCTGCGGGGATCTCCCCGGCTCCAGTCAGGCTCATGATCAAGCTGCAGGCCCTGGCGTGGCTGGGCTGCTTCTTTTAGTATTAATTTTTTTTTTTTTTCAGTGAACAGCTGCTGCCCTAAACCTGCTGAGTGTCCCCACTATCATCATGGGGGGAACACTGGGCCCCACAGGGGCTGCTATGAGCCAGCCTCAGGCTCTGCTCCCGTGGGCCACTGCTCGGGCTAGACTGACGGTTAAATATTTAGTATGCTCCCCCTTCAGGGCTCACTCCTGTGGCCAGGCCAAGCCTCCTTTAGAAGACAGTGTCTTGCCAGCATGGAGCCTGACCTGCAAACTAATCCCAGCTAATTGCCACTGAAACCTGCTAAGATCACATCTGTTGGGCCTGGAGATTAAATCAATATTTGACAATCTTGATTAAATACAGCCAGGGAATCCTTGAAAAAGAACATCTGTTAAAGCCCCATTCTTTCCGTCCTGCTGCTGGGGGCCAGGCCGAGGGTGGCTCTGGCTCTGCTTGTCCTAACCTGAGGATGGCTCTAGGCTGAAGGGATGAGGAGCGGCAGTGGGGCCCACCCCCAACGCCATGGCCAGGAGGGTTCCCTGCAATGGGAGGGCTGGCAGGGGTGGGAGGAGGGTTGCTGGTGCTGGACACACACAGCTGGGCCTTGTTATCCAGGTTAAGGGGTGGGGTTGGGGGGAAACCCAGCTGCTGGCAGTAATCATCCATCATCCTAACTGGCCCCTGACCCAGGGCTGTCGGAAGCCAGGCCCTGTGTGGAGCACATGACACCATAACACAAACCGCTGCACTGAAGCTTCTAATTACCCGCTACTGTTAACCTCGCTTCACAATGGAGTTCAGAGAGGGCCACAAAGAGAAGGGGAGGAGGAGCCGGGATCTGAACCTGGGATTGGCTGACTCCAGAGTTTGCCCTGGTGACCACTCATGGGGCCACCCTATTTGAGAACATCTGTTGTCAAAAATGAGAGCAGGCCGTTGTAATCCCAGCACTTTGGGAGGCCACAGTGGGCGGATCACCTAAGGTCAGGAGTTCAAGACCAGCCTGACCAACACGGTGAAACTCTGTCTCTACCAAAAATACAAATACTAGCCGGGTGTGGTGA
>NW_012101332.1:693587-694886 GCF_000951045.1 Mandrillus leucophaeus | reverse complement strand
AATGAGCTGAGTATGGTGACATGCACCTGTAGACTCAGCTACTCAGGAGGCTGAGGCGGGAGGATTGCTTGAGCTATGATGGTGCCACTGCACTCCAACCTGGGTGACAGGGCAAGACTCTGTTTTTTTTTTTTTTTTTAAGATGGAGTTTCGCTCTTGTTACCCAGGCTGGAGTGCGGTGGCGGGATCTCAGCTCACTGTAACCTTCATCTCCCAGTTTCAAGTGATTCTCCTGCCTCAGCCTCCCCAGTAGCTAGGATTGTAGGTATGCACCACCACGCCCGGCAGATTTTCTATTTTTAGTAGAGAAAGGGTTTCACGATGTTATCCAGGCTGCTCTAGAACTCCTGACCTCAGGTGATCCACCTGCCTCGGCCACCCAAAGTGCTGGGATTACAAGTATGGGCCACTGCGCCTGGCCGAGACTCTGTCTTAAAAAACAAAACAACAACAAAAAAAACTCAGCTGTTTGATCGCCCTCTGTGCCACCCCAGTCACTCTCAGGCCATAGCTTGAGATTCACTTTATCTCTCCTATAAGAGATTTCCACTCCCAGAACCGGCAGGGCCACTTCACCCGGATGAACGCAAACATCGCGGGCAGCCTGGGGGAATGTGCACTCCCTCTGAGTCCAGAGGGAGTCGGGGAGAGCAGGGCACCCTCACAGAGGCAGTTTCAGGACAACTCTCCGTATGTGATAGCTGGGGACAGAGGGGAGGCACCTCCACCCACCTGAGACATGCTGGGGGACACCTGTCTTGCTTCCCAGTGGGGAGAGGCGTGTGGGAATGGGGGTTGTGGGGCCAGGTGACTGTTAGGAATGAGCACTCCAGCCCTGCCCTTCAGCAGCGCCACAGAAGGCTCTAGAAGGGCTCCAGTTATGACCCTCGCTGGGTGTGAAGCTCTTCTCAAGCCCGAGGGACCAGCTGGCAGATGGCGAGGGCCTGCCGTTCTGTTTGCTCAACACCATAATCAAACATTCTGCTCCAGGACTTCAACCCAGGCCAGGCAGAGGACAGCAGGCTGGAAGGGAACACCAGGCCCTCAGGAGACCAGGAAAATAGCTCTCTAGGAGCCTGATGAGCCCAGGACACTAGGAAACTGGCCGCTCCCCAGTACAACAGACTTCTTTGTTTTTTGATGTTCCCAGTTGCTGGACCCTTTCTAAGGGCAATTTGGCAATAGCTTTAAAAATGTTCTCGGGTCGGGTGCGGTGGCTCACGCCTGTAATCCCAGCACTTTGGGAGGCTGAGGTGGGCAGATCACGAGGTCACGAGACTGAGACCATCTTGGCTAACA
>NW_012101332.1:688563-690406 GCF_000951045.1 Mandrillus leucophaeus | reverse complement strand
AAAAAGTCACTGGCATGTGCAGCATTGTCCTGGCCCCTGAGTTCCCTGTATTCCAGGCAGGGTCTGCCTGGCCCATTCTTACCCTACCCTGAAGTGCAATATTACAAGGGATTTGGTTACTTTAATCAGAGAACAAACCCAGAAACCCCAAGAAGTACTAATTCGGAAGAAAGGCATACTCTCACATTTAAGAAGTTAGTACTTAAGGCTGGGTGCGGTGGCTCACGCCTGTAATCCCACCACTCTGGGAGGCTGAGGCGGGCAGATCACCTGAGGTCAGGAGTTTGAAACCAGCCTGGCCAACATAATGAAACCCCGTCTCTACTAAAAATACAAAAATTAGCCAGGCGTAGTGGCAGGCGTCTGTAATCCCAGCTACTTGAGAGGCTGAGGCAGGAGAATCGGTTGAACCTAGGAGGTGGAGGTTGTGATAAACTGAGATCGGGCCATTGCACACCAGCCTGGGCAACAAGAGTGAAACTCCGTCTCAAAAAAAAAAAGAAGTTAGTACCTAAAAATCTTTCAAGCTACATATTTTATACTCTTATCTACCTACCAAGCTCATTGCAGAGCAAAGATCTGGGAGGCAGAGGCCCAGTGATAACACTGGTTCCTCAGCAAGGGGAGCGACGGTGTGCACCACATGTGCGCTCATTCTCTCCTCTGGGGAGAGGCTTCCAAACTGTCCAAAGTCACGCACCTCCGCTCAGGCATAACCGCAGCCCACCTGTACTATTATTTACCGAACGTGATCCTTTCAACCAACTCACTGACTAAACCCTTAAGAACATCCAGTTGGATTCATTGTATTTTCTTCTAATACTCACTAAACAAAATGCACAAATATTAGAACTAATAAAGCTTGTCTGTTTATCAAGGAAAATGAGGTTTAGGACCAGAAATGCATTGACTCCAAACCAGAATGCGCCTCTCGGACATGATACTAAGTGAAAAAGCCAGATGCAGAACAGCATATACAGTTCATGATACTTTTTATATAAAGTTCAAAACCAGGCAAACTGGAACCATGTTATTTAGAGTTGCTCATCTAGGGAACACAGCTTTCACAATGGCAGGAAATGGTGACTGTGGAAGTGCAGAGAGCAGTCGCTTTTAGAAAGAGGGTTCTGGCCAGGTGCGGTGGCTCATGCCTGTAATCCCATCACTTTCAGAGGCTGAGGTAGGCGGGTCACCTAAGCTCACAAGTTCAAGACCAGCCTGGCCAACATGGCAAAACCCCGTCTCTACTAAAAGTACAAAAATTAGCCAGGTGTTGTGGCGGGTGCCTGTAATCCCAGCTACTTGGGAGGTTGAGGCAGGAGAACTGCTTGAACCCTGGAGGCAGAGGCTGCAGTGACCTGAGACTGTGCTACTGCACTCCAGCCTGGGCGACAGAGTGAGACTTTGTCTCAAAAAAAAAAAAAAAAAAAAAAAAAGAGGGTTCTAGTGGTCAGAGCCCATGGGGGTTCCAGGCTGCCAGCAGGTTCTCTTTCTTGACCTGGGTTACCTGAGTGCTTGCTTTGGAATTCTTTGGAAAACTGTATATTCACGTTTTACATGCTTGTCTGTATGCATGTTCCATTTTACAATAACAGAATTTTAAAAAGTCTTTTGTATTGCATGAGTTATTTTTAAACAGTGAGATTGTACTCTTGTATAACATAAGCAACTTTAAAATGTATACAAATGTATTTTAAAATCTCAGCTAACATGGTGAAACCCTATCTCCATGAAAAATACAAAAATTAGCTAGGTGTGGTGGCAGGTACCTGTAGTCCCAGCTACTCAGGAGGCTGAGGCAGGAGAATCGTTTGAACCTGGGAGGTGGAGGCTGCAGCGAGCC
>NW_012101332.1:668121-686316 GCF_000951045.1 Mandrillus leucophaeus | reverse complement strand
CGCTTCCTGGGTTCAGGCAATTCTCTTGCTTCAGCCTCCTGAGTAGCTGGGATTACAGGCGCCCACTACCATGCCTGGCTAATTTTTGTATTTGTAGTAGAGACAGGGTTTCGCCATGTTGGTCAGACTGGTCTCGAACTCCTGACCTCAAGTGATCCACCACCTTGGCTTCCCAGAGTGCTGGGATTACAGGCGTGAGCCACTGTGCCCGGTCCCCATATATATTTTTTAACGACAGGGTCTCACCATGTCAGTAGCTGAGAATACAGGTGTGTACCACCATGCCTGACTAATTTTTTAAATTTTTTGTAGAGAGGAGGTCTGGCTATGTTGCTCCAGGTGGTCTCCAACTCCTGACCTCAAGGGATCCACCCATCTTGGCCTCCCAAAGTTTTGGAATTACAGGTATGAGCCACCACGCCTGGCCCCTTTCCATACTTTTTTCAAATTACTTTCAGTGAATGTTTTCAAAATCAGGGGGAAAAAAAAACAAACAAGTTTTCATTCATTTGATTGACTTCCATTCACTAGGTGAGTATTTCCTGAGATCTTACTATGTGATAAGTAACAAAGCGGTAACCAAGATAGCCCCCTTCTCTGTCCACTGACTAAAGGAGGAAACGAACATTAATTAAATGCACTTAAGCAAGCACACAAATCAGTCTAAAGCAAGACAGGGAAAGGGTAAACTGACGAAGGACGGGAGCAGGGTGCTGGAGAGTGGGTGGCCAAGGAAGATGGCATGGAAGGGGTGGTGTTTAAGCCCTGAAGGATGAGAAGCTGGCCATGGAAAGGGCTGTGAGTGGGTGAGGAGGATGGAGGAAAAACAGGTGCAAGGATGCCACTGTGTTCAGGAATCTGGAGTTGATCTCCACGGCAAGTTTAGGGAGGTCAGTGACCTGACTGGCTGTCATGGAGATCGTGACCGGCCGAGGGTAGCGAGGCTCACCAGGAGGCCAGGGTGGCCACCCATGTGGGAGCAAGAGTGGCCTAGCCCAGAACAAGGGTGGTGCTGGTGCAGAGAAGGGACCGACTGGGGAAGATCTGACTGCTCCTCCGATCAAGAGGTGCTCAGAAGCAAGGCAGGCAATCCTCAGCCGGGTACCTGGCGGGTGCTGGGCGCTGTGCCAGATGCTGGCCGCAAAGCCGCAGCCATCACTCCCACTCTCAACCCCCACGCTGTTCAGACTCAAGCGGGAGAGAGGTGAATAAATGAGCTGTCTCAGGGCAGTATGTTTGGGCTGTGACAGTCAATTGTCTAGTTCGGCTGGGCTCCACTTGAAGAAAACCTGACAATTTTCCAACAAAAGCCAGCCTCAGCTGTCCTATGGGGTGGGATGTATTTCAAAGTCCTTCCCAGCCAGGTTTTAAAGCTTCTCCCAAGTGTCCCTCAGCAGGGGGCATCACTCTCAACAGGCAGATGAAGAAACAGGGCACAAAGCAGTGGCGTTCCTGGACATCATGAACCAGAAGTCAGGCCCGCAGTGGGAGAATCCCGCACCCCTGCTCTGGGCTACTCCAGGGCTGCGCACCTCAGGCTCCACTGCTGGTTGTCAAATCCAAACCCATCTTCTTCTGATTCCTGGAGAGAGGCCCACATTTGTTGGGGTGGCAAGATACTAATCCAAAAAGCATACTTTCCTGGATTCCCACGCAGCTAAGGCTAAGGATGTGTCTGATTATGGCCAGTGAGAGGTACAAGGAAGTTTGCAGGGGGTGGGGGACGGGACCTTCTGGCGAAGCTATTGTTTTCCTAATAAATGTGACACACCTCTTCTACCCTTCTCTTGTAACTGGAACATAAATGTCACATCAGGGGGTGCAACCATCATCTTGGGAGCATGAGGCTGAGAGTGACATGCTGGGGATGGCAAGGTGAGGAGTCAGAAGGAGCCTGCTCCCCATCCCTGCACCCCTGCAACAGCGGTGCTGCCGCCAGCTGCCCTCCCCTCCTTTTCTTCTCATGTGTAAGAGACCACCTGTTGCCTTACTGAAGCCACTGCTTACTGGGTTTTTGTTATATGTGGCCGATTGCAATCTTGACTGATAGAGGTCTTACCAGATCCTCATTTAACAGCTAAGGAAACTGAAGGCCAGCAGGGGAGGTCACCAGGCCAAGGTCACAGAGTCAGGACGTGACAAGGCTGGAGTGTGAGCCTCTATTCCTAACCACGTCACAGCAGCACCCCAAATCAGTTACAAGCACTAGCTTTGGAGAAACCTTGGTTCCAACGTGCTTCTCTATTCAGTCGTTTACTTGTCCATTCCTCCACCAGCAGCAGGGGCTCCTGGGAACGTGGAATCTTCACCATTCACCTGCTATCACCAAGGACTCACAGCAGGAGCGCAGGAGCGCAGCCATCCCCACGGCCTGAGCAGCGACCGCAGGCCAGGAAGGTCGTGTGATGCCCCTGGAAAGTGGGGGCGGCAACAGTGGCTTCACAGGAGACTGTGTGGGAGGGCATGCTGTCCAGTTAGTGCCAAACAAAACTTATCACCATCACTGAAGCTGTGGAGTTCCTCTTCCAAAGGCCTCTCCTCGTGACCAAGAGAATGTACCAAGTACGGATGATTTTTTTTTCCCCCTAAAGTTGGATTCAAAGACAATTTCCTTTTTTTTTGAGATGGAGTCGCTCTGTCGCCCATGCTGGAGTGCGGTGGCGCGATCTCAGCTCACTGCCGAGATCAGGTTCAAGTGATTCTCCTGCCTCTGCCTGTTGAGTAGCTGGGATTACTGACACCCACTACCACATCCACTAATTTTTTTATTTTTAGTGGAGACAGGGTTTCACCATGTTGGCCAGGCTAGTCTCAAACTCCTGACCTCAAGTGATCCGCCTGCCTTGGCCTCCCAAAGTGCTAGGATTACAGGCGTGAGCCACCACACTTGCCCTCAAAAGACAATTTCTCAACACAAACTAGCCATAACTCACAGGCCAATCACCTCCGAGGACTTCCAACCAATTCCTAACTACTGTGCATGGGAGTGGCCTCCCTGTGGCATGTGCCACCACGCCTGGCTAGTTTTGTATTTTTAGTAGAGAAGGGGTTTCTCCATGTTGGTCAGGCTGGTCTCAAACTCCCAACCTCAGGTGATCCGCCTGCCTCGGCCTCCCAAAGTGCTGGGACTACAGGCGTGAGCCACTGTTAAGAGCACAAATTCTGAACTCAGGCTGCCTGGATTTGAACTCAGGCTGCCTGGATTTGAACTCAGCTCTGCCGTGTGACCTTGGACAGGTTCCTTGAATCTCTTTGTGCCTCAGTTGCCACATCTGTATTTGGTTGGTGCAAAAGTAATCGCAGTTTTTGCCATTGCTTTTGATGGCAAAAACGACAATTACTTTTGCACCAACCTCGCAAAATGGAAATAAGAAGGCTGGGCGTGGTGGCTCACGCCTGTAATCCTGGCACTGTGGGAGGCCACAGTGAGAGGATCACCTGAGCCCAGGAGTTCAAGACCAGCCTAGGCAAGAAAGTGAGACCCTATCTCTACAAAAAAATAAAAAGTAATAAAAATTAGCTGGGCGTGGTGGCACACGCCTGTGATCCCAGCTACTTGGGAGGCTGAGGTGAGAGGATCACTTGAGCCCAGGACTTCGAAGCTGCAGTGAGCTGTGACTGCACCACTATACTCCAGCCTGGGTGACACAGCAAGAACCCCATTTCCAAAAAAAAAAAAGTACCTCCTTCATAGGGTGACTGTGAAGATTAAATGAGTTAATACGTAGAGCTCTGAGGGCAGCCTGGCATAGGTGACCACCAGGCAGTGTCTGTGGCTATTACTACTATTATTATATGGATTCCTGGTGCGCCACTCCCTAGATGTGTGGCCTTGGCCAAGGTACTTAACTCTCTGGGGTTAACAGTCCCTACCTACCTCCCAGGATTATTATGAGAATTAACTCAGTTAATAAGTGTGAAGTACTTGAAACAAGGCCTGCTTTACAAGAAGGGCCCGGGTCACCTTAGCAATCACATCGCTTCTGACCGAGGCTTTCTTGTGTAACTAACTGGGCTTCTCTGTGTCCTTTAAACTCTCCCGTTGGTGTTGAGCTTCCCTGTTTGTGTATCTGGGCACCATCCCTCTCCCATGGGCTCCCCCCACCTCCATGAAGCCACCAGCTCCAGGAGGGCACAAAGCATAGCTCCCACCCACAGGTGCCTGATGCCAGCTGAGCACGGAGCTGCCCCCTCAATGCCAGCTTGGGCTTCTCAGTGGCACAACATTCCCCTGGCTCTCGTGTGGCCCAGGATGCTGGTACCTCATGCCGGGGGCTCCCTGAGAATACTCCAGCACCCAGAACTCTCTGGCATGGTGTCCTCAGGAGGGCTTTCCTTAGGGTCAGGGCACAGCCCAGTCCGATGAGCAGGGACAAAAGGCAGTGTCCACTCTGAGTGTGGGAGGGAGAAGCTTGGAGGGGGCTCCTCCGGCAGAGGAGGAACTCGGAACCATGTAGGCCCACCCCAGGCAACAGTGACTGGCTGGTGGCAGGCAATGCCCAAAGAGCTGCCACAGGTTACCCTGGCAACCAAGGGACCTACCTCAGTGCCAGGGGTGGTGCCTGTCACTAAATGAGGTGCCTCTGACAGGTCATTAGACCCTCTGGCTTTCTCATCTATCAAATGGGGATCGAGTTCCCTCTCTGATCCATTCCTGCCCTTTTCCTAGTCTGCTCTGAAATATAGGGAACTACATTTCCCAGGACTTCTGGTGAGGCTCAGCCAACAGGGGCAGTGGCAGAAGCCTGGAAGGAAGAGGTGGTGAGAAGCCGGGTGGTCCTCCCTCCACTGTGGACAGCATCTCAGGTGGAGGAAGTCCACGCCCAACAACGCCCTGGGCTCTGCTAAGGTGCCCTCCTCCTTGCACCCTTCAGCTGTGGTTGCTCATCTAGGGACTGGTCTCTGCCACTTTTTGGTTTCTCTTCTCCTCCCCAACTTTTTAAACCAAATTCCCTATATTGAATTCCCTGCGCCTAAAATACCTAGAGTGGATTCTGTTTTCCCGACAGATACACCTGCCTTGCCTATGTCTTAGGGGCACCTGAGAATCAAGGGAGAAGACACACCCTGGAAAATGAAAAGCACCACAGGGTGATTTTATAGAAATGTCCTCCTTTCTTCCACAATGTACAGGCACACTGTGGGCATGCAGTTTAAAGTCCCCCCCAAATGAAATGATATAATGTTCGCGATTTGCTTCAAAATGATCCAAAGGCAGAGGAATGGATGAAACAAGACTGGCCATGTGTTCGTCACCAAAGAATCTGGTGACAACTATGTACATGTAGGCGATATATGCTCTTTCTACCCCTGTAAATGCCTGAGATTTCCCATTACTCAAACAAATCAAGTGGGGTGTGATGGCTCACACCTGCGATCCCAGCATTTTGGGAGGCCAAGGCGGGAGCATTTGCTTGAGGCCAGGGGTTCAAGACCAGCCTGGGCAACATAGCAAGACCCTGTCTCTACAAACAAATTAAAAAGTTAGCAGGTGTGATGGTGCATGCCTGTGGTCCCAGCTACTCAGGAGGCTGAGGTGGGAGGATCACTTGAGTTCAGGAGTTCGAATCTGCAATGAGCTAAGATCGTGCCATTGCACTCCAGCCTGGGCCACAGAGAGACCCTATGTCAAACAAACAAACAAAAAAACAAAAAAACCAAACCAAACTAAGAAACAAATGAAAACCAACAGGTCCCTATTCTGTTGGTGGGGGTACACCAGGTTCTAGTGGCAGAACCGTCTTTGAGGGCAACTTGTCAGTTCATTACATCAAAACCATGCATATCGCTGGACCCAGCAATTCCGGCACCAGTGAAAACACTGGTTCAAGGACCCAGAGCTGCTTGGACGAGGCTCTCCACTGCAGCACTATTTGAGAAAGATGAAAAGAAGAAACCCAAGAGTCTCTCATTAAAGAACCAGTAAATACATTTTGATATGCCCATATGACACAGGTAGCCATTAAAAAGAAAGAAGGTACATTTAAGATGCTAACGTGAGAACATGTCTAGAGATATTCCTAAAAGACAAATGCCAGCTGTGAAGAAAAAGTATTTATCACATCACATTAAAAACCTGTGCTACTCAGAGGAGAAAACTCTGGTAAATGTAGTAATAACCACAAACATGCATATAGCATTTACCATGTGTCAGGTACTGCTCTAAACACTTTACATATATTTTCTTTTCTTTTTAAGACAGAGTCTAGCTCTGTCACCCAGGCTGGAGTGCAGTGGCACCATTTTGGCTCATTGCAACCTCCGCCTCCCAGGTTCCAATGATTCTTCTGCCTCAGCCTCCAGATTAGCTGGGATTACAGGCGTATGCCACCACGCCAGGCTAATTTTTGTATTTTTTTGTAGAGATGGGGTTTCGCCATGTTGCCCAGGCCGGTCTTGAACTCCTGACCTCAAATGATCCATCAGCCTCAGCCTCCCAAAGTGCTGAGATTACAGGCGTGAGCCACCATGCCCAGCCCACACATCATACTTTCAAAAATTAAAAACTACATACTGGAAATGAATATACAGCACTCAACTCAGATGTGAAAGAAAGGAGTAGCTCCAAGCCTGCTCTTTGGACAACTTTGACTATACTGTCTCTTGGTCAACCCAGAAGCCAGAAATTCCTCCACAGGCAGACATTCTGATGTGCCTTGAAAGTGAAAGGATACAACCTTTGAAGGTTTAGAAACTTTAAAACAATAATGATGGTGATAGTGATAATAATTGCTAATGCTTTCAGATCACGTATGTGTTAGGCACTGTTTTTTTGTTGTTATTGTTGAGACAGTCTTACTCTGTCGCCCAGGCTGGAGTGCAGTGGTGCGATCTTGGCTCACTGCAACCTTTGCCACCCGGGTTCAAGCAATTCTCCTGCCTCAGCCTCCTGAGTAGCTGGGATTTACAGGCATGCGCCACCATGCTGGGCTAATTTTTGCATTTTTAGTGGAGACAGGGTTTCATCATGTTGGCCAGGCTGGTCTCGAACTCATGACGTCAAGTGATTCACCTGCCTCGGTCTCCCAAAGTGTTGGGATTACCGGCGTGAGCTACCACGCCCAGCCACCACTGTCTTAAATGCTTTACATATATTATCTCACTTAATCCTCAAAATACCTTATAATATAGATACTACTATCATTTCCATTTTTAATATTTATGGAAGCTCTGAGGCTCAGAGAGGTGAACTAACTTGCTGGGTTAAATGGCAGGGTCAGGATTCAAATGCAGGCCACCGGCTCCAGAATTTGCCTTCCAGGCGTGCTGACTGGGCCTCTCTTGGAAAGGGGAGCCTGAATTAGGCTAACAGGGGCATGAAAAGGCACTCAGCCAGACTCACCATCAGAGCATTAAAACCCCGGAGACCCCACTTGATACCCGTCAGATT
Organism: Mandrillus leucophaeus; assembly: GCF_000951045.1. NCBI lineage: Eukaryota > Metazoa > Chordata > Mammalia > Primates > Cercopithecidae > Mandrillus > Mandrillus leucophaeus. Next base: position 678,926 of record NW_012101332.1, on the reverse strand, counting down.
AGTGAAATTGGGAAGCAGGACAACAGCAAGTGGTGAGACGTAAATAGGGAAGCTGGACCCTCCTGTTCTCTGGGGGGAGCGTGGGTCAGAGCAGCCTCATGGAGAGCTCAGGAGTTCAAGACCAGCTTGGCCAACAGGGCAAAACCCCATCTCTACCAAAAGCACAAAAATTAGCCGGGTGTTGTGGCGGGTGCCTGTAATCCCACCCCTGGGGAGAGAGAAAGCCCATTTCGGGCTGCAATTGATTCCTGGATGTAAGCCCCATGAATTCCTAAGGCAAAGGTAGGCAGATGCTCACTGAAGCACGGTCTGAAGTGGGGTGGAGCTGGCGGCAACCTGGATGCCCAACACTAGGGGACCAGACACGTGAGGTGTGGCAGATGTACAACACGTACAACTGTTCAGCTGCCAGACGCCACACACTGGACACACATACAGTAACATGGCTAGATGGCGAACACATGCTATTTGGTGAAAACTGGAAGAAACCGAAAGAATGAGATTTGGAGCTCCAAACCATTTCCAGAAGCTCCTTATTCAAACCTCATTTATATTTTACAAGGATGTGTGCACAGCTACAGACACGCCACAAACATTTCAGACTGGGGGAACGAATGAAAGGACATATAGAGGATGAAGATGGAAAGAGTAACAAAAACCCTTCCAGTGACAAGGGAGGCGACACCCATTTTTTTCTTCCCACCAGCAGACAAGTAGTCTTTGGCAGCCAGACTCCATTTGCCATCGTCCCCACCCCCCGGGGTTTTTTTTTTTTTTTTTTTTTAGTCTTGCTCTGTCACCCAGGCTGGAGTGCAGTGGTGCAATCTCAGCTCACTGCAACCTCCACCTCCCGGGTTCAAGCGATTCTCCTGCCTCAGTCTCCCAAAAGCTGGGACTACAGGCGCACACCACCATGCCCGGCTAATTTTTGTATTTTTAGTAGAGACGTGGTTTCACCATGTTGGCCAGGATGGTCTCGATCTCTCAACCTCGTGATCTGTGCGCTCTGCCTCCAAAAGTGCTGAGATTACAGGCGTGAGCCACCATGTCCAGCTTGCCCCCATTTTTGGGTTTTAACTGAGGGTGGATGACGCAGGAGGCAGAAACTGGACACAAGTCATTAAACTTCTTCAAAAGAAAACCACACTTCTTTGTTCTCAAATGCCACAAAATCTGTTGGGCGTGACACGATTTGCTAACTTAGGGAGGGGACTTGGTCAGGGACCGAGCTTGGTGGGCATTTGGTTGTCTACTCAATTTCCGCTGCTGCTTTTTTCAGCTCCTACACAACAGAATCCAGTTAGTCATGAGTGATCAGGATGTGGCATTCCTCTAGGAACCCGACTGGCTTGGTTGAGGGGCATATGACCTCAGCTGGACCAGCTGTAGACTGAGGGGAACCACTTATAACCATCAGTGGGGGGTGTTCTCTCTCTCCTGATGCCGATGTACAAGGGCAAGTGGCCCTGATTAGCACTGGAAGCCATTCTGGAACCAAGAGGCATACACAGAGGCCTTCGGAGGCTGAGAACCTGAGTCCCTGACAGACATGCTTGAGCTCCTGATCCTATCCGCCTGGTGCCCATCCATCCCTGGGCTTCTAGAACACATCACTTGTCTTAACCATTGGCCAGATGGTGCCAGGGTTGTTACTTGCAACTAAAAAGCATCCTGACTGAGAAGCACAAAGTAGCCTGCTATCTTTTGATTGTTAAACAAGAGAACATCTCTGTAGGAGGGAAATGGGGCATTAGAGGCATGAACAGGAAGGGCCAATTCATCCCAGCCTATGGGAAATGTTCACCCAAACTGCATGTCCCCTGCCCACCCCGAGGCACACGCACGATTCTCTGTGCACGAGAGCTCAGGGAACCCTCTGCGGTGGGTCACTGCTTCCCTCACATCCTTTACCACAGTGGAGCTGCTGCCAGTTTCCCGTGTTGGATTTCTCCTGATGACGGCAGGGGGTTAATCCCCAGCTGACTGGAGTTGAGGATGAGAGACAGGACCAGAAAGCCCGGCCTGGCACTCCTGCAGCTGCTCTGTTCCTGAATCAAAGGTCGGAATTCGGGATCTGGACTGCCGCTGGGGTCTCTAAAATGACACATGGTCCGAGGCCCCTCATGAGGAGAACTGGCATCAAGGGAAAGGCACCAGTGTGGCAGGGGTGGGCAAAGGAGTGTGCACTCTGGGGTCAGCCCGGCCCGGGTTCAAACATCTCTCTACCCACAGATCGCCTGTGACTGCCTCTACTATAAAGTGAGTGGCAGGAGGGATCAAGGATGAAGGAGGGAAAAATAACACAAACCTACCCAGTGAGACATCGTATCACTGGCCATCTCGGTTCATTCATTCAATAAACATTTATCGAGCAGCTCTTTTGGGCCAGGTCCCATTCTAGATGCTGGGGATACGGCAATGCACAAGACAGAATTTCTACGGTCAAACAGGAGCTCCCAGGCTATGCTATAGGGTGTAGACAGGCAATACCCAAGTCCACAAATCCACTGTGATACGTGCCATGAAGAAAATAAACCAGGTGATATGATAGAGGAATGTGCAGGAGTGTGTGTGTGTGCGTGCGTGCATGCATGTGTGTGTGTTGGGGCGGGGGGGAGCAGGCTGGCAGGAAGTATAGCAGAGTGATTATGAAGCCAGATGCTCTGGGTTCGAATCCTGATTGTGCCACTTCCTGCCTGTGTGGCTCGGGCAAACAACCCGACTTATCCGTGCCTCAGTTTCCTCATGAGTAAAACTGGATAGCGCCTGCCTCACAGGGTTTTTGGGAGGACTAAGTGGGTCAATATCCATAATACACTGAGCAGTGGGGACCACACCTGGCTGGGGAGCCCATCCATTGAAGGATCTCTGGAAGAGCTGCTCAGCCACCCAGGTGGTGCTGCTAGGCAGCCACAGCTACAAGCCATGTGGGTTTTCTGAGACACGACACCCCCAAGTGCTCTCAAAGAGAGCCCCCCTCCTGCAGGGTCAGAGCCACCTTGCTCTGAGCAGGCAGCCACAGGTACAGCAGAAGGGACAGCAAAGCCCTCTACTTACCCAGCAACTGACAGACGCCACTCAGGCACAGGAGATGCGGGGTTGCGGGGTCAGAAGAGCTGCTCGGGGGACCTGGGCCCCTCCACACCCCGAAAATCCAGCCCAGTCCCCAGGCTGCGGGTGAGATGGCAGATTCATGTGGGCTCTTGCTGGGGGGCTGTGGCACAGGGCCTCCCAAAACTCTCAGCCCATGAAGGAGTCATTTCCTGTGCCATGCCCAGGAGACACAGGTAATCTGGAAATCCCCTCCCTGGCTGCCCTGTCTCTTTCCAGGGCAGGGCCCAGAAGAGGGAACCGAGAGAAGCACGTTGCTTGGCATGAGGTCATAGACTCCACCACCACCCCACGGCCGCCAACCCACAAGGCTCCCTGAAGTTTTGTGCTGTCATCTGGCCACTCAAAAGAAGTAGGGAAATGAGGAGGGGGGACAGGCTGCTGGCAGCTCCGGGCCTGAGAGGAAATGAGGCCATCTTTGCCGGAAGCAGGTGGGGGTCCCTTCTGAGAGGAAGGGCCTGGAGGCCCGGAGGAGGGGGCGGGGCTGCTGTGACCTGTTTCTTGGGCCTCCCAGCAGCCTGGGATGGACCAGCAAGCTGCTTCTTTCCTAGGGGCTGATGAGTTGAGAACCAGGGCACCTTCTCCTCTATAGAAAGCTCCTTTCAACCCCGCTGACTGAGTGGCCAGATGACAGCACAAAGCTTCAAGGAGCCACAGTGGTGGGGGTGGCTCTGGAGTCTCTGACCTGACCCTGGAGTGGTACAAACTGTCCTGGGGGAGGAAGGGCGTCAGGACATCAAGCCTTGAAAGTGCACACAGAAGTTTAAAAAGAATTAAATGAAGTTGTTGTCACTTCTCCCCTGAAAACCCATCTGTGGCTCCCAGGGCCTCTGGGAAGAAAGTTCAAATCTCTTACCGTGGCTCACCAGACCAGCTGACCCAAGTTTTCCTCCCTGCACTCTGCTCCTCCAACACACCCAGCTCCTCCCCACCCTAGGACCTGCGCACAGACTATTCTCCCAGCCCAAACGCCCCAACCTCCAGCCCACCCTAGGCAAATTCCTGTTCATCCTCCCAGACTAGCCTCACAGGTCGCTTCTTCGGAAAAGCTCCCTCTGCCACTCCCACGCCCATTCCAGCCTGGAATAAGATCCCCACCCTCTTGCCTGTTATTCTCTCTCAAGGCCCTCTGCACTTTTTCTTTCTTTTTTTTTGAGACAAAGTCTCGCTCTGTCACCCAGGCTGGAGTGCAGTGGCGTGATCATGGCTCACTGCAGCCTCGACCCCCTGGGCTCAAGCGATCCTCCCATCTTAGCCTCCCGAGTGGCTGTGTACTTTTTCTTTATAGTTTCATTGCCACAGTTAAATTATGTGGCTCTTTGATTATTTGATATCTTTTTTTTTTTTTTTTTGAGATGGAGTCTCACTCTGTCACCCAGGCTGGAGTACGGTGGCGTGATCTTGGCTCACTGCAAGCTCCGCCTCCCAGGTTCAAGTGATTCTGGTGCCTCAGCCTCCTGAGTAGCTGGGATTACAGGCACTGGCCACCACACTGGCTAATTTTTGTATTTTTTGTAGAGATGGGGTTTCACCATGTTGGCCAGGCTGGTCTCGAACTCCTGATCTCAAGTGATCTGCCCACCTTGGCTTCCCAAAATGCTGGGATTACAGGCATGAGCCACCGCACCCGGCCTGATTATTTTATATCTATCTCCTCCACTAGATGGTGAGGGCCATGAAGCCAGAATAATGGTAATATAGGATTTTACTTGTAACAACAGCTTAAGTCTATCAAACACTGATGATGTTTTACAGCATTATCTCATTGATTCCCAACAACAGCTCCATGAGTCAATACTATTATTATTCTCATTCTCTAGATGGGGACGCCACGTCAGTCCTGTCGGTGGCACCAGGCACTCAGTAAATGGTCTGGGGGGGCACCCAGATGTCTGGGTTACGTTTCCGATTCTCCTTCCCCATCATCCTCTGGGAACAGGAGCCCAGGTCCACGGAACACACTTCTGTCATACTCCACAGTGGCGACCCCCAATTCCAAGGGCTCCTCTGGGTTCTAATCTCCCCCCAGTCCATGAAGACATTAATTTAACACATTTTTATTGTGCAACTATTGTGTGCCGGGCGTGCCCTGAACAGAGAGAAAGCAACAAACAACACGTGTAGTCACACCTCTACAGGCCTCAACAAAGCCCCATCTCTCTAGAACCTGCTCCTGCCAGCCTTTTTTGTGCCTCCCATCACTGGACACAGCAATCACCTCGGGCCCTCGTCGCCCTCCTGCCTCACGGCAGGAGTCCATACTCTCTGGGTCTCCTCCCTCCTCACTGGCGCTCCCTCCCCGAGCCTCCTTCGCTGATTCCTCGCCATCTCCCTGCACAGCTTCGCTCCTCCCCATCCACACGGCTCTCCCGGTGATTTCAACACCTCTGTGCTGGGGACCCCTACTTTTCCTTCTCCCACCTGGACCTCTCTCAACTTCAGGTGTGCGTATCCAACCGTCTCCTTGCCGTCTCACGCAGCTGTCTGACAGGCACCTGGCACTGAATAGACTCACAGCGGCATTTCTGATTCTTCACAAGGCCTTTTGCCGCTCCCTGCAAACCCCCACCCTGGAGTCCCTCAATGCAACATCTTCACTCCTCACCTGGTATCCAGGCCCAAACCTCAGGGTCATCCTAGCCCCCTCTGTTTCTCTCACCCCCACATCCAGGCCATCAGTACTCACTGTCAGCTCCACCTTCAAGATGTAAATGGGCTCGCCCCTCCCTCACAACCCCACAGGCAGGACCATGGACCACAGCAGGAGCTTCTGCCCCAATTTCCTGGCTCCGGCTCCTGCTGCCACACACAGCCAGAGGGCTTCTATTAATCTATGGGTCAGATCATGTCCTTCCTCTGCTCAGAACCCTCCCTCTATCCATTTAAGGAAAAGGCCCCAGTCCCTAGCAGGCCTCCTGTGGAACTCTCTGACCTCAGCTCCTCTGTGCCCTCTTTTTATCATAGTTACTGAGGCAGGTGTGTCACGGCATCTCACTGTGATTATCATTTGCTTTTCCATGGCGATGATTAGGGATGGTGAGGTATGCACTTTACATAGTAATAGTAGCAACAGTAAATGGTTAACACTGACACAGCATTTACCTGGGGCCAGGTGCTATGCTAAGTGCTTTCTTTATATATACGGTGGAATGATCCCTTCCTAAACCTCTTGGGCCTGATGTGTTTCGGAATTCTGAATAATTCAGACTTTAGAAAGGCAACCCTAGAAGGTTCTGAGCGAGCAGTGGTAGTCTCTCACATCGATATTTCTGCAGTGATAACAAGACATCAGCTTGGATGATATTCCACCTGGGACCGTGGATCTGTTTTTTTTCTTTCTTTCTCTCTCTTTTTCTCTTTTTTTCTTTCTCTCTCTTTCCATCTATCTACATATTTATTTATTTTGAGATGAAGTCTCGTTCTGTTGCCAGGCTGGAGTGCAGTGGTGTGATCTCAGCTCACTGCAACCTCCGCCTCCCGGATTCTCCTGCCTCAGCCTCCCCAGTAGCTGGGATTACAGGTATGTACCACCATGCCTGGCTAATTTTTGTATTTTTAGTAGAGACGAGGTTTCACCATGTTGGCCAGGCTGGTCTTGATGACCATATTGGCCAGGCTGATCACTTGAGGTCAGGAACTCCTGACCTCAAGTGATCCGCCCACCTCGGCCTCCCAAACTGCTGGGATTACAGGTGTGAGCCACCGTGCCTGGCCCATGGATCTGTTTTAAATCCTTGAATGCCCACAACCACATTATGACGTAGGCAGCATTATCTCCTCTGTTTTACAGATGGAGAAACTGAGGCACAGGAAGGTAAGTACTTTGGCCATGGTCATAGAGGTAGAAGGGGAGGGCTGGGATTCCAATACATTCCAAAGGCCATCTTTACTACTGGCTTTCAGGGCAGCTGACAGGAAATAAATCAATGTCGAATGAATGAATGAATGAGTGAGGTCAAGCTGGGGATGTGAGAGAACTAGTTACAGCTCCTGCAGGAAGGTCAAACACTAATGAGCTAGTTATTTGTCAGTGGTTAACTTCATTTATTTTGGATATAAGATGTAACCAAAGATAAAGCAAGATATACCCAAAATATTATCCTTAAAAAAAGTAGCTATGTTTCAGGGTCTTTCACCTTATTTTATTTTGGAACAAGTGCTCTTTGGGAAAGACATATTAGCTTTCAAAAACTTAAATGATGCTAGTTTGGAAAATAATAGAAAGGGAGGCATATATTATAGGAGACTTGGTAAGTATTCCCAAGGGCTTGATCCCACAATTCCAAGTGTGATAAGTCTCTGTAAACATGCTCTTTAAGCAATCCTAAAATTTATATGTAGCCACAAAAAAACCCCAACTAGCCAAAGCAACACTGAGAAATAAAAAGTTGAAGGCATCACACTTCCTGATTTAAAATTATATTACAAAGCTATAGTAATCAAAAGAGTATGGTGCTGACATAAAAACAGAAGAGAATAGAGAGCCCAGAAATAAATCCAAACATAAGTGGTCAATAAGAATGAAACTGAGCCCTTCAAAGAATGAAATTTTATAACATACACAAAAATAAACTCCAAGTGGATAAAAGACCTAAATGTAAGATTTGAAACCATAAAACTCCCAGAAAAGAACATGGGGAAAAGCTCCTCAACACTGGCTTTGGCAATGATTTTTTGAACATCACACCAAAAGCTCAGGCTACAAAAGCAAAAATAAATAAACAGGACTACATCCAACTAAAAAGCTTCTGCACAGCAAAGGAAGCAATTAACAAAATGAAAAGTCAACCTATGGACTAGGAAACAGTATTTGCAAACCACATATCTGACAAAGGGTTAATATCCAAAATTTATGAAGAACTCTTACAACTCAATATCAGAAAAAAATAACCAAGTAAGAAATTAGCAAAGTGCCAGGTGTGGTGGCTCACACCTGTAATCCCAGCACTTTGGGAGGCTGAGACAGGAGGATCACTTGAGACTAGAGTTTGAGACCAGCCTGGGCAACATAGTGAGACCTGTCTCTATAAAAAATTTAAAACTTAGCTGGGTGTGGTGGCTTGTGCCTGTGGTCCCAGCTACTTTGGAGGCTGAGGCAGGTGGATCACTTGAGGTTAGGAGTTTGAGACCAGCCTGGCCAACACAGCAAAACTCGGTCTCTACTAAAAACAAACAAACAAAAAACACAAAAATTAGCTGGGGCCTGGTGTGGTGGCTCACGTCTGTAATCTCAGCACTTTGGGAGGCTGAGGTTGGGTGGATCATGAGGTCAAGAGTTCAAGATCAGCCTGGCCGACATGGTGAAACCATGTCTCTACTAAAAATACAAAAATTAGCCAGGCATGGTAGCACATGCCTGTAATCCCAGCTACTCAGGAGGCTGAGGCAGGAGAATTGCTTGAAGCCAGGAGGCGGAGGTTGCAGTGAGCTGAGGTCGCGCCATTGCACTCCAGCCTGGGTGACAGAGCGAGACTCCATCTCAAAAATAAATAAATAAATAAATAAATAAATAGAAATAAAAATTAGCTCGGCGTGTTGGCGGGTGCCTGTAATCCCAGCTACTGAGGAGGCTGAGGCAGAATTGCTTGAACTTTGGAGACAGAGGTTGCAGTGAGCCGAAATCGAGGCACTGCACTCTAGCCTGGGTGACAGAGTGAGCCTCCATCTCAAAAAAAAGCCAGGTACGGTGGCTCACGCCTATAATCCCAGCACTTTGGGAGGCTGAGACAAGTGGATCACCTAAGGTCAGGAGGTCAAGACCAGCCTGACCAACATGGTGAAACTCCATCTCTACTAAAAAATACAAAACATTAGCCGGGCGAGGTGGCGGGCGTCTGTAGTCCCAGCTACTCGGGAGGCTGAGGCAGGAGAATGGCGTAAACCCGGGAGGTGGAGCTTGCAGTGAGCTGAGATCCGGCCACTGCACTCCAGTCTGGGCGACAGAGCAAGACTTCGTCTCAAAAAAGAAAAAAAAAAAAGAAAAAAAGAAAAAAAGAAAAGCAAGATAGGGACAAATAATTTTAAGCCATGTTTAACCAATTTAAACAAAATACTTTAGGTGAAAGTCTTGAATGGGGCATTTAAACTAAAATTTCGAATTTTTTATAAAAAGGATGTGTAATACAGCACTGAAAACTGTCTTAAAGCAAAGCGCCACTGTGGGGGAAGAAAGTACATGGAGAAATTTTCCTAAGTTGTCATTTCTTATTCACACTGGAATGATGAGTCTGATTGACTCACAAACAGGCGATTATATAACCACTTTTATATGTTCACGTTTACTCAGCCACTTACCCATGTTCAGTAACTGTCCTTAAACATCTGAGTTGGTTTTTTTAAACAAACCTAACAGTGAGTGGCTGTAGAGATCACCAATTCCTAAAAGAGGTGTTTAAAAAAAAAAAACAAAAACTGTCTAATGGTAGAGGAATGGCTTCTTGAGTGCTGGGATACAGTTTCCAGTGGCAATATACACAAATTCAAGGGGTGCCACATCACAAATGCTTCAATAGACGTGGAGACAGTGTACTCTGGAAATATGTGTAGATGACTCAAAAAGTGACTCTTGTAATAAGGATGCCTGGGAAAAGTATGACTAACGCTGTTTTATGACATGTGAGAGGATATACGGAACATTTTGAGTCCAATTTTCTCTTTTTCCTTTGAGACAGGGTCTCCCTCTGCTGCCCAGGCTGCAATGCAGTGTTACAGTTATGACTCACTGCAGACTCCAACTCCTGGGCTCAAGTGATCCTCCCACCTCAGCCTCCCGAGTAGCTGGGACCACAGGCATGCACCACCACACTTGGCTATTTTTTTTCTTTGTAGAGATGGGGTCTTGCTATGTTGCCCTGGCTGGTCTCCAACTCCTGGCCTCAAGTCATCCTCCCTCCTATGCCTCCCAGGATTGCAGGCGTGAGCCACTGCACCTTGCTGAATTCAACATTTTTGATATCTGGATTCCAAACATGTCACAAAATTAATCAATTAGAAAATACAGAAAGGCAGCTGATTACGTTGTCCAAATCCCTAACATTTCAGGTAGGCCCCCAAACTTTTTTTTTTTTTTTTAAGATGGAGTCTTGCTCTGTCACCCAGGCTGGAGTAGACTGGCGCGATCTCGGCTCACTGCAATCTCCGCCTTCCAGGTTCAAGTGATTTTCCTTCCTCGGCCTCCGGAGTAGCTGGGATTACAGGCATGTACCACCACGCCAGGCTAATTTTTGTAGTTTTAGTAGAGACGGGGTTTCACCATGTTGGCCAGGCTGGTCTCGAAGTCCTGGCCTTGGGTGATCCACCCGCATCGGCTTCCCAAAGTGCTGGGATTACAGGCATGAGCCACTACGCCCTCCCCACCAACCGCAAACTTTTTTTCATCTCTTTGGAAAGCTATTGAACCACTTTGTTCTGGGGCACATATGGTATTTTTTAGGTACAAGCATTGAAAAAAATCTGGAAGACACACACCAGCTCGTAAAAGATTATCTTGGGGCATTATGGGTCCTTTGATTTCTTTTTTTAAACAACAAACAAGTATTACTTTGATAATCAGAAACGCAAGCTGGGCGAGGTGGCTCACGCCTGTAATCCTAGCACTTTGAGAGGCCCAGGCAGGTGGATTGTCTGAGTTCAGGAGTTCAAGACCACCCTGGGCAACATGGTGAAACCTCGTCTCTACTAAAATACAAAAACTT
>NW_012101332.1:664740-667741 GCF_000951045.1 Mandrillus leucophaeus | reverse complement strand
GAGCTTGCAGTGAGCCGAGATCGCGCCACTGCACTCCAGCCTGGGCGGCAGAGTGAGACTCCGTCTCAAAAAAAAAAAAAAAAAAAGGAGAATTGCTTGAACCTGGGAGGCGGAGGTTGCAGTGAGCCAAGATTGTGCCACTGCACTCCAGCCTGGGTGACGAAGTGAGGCTGTGTCTCCAAAAAATAAAAATTAAAAAATTAAAGAAATGCAAACAAATAATACAGCTTTATAATGTCACTCAGTAATTCTAACTGAATTGGTCCAGGGTGAGACCCAGGCCTTGGGATTTCTTAAAGTTGCTAACATAATTCTAACGTACAGCAAGGATGGGAATCATTATTAAACATTTTCCAAATTATACTGTACAAGATGTTCCTAGGTGTCTTTCAAAAACAAAAGTGTTCCACAGTCAAAGAAGCGCGTTTCTTTCCTGTAGGATTTCTCAGACTCTGTAACATGCACATGACTTTTTTTTTCTTTCTTTTTTTTTTTTGAGATGGAGTATTGCTGTTGCCCAGGCTACTGTGCAGTGACATGACTTGGCTTACTGCAACCTCTGCCTCCTGAGTTCAAGCAATTCTCCCTGCCTCAGCCTCCTGAGTAGCTGGGATTATAGGCACCCACCACCACGCCTGGCTAATTTTTGTATTTTTAGTAGAGATGGGGTTTCACCATGTTGGCCAGGCTAGTCTTGAACTCCTGACAGGTGATCTGCCCGCCTCAGCCTCCAAAAGTGCTGGGATTACAGGTGTGAGCCACCGCGTTCAGCCTGCACGTGACTTTTACATGAGGACGATACAGTACACAGTGGACATCTGTGTGTGTGTCTGCTCTGTGCTCCTTTCCAGCAGCCATGCCTTTAGCAAGCCCTAAACCGTACCCAGAACCTGCCCCCTCCTCTCCCTCCACACTCCTTACCCTGGTCCCATCCTCCGGCATCTCCCACCTAGACTAGAGCAACAGCCTCCTCCTTACTCTCACACTGGCTTCTAGAATTCACTGTCACCAAGGCACGCTAGTGGCAGATCCTTGGGACATGCAGAGTTTGAAAAATCTCCCACTACCTGCCCCGATACTGCCCAGGGCATCCCCACCTGCCATCCTCTGACCATGGAAGGGGCCTGCTTTAAGATGAAGGCACCGTGACGGACAGTCCTCCATGCTATTGTCGAGCTGCTGTGTCACCAGCTCACAGGGTCCAAAGAACCCTCAGACTTGGAGGTGGGGGGCCTGACTGCTTAAGTCTGAGTCAATGGGGGTTGCCGTTACCTGGAGCCAAAAGCCTCCAATCCATACGCTCCTTATCATTTTACTCTATTTACTGGTCAGCAGTTTTTTACACCAGGTAAAAATTATCCTATGTATCTGCCTGGTTCATTGTGTCCCCTGCCTCGAATGCCGGCTCTGAGAACAGGGATATTTGTCGTCTTGTTCGCTGCTGGAACACCCGCTGCCAAAGAGTGGGAACTCAGCATTTGTTAAGAGAATGACTGAGCTCATTTGATTCTTTCAACAGCTCCAAAAGGCAGGTGTTCCAAGTCCCAGCCTCCTCCTCACCGCCAGCCAGACCCGGCACCATCTGCCCCCACCTACCTCTCCCAGCTCTTGACCCTGCAGTTACACAGGTCTTCTTCCAGTTCCTTCGCAGAGTCAAGCTCCTTCCCACGTCCGCAGCTCCGCTGATGTGTTTCCCTCTACCAGGGACTCTCTCCCCATTCCTCGCCCCCACTGGGGGAAGGTCTACTTATCCTTCGGGCCTCCTCCCAAACGTCAGTCCTTATGACAGACATTCCCTGACCTCTCCAGACACGTCCGGGCTCTCAGATATGCTGTCACGGCCCTCTGGGCTCCTCCGCCAGAGCACTTAGTGCAGACATAATCACACAGCTGTTGCTGTAATTACTTCAATTTGGTTTCCACCACTAAACTATGAGCTCCAGGAAGGCAGGGGACACCTCTGCATTTCTAGAGCCCTGAGAAGGCCTGGCACACAGTAGGTGCTGCATAAATACCCCACCTGTCCACCGTGGCTGTGATAGTTACTGCTCACTGAGTATCATATTTCTAGCCCCTTGCAGTTAGGCAGAACCGTGTGACAGTTCTGGGTACAGGTGGAAGTGAACATGTGGCTTCTGGGCCTCGGCATCTAAGTGCTGCTGTGCAACTCTCCGTCCCCTTCTCCTGCCGTTGTGTCTCTGCAGCCTGTGAAGCTTCAAAACGGGGATGGGCCGGGAAGGGGAGCGGGGGTGCTCCCGTCAGCCTGGGTCCCTGAGGTACAAGGTTAAGCCCTCCCACCTGACCTGCCCAGGTCACGAGTAAGAAATGGACATCTGTTGTGTCAAACCTCTAGGATTTCAGGGTTAATCTGTTACTGCAGCAGAAACTCGCCCATCAGAGGCATTCTTGTGAATGAATGAAGGCAGCTAGAAAGCAGAGACGCTGTGATCACCGACCGGAAGGTGTGGAGCAGGGAAACGGCCTCCAGCCACCCCGCATGGAACTCAGTGAAAGAACAGGAAGCAGGGAATGGGCCAAGCACTCCACAGGGAGCCGCCACTCTGGGCTCCTGACGGGGCAGATGAAACGACCCAGAGCCTCCACTGCCTTCAGACAGGGCCTGCCTGGGCAGCCCTCAGCACACACGCTCCTCAGGGATCACAGCCAAGTGTCCGTCCCTGGGGACGGGGGAGGAGGCAGTGCTGAAGCCAGCAACACCCTGGAAAACCCTCTTAGACAGAGGAAGCTGAACCAGCAAGGCTGCATGAAAAGTCTGGGCTAATTCGGGCTGACAACCTTCCCTCCGAATCACCCACTGGGGCTGTGCCCTCCTGGCTCCATCCTAGAGAATAAATCACACTGTCAGGTCTAATTTGGGGCTTGGCTGATGGGCTGAGCAGAGCATCCATGCGTTCTGGCCACAGAGGTCAAGGGCAGCCTACACTCTTGAGGCCAGTGCTGAAAAGTCTGAGGAATGAACAAGAAAGGGGACCAGGAGGCC
>NW_012101332.1:662173-664690 GCF_000951045.1 Mandrillus leucophaeus | reverse complement strand
GGGGAGCGGGGGTGCTCCCGTCAGCCTGGGTCCCTGAGGTACAAGGTTAAGCCCTCCCACCTGACCTGCCCAGGTCACGAGTAAGAAATGGACATCTGTTGTGTCAAACCTCTAGGATTTCAGGGTTAATCTGTTACTGCAGCAGAAACTCGCCCATCAGAGGCATTCTTGTGAATGAATGAAGGCAGCTAGAAAGCAGAGACGCTGTGATCACCGACCGGAAGGTGTGGAGCAGGGAAACGGCCTCCAGCCACCCCGCATGGAACTCAGTGAAAGAACAGGAAGCAGGGAATGGGCCAAGCACTCCACAGGGAGCCGCCACTCTGGGCTCCTGACGGGGCAGATGAAACGACCCAGAGCCTCCACTGCCTTCAGACAGGGCCTGCCTGGGCAGCCCTCAGCACACACGCTCCTCAGGGATCACAGCCAAGTGTCCGTCCCTGGGGACGGGGGAGGAGGCAGTGCTGAAGCCAGCAACACCCTGGAAAACCCTCTTAGACAGAGGAAGCTGAACCAGCAAGGCTGCATGAAAAGTCTGGGCTAATTCGGGCTGACAACCTTCCCTCCGAATCACCCACTGGGGCTGTGCCCTCCTGGCTCCATCCTAGAGAATAAATCACACTGTCAGGTCTAATTTGGGGCTTGGCTGATGGGCTGAGCAGAGCATCCATGCGTTCTGGCCACAGAGGTCAAGGGCAGCCTACACTCTTGAGGCCAGTGCTGAAAAGTCTGAGGAATGAACAAGAAAGGGGACCAGGAGGCCAGGAGCCATGGGTTTCCAACACACACCAAAGAAACTCCCAACTTGTTCCATGAAATTCCTGGCCCAGGCTTCTGCTGTATGAGCCCTGCTCCCAAAACACAGTCCTGCTATAGCTAGCCCTGTGCCAGCTCAGGGCGGGGGGCAGGGCGACCCCTCACATGTCTGGTGAATGAATAATCACAACAGCAGCAGCTCACGCTTATTATCTTACAGGCTGTTACTAAGCCACCTAACCTCCAACGTGCAGTACGCGCTAATGAATGCAAGATGCCACCATCCTCCACCTCCTCATTATCATCATCACCACCTCCACCACCGCCACCACCATCATCTCATCATCATCATCTCATTATCATCTATTATGTGACTTCTTGTGCGAGGTACTGTCCTAGGTACTTGTAATTCATAATCCCATCTTAATCCTTACAACCACCTTGGGAGAAAATGGAAGCTCCCAGAATTAAGCTGCCCATTTAGGGCTAGTTAGGGGCTCAGCTATGACTAGACCCCAGGTCAGCTGGACTCTGGAAACCTGTGCTCTTGGCCACCGTGTCAATCCATTTTTGTTTCATTTCCCTGGAGAAGCTTGTCCCCAAACTCCAAGTCACCATTAGGTGCCTCCTCGGGCTTCCCACAGCCCCATGGCTTCCCCTATTAGAACTCTTATCACTCTGGGTTGTTTACCTGCAGAACTTCCCAACATACTGTATATCGGAATAAGTCTCGTGCCCAGCAGAGGAGCAGGAACATGGGAGGTGTCCAGCCAATGATGGTTGGTTGGAAGGATGGATGGAGACCCCAGTCAATGATGGTTGGTTGGAAGGATGGATGGAGACCCAAGTCTGAACCTTTCATTTTACTGAGGAGGGGAACAGAAGTTCAGAAAGGAGAGCTGTCGTGAGAATTTCACTGAAGAAAGGCAAGTGGAGAAGATGGTAGAAACTGCTCCTTGATGAATCTCTATTCCACCTCCAAAGCCCAAAAGCTGCTTCCAGGAGCTCTCTTTGACCCCTAGGCTGGGTTGGGCACCTCAGCTGGGTTCCCACTCTCCTGGGCTTCCTCCATCACAGACCTGACCACTCGGGGGTCTGAGGGCCTGCTCCCTCACTGGACGGGGAGCCCCATGAGGGCAGAGCCACCCAGCCGTGAGGCTGGCCCAGCCACCACTGCATCCCCACTACTCTACAGGGACGGGCACAGAGGAGGCACATAACAAATGTGTGGGCAATCAACCAGCAGACCTCCAGAGAAAGAACAGGCTAGAAGCCTCATCCTGGGAAGAATAACTAAAAGCACAGGTATAGTTTGTTTGGAAAAAGGGAGGCCGAGAGGGGTTCTCTCAGCCGCTTATAAGTCCCCGCATGGCTGCCAGGAATAAGACGTGCAGCGGGTGCTGCTCCCAAGGACTGGACCTGAACATGTGGGAGGTAGTTAGTTACACAGGGGTGGATGCGATTCACAAGACAGTTTTTTAATGATCACAACTTCCCCAAAGCAAAACATGCTGCTGGGCTCCGCCTTGCTGCAAGAATTTAAACCCAGGCCAGACAGTGAGCAGCCTGGGCCCCTCTACCCCACCCCACCCCGGACCTCTTATGAGGCAACAAAGTGTAGTGGCTAAGAACGGGGGCCCTGGACCCAGGCTGCATGCCCCCCTGCCCCGGCTCCTCTACTTGGCAGGCAGCTTCACCATTCCGTGCCTCAGTTTCCTCATCATTACCATGGGGATATCATAGCAGTGACGTCTTAGTGTA
>NW_012101332.1:649566-662123 GCF_000951045.1 Mandrillus leucophaeus | reverse complement strand
AAGGATGGATGGAGACCCAAGTCTGAACCTTTCATTTTACTGAGGAGGGGAACAGAAGTTCAGAAAGGAGAGCTGTCGTGAGAATTTCACTGAAGAAAGGCAAGTGGAGAAGATGGTAGAAACTGCTCCTTGATGAATCTCTATTCCACCTCCAAAGCCCAAAAGCTGCTTCCAGGAGCTCTCTTTGACCCCTAGGCTGGGTTGGGCACCTCTGCTGGGTTCCCACTCTCCTGGGCTTCCTCCATCACAGACCTGACCACTCGGGGGTCTGAGGGCCTGCTCCCTCACTGGACGGGGAGCCCCATGAGGGCAGAGCCACCCAGCCGTGAGGCTGGCCCAGCCACCACTGCATCCCCACTACTCTACAGGGACGGGCACAGAGGAGGCACATAACAAATGTGTGGGCAATCAACCAGCAGACCTCCAGAGAAAGAACAGGCTAGAAGCCTCATCCTGGGAAGAATAACTAAAAGCACAGGTATAGTTTGTTTGGAAAAAGGGAGGCCGAGAGGGGTTCTCTCAGCCGCTTATAAGTCCCCGCATGGCTGCCAGGAATAAGACGTGCAGCGGGTGCTGCTCCCAAGGACTGGACCTGAACATGTGGGAGGTAGTTAGTTACACAGGGGTGGATGCGATTCACAAGACAGTTTTTTAATGATCACAACTTCCCCAAAGCAAAACATGCTGCTGGGCTCCGCCTTGCTGCAAGAATTTAAACCCAGGCCAGACAGTGAGCAGCCTGGGCCCCTCTACCCCACCCCACCCCGGACCTCTTATGAGGCAACAAAGTGTAGTGGCTAAGAACGGGGGCCCTGGACCCAGGCTGCATGCCCCCCTGCCCCGGCTCCTCTACTTGGCAGGCAGCTTCACCATTCCGTGCCTCAGTTTCCTCATCATTACCATGGGGATATCATAGCAGTGACGTCTTAGTGTATTTGCAAGAACTGAATGAGATCATGCACGTGAGGCGCTTACGGCAGGGCTTGGCACAGAGTCAGCACCCATTAATGTTCATTATTACTGCTTTTCCTTCCCCATGGAGCCAGGCAGTACTGGCTGGCTACCCCAACAGATACACTCAATTCATTTTTTCTCTGCCTTCCTCCTCAGGAAAGGCTGAAAAGTTAAATAACATTTGCCACCTTCCTTGGAGCTAGGGGAGGCTACGCGACATGGCAGCAGCAACTATGTCCATGAGGGGAAGGGCCAAGAGAATCAAAGCGGCTCTGCCCTGACACTGCCCAACCACCAAACTAACACTGGCAGCCAAGCACCTCCAGGTGTGCTTGTAGTGGGCAAGAAATCAGCCCTCATTCAATCAAGCTGTGGTGAGTGGGGGTTTCTGTTCCTGAAACTTGAAGACATTCCTGGCCGATGCACACGCCATGATGCAAATGGCTCAAGGCACACACCCATGGTAATTGTTTGCCAATTTCAGCTCAGGCCCACTGCTGAGAACCCCTGACCCAGAGGAAAAACAGTGGGTGGCTGAGCCATACAGTGCTTACCAAGCCCAGTCGCTGTGTTCCACCCTTCCTTTTCAGCTGTATCTGCTCCCCATCTGTACAATTATTTACACACACACACACACGTATTTCTCTTGCTCTATTGCCCGGGGCTGGAGTACAGTAGCGTGGCCTCAACCTCCTGGGCGCAAGTGATCCTCCTGCCATAGCTGTCCGAGTACCTGGGACTACAGGTGCATGCCACCACGCCTGGCTACTTTGAACATTTTTTGTAGAGATGGAGTCTCACTCTGTTGCCCAGGCTGGTCTTAAACTCCTGGCCTCAAGCGATTCTCCTGCCTTGACCTCCCGAAGAGCTGGGGTTATAGGGTGAGCCACTGCACGCAGCCCTAAAGTGACGTTCAAGCTTTATGTATTTTAAAAGAATCTCTATCACCACTAAAAATGAAAAATTGCTATCTCTTGCTACAAAGAAAAGGAAACTTAAAAAGCAAACACAATGAAAACAAAACAGAGTCATATTCATTATCTGATGTCGCATAATTTGGGTTTAATGGACTGGCAAAAAAGTCTTCACTTTCCTCTCCTATTGGGGGGAACATCAGATCTGGCAATACTCGGGGATAAGACTGGCCCCCACTGAGCAAGGCTGCCCCTCGCAGAGGGAACACATTTCCTGTTCACAGACACTGTTCAGAAGGGAGATGATTTGACTGCAATCTCCCAGCTGGCTGTGGATGAATCAGGCCGGGGACCGCCTCACTCCCTCCTCTATTCAGGGCCTCCTCAAAGAGGCCTTCCTTGGTCACCTTGTCTAAAAATTGCCCTGTGAGGCCAATCTCCTTCCCTGCTTTATTCATCACTATATACTCCTATACACATCCTATATACACTATATACATCACTATATACATCTAACTTATCCTATATTCACCTTTTCTTTTTCTTTTTTTTTGAGACCCTGTCTCGCTCTGTCACCTAGGTTGGATTGCAGTGGCACAACCTTGGTTCACTGCCACCTCTGCCTCTGGGTTCAAGCGATCCTCCCACCTCAGCCTCCTGAGTAGCTGGGATTACAGTGGCGTGCCACCATGGCTGGCCAATTTTTTTTTTTTTGTATTTTTAGTAGAGACAGGGTTTCACCATATTGGCCAGACTGGTCTCGAACTCCTGACCTCAAGTGATCGGTCCACCTCAGCCTCGTGAAGGTGACGGGATTACAGGTGTGAGCCACCGTGCCCAGCCCTATATTCACTTTTTATCTGTTTACTGTGTTACTCTTCAGTAGGATGTCCGTTCCTTTAAGGTAAGGAGTTTGTTTTGTTCATTCCTCAATCCCTAGTGCTTCTAGTAGGTGCTCAAATGCTCATTTGCTGAGTGAAGGAAAATGAATGAACAAATGAAACCTGTTCTTGTTCTTTCCAAGTTCCCTAAGGCCCTGGTTACCAGCTAGGAAAAATGCCGGTCTTCCTGCTGTGTGAGGCAATGCTCGGAATTTACTTGGGATCTGGGGCCTTTTATCACATTAAAAAGCAATGTGCTAGATTAAAACAAATATAGCCTATAGGATATAAATTAGTAACTAAATAAAGAAATAAGTAAGGCGGAAGGGACAGGTCTTCCTTACAGAAGAATTTCAATTAATAAATGTAGATGGAATGAGAGGCACACAAAAACTGCCATCAGGGAAACAGCACAGCAATAACTGCTGTAGACAAGACCTTGGCCACCAATGGATGCTAAAATTAGTGGGAGGAAGTTTGAGGAAAAACGGGATGTGGGATATTAGCATAGCCTCAAAGTTTCTCCCCAAAGGTAGCATTTTTTTGTTTTGTTTTGTTTTGTTTTTTTAAAGAGACAGGGTCTTGCTCTTGCTACCCAGGTCTTGCTACCAGGTCTTGATACCCAGGCTGAGTACAGTGGCACGATCTCAGCTCACGGCATTCTCTGCCTCCTGGGCTCAAGGGATCCTCCTGCCTCAGCCTCCTGAGTAACTGGGACTACAGGTGTGCACCACCACACCTGGCTAATTTGTTTTTATTTTATTTTTTTAGAGCTAGCTGGTTTCAAACTCCTGGCCTGGAGTGCCCTAAGATAGCTATTAATTACAAAGGGAAAAGTGTAACTTTAGTGTGGAGAAATCTGACACACAGCACCTTAACCAAGTGATCTAGGTGAACATTACCAGAAATACGACGCACCAATATCATAGACCCCCACAAAGACGCACTGAGGAGGGCATGCTGCCTGTGTGACATCGTTCTAAATAATGAATAACCTCAATGAGGTCATGAGAAAACATCAGAAAAACCCAAGTTGAAACACACAACAAAATAGCAGAGCAGTCCTCTTCCAAAGTGTCCAGGTCAGGAAAGGCTAGGAAAGATGGAGGAATTGTTCCAGATCGGAGGAGGTTAAGGAGACATGAAAATCAAATGCAGTGTGGGATCAAGAATAGACTCTTGGAAGAAAAAAGGACATCAGTGGAAAAACTGGTGAAATGTGATTAATGTCTGTCATTGAGTTAATCGTACTGGGCTATGTGAATTTCCTGGTTTTGATCACTGTGTTACAGTTGTATAAGATGGTAACATAGGGGAAGCTGGATATAGGGTAGACATGTGGACTCTGTAATCATTTTCACAACTTTTTAATAATTCTCAAATCACTTCAAAATAAAAGTAATCAAGAATTGTGCTAGGAAGCATCCTTTGACAGAAATCTGGCCTCTAGTGACTGTCCCACACACCAGCTTCAGTTACCCAGGCAAGACTGCCAGGATGAGGGAATGTGACGGAACCACTAAATGTCCAGGAGAGAGAAACTCCATCCAGAGCCACTCAGTTCCCGCAGCTCGGCTGACACAGCTACCTGCATCCAGGTTCTGAAGGCCACAATCCTCCCCTTTCCACTTCCCACACTGGTATGGTCTCTTGTTTCTTCAAGGATCAGACAATGCCCCCTCTCAACAAAGCTGAGGATCGTCCTGGAAGGCTTCACTGCAAACTGACATGCAGCTGGGGTCCCACGCCACTGCTTAGAACCCACCCACAGAAACAAAAGAGAATGTTCACTAGCAAACCAACCCAAAAACCTAAATATAACATATTTGAAACCTATACAGCACAGGTAAGTATTTGCCATATGTATATATTTTAAATATGTGTAAATACCCATTACCCATGCCATATACATGTGTATATGTATTTATTTATTTTAATTTTTAGTTTTTTTTGAGACAGGGTCTCGCAGCAGCCTTGACCTCCACTGGTTCAGGTGACCCTTCCACTTTAGCCCCGGTGTAGCTGGAACTGCAAGTGTGCGCCACCACGCTCAGCTAATTTTTGTATTTTTTGTAGAGACAGGGTCTCACTAAGTTGCCCAGGCTGGTCTCAAGCGCCTGGGCTCAATCAATCCTCCAGCCCCATCCTCTCAAAGTGCTGGGGTTACAGGTGTGAGCCATCACACCTGGCTCATATTTTTTACCAACAGAGAAACCAGTACATTCACATCGTGGGGCAGCGGGGCTGCTCTGAATCTTGATCATGGTGGCAGTTTCACAACTATCTACAACTGTCTGCATTCAAAGAACTGTATACCGGCCAGGCGCTGGGGCTCACGCCTGTAATCCCAGCATTTTGGGAGGCTGAGGCAGGTGCATCACCTGAGGTCAGGAGTTCAAGACCAGCCTGACTAACATGGTGAAACCCCACCTCTACAAAAAATACAAAAATCAGTCAGGTATGATGGCGGGTACCTGTAATCCCAGCTATTCGAGAGGCTGAGGCGGGAGAATCACTTGAACCTGGGAGGCGGAGACTGCAGTGAGCTGAGATGGCGCTACCGCACTCCAGTGTGGGTGACAGGGTGAGACTCCACCTCAAAAAAAAAAAACAAAAAAAACCGAGGCTGAGGCAGGCGGATCACCTGAGGTCGGGAGTTCGAAACCAGCCTGACCAACATGGAGAAACCCCATCTCTACTAAAAATACAAAATGAGCCAGGCATTGTGGCACATGTCTGTAGTCCTAGCTACTCGGGAGGCTGAGGCAGAAGAATCGCTTGAACCCAGGAGGCAGAGGTTGCAGTGAGCCAAGATCGCACCGTTGCAATCCAGCCTGGGCAACAAAAGCGAAACTCCATCTCAAAACAAAACAAAACAAAACAAAACAAAGAACTGTATACCAAAGAGAGAGTTTTACTCTATGTAAGGTTTGAAAATTGAATGAAAAAGTAAAGAAAAAAATAAAAGTATATGAAATGTATGATACACTGAGGTACGCTCATGAGCAAAGATCTTCAAAACATACTATTATTGGGGATGGTGGAAGCAAGCCAAGAAGCACCACATAGCATGGTTCCTTTTTCTTATACAGTGAACCAAAATAAGTGTGTATATGTGCACGTAGGAAAGTTTGTGTACAGGAAAAGGTCTGGCAGGGCACCCAGCCAGTGACTGACAGTAATTACCTCTGGGATAGATGTTAGGCTTGCGGGTGATGGGAAGAACAGTGAAGCAAACTTTCATTTTTCCCTTGATACTTTTTTTTTTTGTAATTAAAAAAAAAAATAAAGATGCTTATGTGTATGAGCTGTAAAGTTCTAAGCAAACCAGCAGCCACACCGTACTCACCGTTAGTACCTTCTAGACACTAGAACTCTTGGATGGTCCCAGGAGAGCCGACGTCAGAGACTGTGCATCTACATGGAGGAAAAAGAAGAGGTTAGGTCTCTGGCCAACTTAAGCCTTCCTGCTGCAATACCCAGCTGTCAATCACATACTCACTCTTTCAACAAGTATTTACTGAACATGGTTGAGTGTAATCCCAGCACTCTGGGAGGCCAAGACGGGTGGATCACTTGAGGCCAGGAGTTCAAGACCAGCCTGGCCAACGTGGCAAAACCCCATCTCTGCTAAAGATACAAAAAATTAGCCAGGTGTGGTGGTGGACACCTGTCATCCCAGGTACTTGGGAGGCTGAGGCAGGAGAATCACTTGAACCTGGGAGAGGAAGGTTACAGTGAGCCGAGACTGTGCCACTGCACTCCAGCCTGGGTGACTGTGCCACTGCACTCCAGCCTTGCTCCAGCAAGACCCTGTCTCAAAAAAAAAAAAAAGAAAGAAAAAAGAAAAAAAAGTATTTACTGAACACCTGCTACGTGCCAGGCACCAGGAATACAACCAGGGTTCTCCAAGACAAAGTGGTTGTCCTCAGGGAGCAGACAGTCTAGTAGGGGAGGAGGACAGTAACAAATACATAACACAAAGTCAGGGAGTGGAGCCTTGATGAAACCTAGCGGGGCGACGCCATAGTGATGAGACTGCGACCTTACACGGAGAGCTCGGAGAAGGCCTCCTGGACGAGCGGACAGAGATGTGAATACATGAGACCACAGACCGTGTGACTACCTGGGAAAGAGCCTTCCAGAGGCGGGAGCAGATGTGAAGCATCTCAGGAGCAGCCAGGAGGCCTGTGGAGCTGGCACGGGGTGCATGAGGGGTGAGCAGTGGCGGAGGGGACAGATGGAGGACTATTCTAAGGACATTTCCTCAGACAACTGTGAGCAGAGGAATGACAGAGAAATTGCACTTGTCCTGGTTTGGAACTTTATGAGTTTATGCCTTTGAATATGTAGTATGCTTGTTTATATTTAAGTGAATATTCCATGGATGAACGAATGTCTCCAGGCGGAGAAAGCACTGTCTGTATTGTTCAGCATCACATTCTGGGCACCGGCAGAGGCTGGGCACTAAGTCAGGAGATGAGATCTGAGAGGGCCTAGAGCTGTCCTACATGTAATGGCCATTCACTAATAACAATCCCTCCCAATGTGCCGGCTCTGTGCTAGCAGACATGCGCTGACTCATTTCACTCTCCCCATCATCCAAGAAGATCCTATTATTACTTCCAAGTTACAAATGAGGAAACTGAGGCACAGAATTCATAAGAGATCCACTAGCGAGGTTGCCCAGTCAGTCAAAAGTATACTAAGCCAGGCACAGTGGTACCTGCCTATAGTCCCAGCTACTCAAGAGGCTGAGATAGGAGGATTATTTGAGCTCAGAAGTTCAAGACTAGCCTGGGCAATATAGCAAAACCCTGTTTCTCTCTTAAAAAAAAAAAAAAAAGTGTACTATATACAGCCAGGATGTGAACCCAGCAACCTGGTCCCAGAGCCTGTTTCTGACCACCTGGCTAGACCACACTGTCACGATGGTCAATGAAGGCAGGGCCAACTGTGGGCTGGCAACACCTCCCTGCCCCACTTCCCCAATACCATAATGTCCAAATGCTACCCAAATATCCACGCCAACCTCAAAGGCGGGTCAGCTCCTCCAGGAATCCTCCCAGGAAGGAAGCCTAGCGAGCAGCTAGTCAATACTCCAGGGTTCAGGAATCGGGACAACTTCAATGATCATTCCTCTGGGGTTCCTGGAGAAGCCCAAGGGGGTTCTTAACCTTTCTCATGCCAGGGAGTCCTACTGGCAGCCTGGCGAATTAGTTGCAGACTCCTCAGAATAATTTCTTTTTTTCCGAGATGGAGTCTTGATCTATTGCCCAGGCTGGGGTGCAGGGGTGCCATCTTGGCTCACTGCAACCTCTGCCTCCCCGGCTCAAGCAATTCTGCCTCAGCCTCCTGAGTAGCAGGGTTTACAGGCGCACACCACCACCCCAGGTAATTTTTGTATTTTTAGTAGAGATGGGGTTTTGCCACATTGGCTAGGCTGTCTCAAACTCTTGGGATCAAGCAATCCGCCCATGTTGGCCTCCCACAGTGCTGGGATTACAGGTGTGAACCACCACGTCTGGCCTATTAATGCTTTTATATTACAACATCTAGTAGTGAATCCAATAACTATAGTGATTTAGAAATAGGTATGTGTTTAAATGATATTTTGTGATATTTGCAACACTGTAATGTGATATGGGAATATCTGTGATTTCTAGTAGTGACAAAGTCACAGATATTGCTAATTCAATTGTGGTGTATTGCCCTGTGCATAAAAAAATGTTAATTTCAGTTAGAGGGTAGTGAAAATAGAGATGTAATGTTTTTCCCAGCCAACCCTGTGACCCACTAAACTTCCACCCTTCAAAGGTCCCTGGACCCGAGATTAAGAACCCCTCAAGGAGATCTGAGAGTGGGTAAAGGCAGAGCAGGTTCCAAGGGAAAAGAACAACTGGGGAGTGTGGGGCAGATTCAGCTTCGTGAAGTTAGTATGGGAAGGGGTTCCAGGTGTCGGCTGCTTTGGCCCACCCTGCATCCACTTCTTTTCCTCAGTCAACCCCTTGAACCTCACCTTTCCCACTCAGTCCTACGGGACTGACCCCACCCATGGGTTGTGGGTGGGGGTGGGACTGGTCATGTGATCCAGGTCTGGCCAAAATGTCACTGCACCACCTTCCCTGTTCCAGCTTCAGCGATGGCCCAGGGCGACCCTGCCACCAAAGCCAGGATGATCAGAGCCAGTAAACACCAGCCCCATGATATATGCTGGGACTATGGGGGAAAGAGATGGTTTATTTCCCTTGGAGCTGCTAAGCTGGTTGAATCTACTTGTGGAACTGTTAGGGGCTGCTTCAGAGCCTACCTGAGAATAAAATCAGCACAGAAGAATGCAGAGCCAGGAGGTAAAAGGAAACATGTCCTGGCAACCTCATGAGGCCCTGGATCCAGCCATGCCTGAAACCATTTCAAGCCGAATCTCCCAGGCCCTGTGTCCATCCACTTCCTTTTATACTTCAGCAAGCTGACCTGAATTTCTATTTGTTCACACAACCAAATGACTCTCAACTAACACAGGAAGGGCAGAGGCAACTGCTGTTCTTGACGATTCCCATAGCTCCCCACCAGGCCATTTAGCAAAGTACAAAATAAAATTAGAAACAGTCACTATACATAGAAACAGCAAATATGGAAAAACCCGCTTTTAAAACACTCAGAAATGGCCTCTTGGGCCGTTGCTATTGCTAAGCTGGTCTAGGAAGCCCTCACAATGGTGGTTTTCAAGATGCTTGGCAGGGCAGGAGGGAACCAGACGCACCCAGAACATTTTCCTTTATCACTAGACTTCCCATTTTAAAAATTCCTGGGATGATCAGAAAACCCCTGCAATAAAGCTCTTGTAAAATTTTAATAGCCGCCTTTTAAATTGCAACGGAAATTGCTTTCCCGCCACTCTAATTTTTCTCCTTTCTTTCTCTAAAGTGATGCATATGGCTCTATAAAGGCTGATCACCAGCTATGTGCTGTGGCGCCAAGTCTCTCTCAGCCAGGAACCTACTTCCTGCCGACTAGAGGGAGCTGTGGATGCCCGTCGTCCCGCAGTCCCTCATGCAGGAGAGAGGAAGATGCCAAAGAGCCGTGGAAACGGCAGCAAAGGAGGGCTACAGATCCGGGAATCCAGCCAGTACCCTGTGTATCCCAGGGTCCCATTTTCTACCACCTGGGAAGGGACGATGCCCTTCGGTTTGCTTCCACAATGCCAGCACACCCATGGCCATGACCCATTCATCACACAGGTGACACACGGGCCCAGCACTTCACTTCCTACAAGTTTACAGCAAGAACAGAATCCCATGAGAGAATGGAAGAGGGAGAGGCGCCCTGACCCGAATGTCTCCTCCCTCAGCCATAGGGATTGGCTCTGGGAGAGACACGTGATCCCAGCATGGCCAATGAGAGTGGGCCCTGGACATTTTGCTCCAATTTCTTGGGGGAAACAGATGGGCGGTAAGGCAGGAGGACTGCTGAGGACTTCTTTGCCACCTAAGGGTGAGCAGAGGCGGGACAGGAGGAAGGGGCCGAGAATGAAGTTAAACCTGACAAAGGCAGAGTCTGGAAATAAAGAGGGGTAAATTCCTGATGAGAATACCTGAGTACTGACTCCAGTTGGGCCAGCTCTGGGATTTTTCAGGTCCCTGAACCATTAACTTGCCTTTGCAGTTTAAGTCAATTTGACTTGGGGAGGTTCTGTCGCTTACAACAAACTAACAGCACAGGAAGGGACCTGAGAAATCAATACAGCACTCCTTCATGTTTGGGCGAACATGACCCTTCTAAGAAGTTGACGAAACAAAACTATGTCATGTCTCTCCAGGAAAAAAAGCACAAAATACTGCCTGTCTCAAAGATGTCAAAGATTTCTGAAGCCCCTGTCCGTAGGAACTAAGTGAAGAATCCTTTGATCTATCTGACTTGTCTGTTCACTTGGTGGAAAAGCAAACTGGGGTCCAAAATGCGTAAATGACTTGTTTGGGGCCCAGGGCCCGCTGGGGGCAGTGCCGGGCTCCCTGAGACCCCCAGGTTTCACCTTAAGCGCCCCTGAGTACAGTCCTCCGAGGAGACTGCAGAGGGTAAAGAAAGGCTGCAAGTGAAGCTCTAGGCCACCACACCCTCATCTCACCTCTGGCAGTTCCATTTTTTCCTGCTTTATAAAATGGGCCTACAAGGAAGTGTCTGACAAAAGTTCCATAACACCATAATCAACATACTGAAAACCAGTCTTTCACATTACATTTCAGAACACTTACATGTTAATTACCTTGATTTCAACCCTCATGAAACCCTGTGAAGCAGGCATTATCACCATGGCTCCAGGTGAGCTGTTTCTGCTGGGCTGACCAGGTCGCTTCTCTCCTGACCTCAAGGCTGGCTGCAGCACCTGCCCCTTTTTGTTCCTGGACCTGTACTTCCGGGCCTGGGTTTTCTCTTCCACTCTCGTATTTCCATCTCAATTCATATGGAAAGGATCATCCGCTCATACCTCTCCACTCTCCTTTACCTAGTACCCCCCGAGGAAGAAGGGCAGGCCAATCTAACAGCCCAGAGATTGTGACTGTTGCCAGCATCTGCTTTTAAGTGGGCAGATTATTAGCCAGCTGGGCCCAGGCCTACCAGCTCTTTTCTCTCTGTGTCCAGAGACGGCAGGAGGTTCTCTTCTGTTTCTGACTTGGAGCAGAATAAACACCCTGGGCAGTGTCTACTCAGCCTCTAAGACAGCCTGGCCACAGGCACTCTCTCTTGACCGAGTGGTGATGGGGGGACAGCCAGGCCTTTCTCTTCTGTGCCGCTGTATAAGTGGCTGGTCTGGAAGAACCAAACCCACCGGAGCCTTTGCTGTAAGCTTCACTCTCCTTTCTAGACCGCCAGAGCATCACTGTGGCATCAGGGATTACTCACCTACTAACAAAGTGGTTCAATCATCCTTCATTTAGAGAAGATTCCCATTATACCCATCCCTGTCCTGTCTTTGAAATAATGACTTAGGGAAGTATCTGTTCATTCAGCTGCCTCTAGCCTACATCCCAACAAAGAAAAGCTGGTATGTGAGCAAAGGACTTTGCCTTGGGAAAATCTAGGCCCTCAACAGCCACTGAGATCATCTTGCAATTAATCATGTTTTCTCTTATGACCTACATTCTATTAATAGCACATACTAATGATTTAGCGCTGGTTCTTTTGCTGATTGATGCGGTCTACCAACATGACGAAGGTTGGGTCACTGACTTTAAGGGTCTCTTCCTCATTTCCTTGCTCCCCCGCAACCCTGGCCCCACCACCTCACCCTCTCCAGAAGATAAGCATGCTAGTGTGGTGCTCTGAACACAGCTATGAGGAGTTCACTGTGCTGGGGGCCCCATGGTGGTCCCGCCTGCAGCCCAGCCTGAGTAACTCGGTGGCAGAATGGGCTCGCAGACAGATCTCTGCAGATAAGCTGCTGTGGGGAAAAAAACTGCTGTGTGGCCATTCCACGCACAGCAGATTGGCCAAAATGCCAGGCTGACAACACCAAATGTGCTGAAGTTGTGGAGTAAGGGGAACGCTCAGTCACTGCGGGTGGGGGTGGAAATGGGAACAAACATTTTGGGAGAGCAATTTGGCAACTTCTTGTCAAGATAAAGAGAGGGTAACCTCAGTGACAAACTTCATCTACTGACAGGCCCAGAGCTCCCTGCTGAGCCCCCAGACCCATGTGCGGCTGTGCAAATTCTTTCTGGGTTGAAGCACAAGGTTTTCATTTTGACTTTACTACATGCCAGGCACTGTTTTCAGTTGTGTTTTGTTTTTTCGTCTCTTTTTTTTTTTT
>NW_012101332.1:644742-648861 GCF_000951045.1 Mandrillus leucophaeus | reverse complement strand
TATTTTTTAGTAGAGACGGGGTTTCACTGTGTTAGCCAGGATGGTCTCGATCTCCTGACCTCATGATCCGCCCACCTCGGCCTCCCAAAGTGCTGAGATTACAGGTGTGAGCCACCGCACCTGGCCTGATCTCCATTTTTAACAGACCAGAAAACTGAAGTACAGAAAGGTACCTTGCTCAATATCACACAGCAAGTAGACGGCATAGCCAGGAGGGATTTGAACCCAGTGGGTCTGGCTCTAGAACCACCAACAATGGTGCCTACTAAATGCAACAGCAAAGAATATGAGCTTAGCCTTGAACTCTGTCTCTTTCCACATACAGACATCAATGTCAGATGGGTCAAAAACCTAAATGCCAAAGGAAATATATGAACATGTCTGGAAGACAGCACAGGTGCATATCTTCAGAACCTTGGGGAGGGCAGAGGTTTCTCATTCAGGAACTCTAGAAAAGCATTTCCCCTCTCCTCACAAAAAGGATCGGATTCATACTCGAGGTGCGGTGGCTCATGCCTGTAATCCCGGTATTTGGGAGGCTAAGGCTGGCAGATTGCTTGAGCCCAAGAGTTAGAGACCAGCTTGGGCAACACAGCGAGACCCTATCCCTATTAAAAAAATAGAAAAATTACCCAGGCGTGGAGGCATATACCTGTAGTCCCAGCTACTTGGGAGGCTGAGGCAGGAAGGTAGGAGGATCACTTGAGCCCAGGAGACCAAGGCTGTAGTGAGCCATGATTGTATCACTCCATCGCAGCCTGGGAGACAGAGCAAGAGTCTGTCTCCAAAAAAAAAAAAAAAAAAGGGTCAGACTCATCTACATCTACACAGTCATTTTCCCTTTCGCCAGTCTGCCTTTTCTCCATCTTGGAATGCAGACAGGCAGATGTGACAGCCGGATTTGAGAGAGTCCCCTTGTCCCCAGAAATAGCCTGCCCAGACTAGATGGGCTGAGTTCTCAGGGTCCAACAGCCATCTTAAGGCCATGGTGGCAAGAGGGTCAGTGCAGTGCTGGTGTTGACCTGTCAGCCACTGAACCTGCCAGGCTCTCACTCCGGACATTGTTATGGGACATGAAGGACCACCTATGTGTTAAGGTGACAATGCCACTTGTGAATTCTACTAGCTGTGGCTGAATCATTCCTAACTGAAACACCTGCTGCAGCCTGGGGCCGTGTGCTGTGCCACCACCCTGGAGAGTCTGCAGATAGCCACCAACATGGACCTGAAGGGGTCTCAAAAAGACTCAGCTAAAAGCCGGGCGCGGTGGCTCACGCCTGTAATCCCAGCACTTTGGGAGGCTGAGGTGGGCAGATCACCGAGGTCAAGAGTTTGAGACCAGCCTGGCCAACATGGCAAAACTCCATCTCTACTAAAAATACGAAAATTAGCTGAGTGTGGTGGCACACACCTGTAGTCCCAGCTACTCGGGAGACTGAGACAGGAGAATTGCTTGGAGGCAGAGGTTGCAGTGAGCCAAGATAGTGCCACTGCACTCCAGCCTGGGCCACAGAGTGAGACTCCATCTCAAAAAAATAAAAAAAATAAAGACTCAACTCAGAGATATATTGTGGGACTCAAAGATTTCCACTGAGCATGGCTGATCAGAGGCAGCTAGAATGATGACCTGGTGCCCGAACTAATTATTGGGGACCTGAAGAGAGAACAGCTTCTTTCTCCTTAACACACTACTAAGGGCAGCCGGGGTGACTGTCATTTTAAAGGCCAGGCCCAGTCTGCTGGCACACAGGCACTGTGGTCAGCCGGCCCCAGGCTCACGGGCTACGGAAATTCTGCATAGCTGTGGATCCTTTTTCTTCCTGTCACCAGCCATTTGCTGGATGTGCCAACAGTTAAGCCCCTTCCTGCACTGCTATGAAAACAGCCTGTCAATGTGGTTTCGACTGTTGGGTGCCTTTCCACAAAGCACTCTCCAGACCCCAGCTAATCAGATGAAAGACAGAACAGTGGTCAATCTACCAAAATAGGTCAGGCTTTATTTTCTAATCCTGTTATTCATAACACATTGAACGGGAAGAATGAAGGGGAAAAAAATTACTCACAGTGAGAAAGCCTATGTTTGCTTACCCTCTCTGTGCCTCAGTTTCCTCATCTCTAAAATGGGGATAACAATAAGGGTGTTGTGAGGATTAAGTAAAAAAGTTACTCCACAAAAATTGTTTAGAACAAAATCTATTATGCACTAAGTATGCATTAAGTGTGAGCTACCATGAGTTTAGTTATTTATATATATATATTTAGAGACAGGGTCTCACTCGGTTGCCCAGGGTGGAGTGCAGTGGTGCAATCATAGAGCTCACTGCAGTCTTGAATTCCCGGGCTTAAGTGATCCTCTCGCTTCAGCCTCCTGAGTAGCTGGAACTACAGGTGTGCATCACCACACCTGGGTAATGTTTTTAAATTTCTTTTTTGTGCAGACAGGGTCTTACTAAGTGGCCCAGGCTGGTCTCTACCTCCTGACCTCAGGGAATCCTCCTGCCTCAGCCTCACAAAATGCTGAGATTATAGGTATGAGCCACTGCACCTGGCCAGAGCTACCATTATTCTTATTGCTGGTGATGTGGTAAGTTGCTTGAACTGATGCTGCTTGACAAGCCTCAAAATCCCACCCTCTGGTCAACCAGACACACGGAGAAAGTCCCTGCTCTGATTCTGGTCACTTAAGGCTTGAAGGTCCAGGCCAATGGGCAGAAGCTGGCTGTGATGGACCCTGGGTACTGTGGGCAGGAAATGAACCAACTCCAGTTGCTAAGTGCCCTTCCCACCCAGCAGCCATTCTTCTCTTTCTTCTCAGGATGCTCAGCCAAGACTACATTTCCCAACCTCCCTTGCAGCCAGCATGGCCAATGCAAGGTAAATATAAGCTGTGGGACTTTGAGGAAAATCCTCATCAGAAATGCAAAGCTGGACTATGCTTTTGTGCCTCTCCCTCACCCTATTCCCACCTGGACTCCAGACTCACTGGCTTGACTCCAGCAGTCACACTGGGCCACGAAGGCCCTCTGCTAGGGACGGTGAGCAGAAGGACCCTGTATCAAAGGACTCTGCTTTTCTTGTTGACTGTGAAGCTGCCACACCAGGCATGGACTGCCTATCTCTTGATGTCTTACTCAGGACAGAAACTGCCTTCCACTGAGTTTATACCACTGTTATTTCTGGTGTCTGCTACCGGCAGCCAAATGGGCTTTTCAAATGAGCCGGCAGTCTTGCATAGCAGATGACTGATGGAACAGTATTTTACACCAAAGAAATCCTTCTAGTAACCTGCCACCATTTAGAGTATCCTCATGCTTTAGGATGCCTTGCTCTCCTCAACACCAGGGAGAAAGCTAGACACAGAACTTCCCAGATACAGAGTGGGGTTACGATCACCTTGCCTTAGGAAGAGGTAAAGTGAGATATATATGAGATCATTCATTCAACAATGGGCACTACCTCACTCTGGACACGGTGTGGGGTAGGATGCTAGGTACGGTGAACAAAGCAGACACAGTCCCCGCCCTCACAAAATGTACCGTCCACACTAGGGGACCAGAGTAAAGAAGTAGGCAAACAGGTACATATATAAGTTCAGTGGTGAGAACCAGAATGAATTTAAGCCCAGAACTAAAGAAAAAGCAGGAGGAAGCTATGTGAAAAGTGGGAGGAAGGATATCCCAGAATGTCCATTAGCTGAAGAATTAACAAAATGTGGCACCCTCCATACAATGGAATATTCAGCCATAAAAGGAATGAAGCAAGAATTCGTGACATGGATGGGCCATGAAAACATGATGCTGAGTGAAAGCCAGTCACAAAAGACCATGGATTACACAGTTCCATTTACATGAAATGTCCAGAATGGGCAAATCCATCGAGATAGAAAGGCTATTGATCTGAGGTCAGGAGTTTGAGACCAGCCTGGCCAACATGGTGAAACCCCATCTCTATTAAAAATGCAAAAATTAGCCGGGTGTGGTGGTGGGCGCCTGTAATCTCAGCTAATCAGGAGGCTGAGGTGGGAGAATTGCTTGAACCTGGGAGCTGGAGGCTGCAGTGAGCTGAGATCATGCCACTGCACTCCAGCCTGGGCGACAGAGCGAGACTCAGTCTCAAAAA
>NW_012101332.1:642301-644362 GCF_000951045.1 Mandrillus leucophaeus | reverse complement strand
AAAAAAAAAAAAAAAAAAAAAAAAAGTTAGAGGAGGCAGAAAAAGAAGTCTCTGGTAAGGAGTAGAGTAGAAAACAATTACAAACATGATTGGTATTAACCAAATATATCAATACTCACTTTAAGGCCAGGCGTGGTGCCTCACACCTGTAATCCCAGTACTTTGGGAGGCCAAGGCAAGAGGATCACTTGAGGTCAGGAGTTGTGAGACCAGCCTGACCAACATGGTGAAACTTCATCTCTACTAAAAATACAAAAGTTAGCTGAGCGTGGTGGCGTGTGCCCGTAATCCCAGCTACTGGGGAGGCTGAGGCAGGAGAACTGCTTGAATCTGGGAGGCAGACGTTGCAGTGCGCCGAGACTGTGCCACTGAACTCTAGCCTCAGCAACAGAGACTCCATTTAAAAAAAGAAGACATGAATTCACAGTATGTATACATATATATGTGTATGTTTCTGGTTTGAATAAATGGGTAGTTGATGATGTCATCTGCCAATATGGACCACTACCCACCAGCGGATGGCAGAAAAACAGGCACAGGTAAGGATACTGATTATGTTTCGATTCGTATATACAGTCCACTAAAAATAGAGCTGGCCTTAGAAGTGTTTTAAGTCCTAGCATGAAACGCTATTACTCCAAGTCAGGTAAGTTAAAACTGGGGTGGTAACAGAACCCTATCTCCAACTGAGTATTTGTTACTTCATGCAACAAACCCAGATAGTGCTAGCTTTCTGGGTGTGTGACCCCAGTAGTTGTGAGCCCTTCCCTTGGTCTAATGTTCTGTCAACATCTTGAAATTCTAAATCATTTTGTCTTTGAACTTGTATTTTGTAAGTGAAGTCTGGGGCCAATGGAACACGCATGTGAGCAGAGAAGATCTGAGCCACGTGTGTGCCTGTCACTCCTTGTCACGGCATTCTCATATGGTATTCCGGATCCCCTGTGAGCGCCGGATTCCAGCGGGCCAACGATGCATGCAAGTTCAGCAAGATTGAAAGCAGGTATAAAGTAAGCATATAATCACAGCTACACGGAGTAAGCGGGAAAACTGACAGTTCCCAGAGGCCCCTCCATTAGAGCCAGGAGTTGCTTCGAACACAGCAGAAAGAAGGTGATAAAATATGAAATGCAGAAAGAAACATGAAGACCATGGAGACCTCTCACAATCTTCTTTTTTTTTTTTTTTTTTTTTTAACATGGTATTGCTCTGTCACCCAGGCTGGAGGCTGGAGGCTGGAGAGCTGTGACATGATCATAGCTCACTGCAACCTTGACCTCCCAGGCTCAAGTGGTCCTCCCACCACAGCTACCTGAGTAGCTGGGACCACAGGTGCATACCACCATCCCCGGCTGGTTTTTGTATATTTTTTAGAGACAGAGTTTCGCCATGTTCCCCAGGCTGGTCTCAAACTCCTGGGGTCAAGCAGTCTGCCTGCCTCGGCCTCCCAAAGTGTGGAATTACAGGCATGAGCCACCGTACCTGGCAACATTCTTTTTTACTTGCCACACTTCCCCAAATTAGCCAACTAGGTATGCAGAACGATGACATGGAAGGAAAGGGAAAGATACAGCAACCCACAGTTCCTTTTCCTATCATTCCTTCCTTAGTCATCAGTAAGTCAAAGGTAGAATATTGGTAGAATGTACACATGTCAAGATATGAAATGAAAACAGTTTAAGTTGGTTTTGTGCAGCGTTTCCACTATTCTGATAAGAATGAATGACATATATACGTATAAGCCAGGAAATGCAAGCTGTGTCATTTAGTGATTCCAAAGAGTGAAATGATCTGTTACTTGCATTTAAACCTGGCATGGAGCTGGGTGTGGTGACTCATACCTGTAATCCCAGCACTTTGGGAGGCTGAGGCAGAAGGATCGCTTGAGGCCAGGAGTTTTGAGACCAGACTGGGCAACATAGTGAGATCATATGTCAACAAAAAAAGTTTAAAAATTAGCTGGGCCTACTACTAGTGGTGTGCACCTGTAGACCCAGCTGCTTGGGAGGATAACTTGAGCCTGGGGGGTTGAGGCTGAAGTGAGCCATGATTGTACCACTG
>NW_012101332.1:628044-641011 GCF_000951045.1 Mandrillus leucophaeus | reverse complement strand
CCTAATGTAAATGATGAGTTAATGGGTGCAGCACACCAACATGGCACATGTATACATATGTAACAAACCTGCATGTTGTGCACATGTACCCTAGAACTTAAAAAAAAAAAGAATGTGGCACGAGAAGCATTTCATTGGGTGACTCTGTGTGTTGAGCTCGGGATGGACGTGAGTTAAGTTGTTACCTGTGCTTTCTGCCCCCCAGAACCTTCAGCTGGAACAGAGCCCGAGACCTGATGTCCTGACTTCAGTATTTCTGTAATTCTTCTGTGCTGGTCTCGTGAGTGGCAGATTTGGTGGTGCTGCATGCTTCACAGCTCACCAAACTCCGCTTAGTTCATCCTACCAAGTGACTGGGAAATTGGTCACACTGCCTGTCATGGTCAGCGAGAAGCAATTCTCACCATAGCACCTGGCACCCAGGAACAGGCTGGCCTCTCCTAGGCCTGACAGAGGCCCAGGTGAGCGTTTTCCAGCACGAATGCCATGGGCTCTCCACCCGTGGTCTGGCTGGAGGATGCTCCCAGATAGGCCTCTAATAATACCAGTGGGTGAAGTTCACTCTGAGCACAAGTAAGGATCCTGGCAATGTCTCCCAGGCAGAATGCCGGGTGGAGCAGGCCATGTGACGTGGAAGAGAATGAAGTAGATACCCACTGTCCCCAATAAAATGACAATGCCTTTTGTCGCTGTATTTTACATCAACAGGATCTTACCAAATGTACTTCTCTGAATCTTGCTTTCCCTTAAATACATCACAGAAATGCCTCCAGGCCAGCAATCAGTGCTCTTACCCACTCTTTTTAGCAGCTGATAGGCCAAGAACATAGATGTGCTGCATTTTATTCCATCAGTCCCTGAAAAATGGGCATTCGTTTCATTTCCAGGGTTTGTTTTTTGCTTTGCCACTGCAAACAATGCTGCAATAAATATCCTTTTGTACTTAGGCTATTTGTTTTTTTCTTCTGCACGATAGATTCTCAGGAGTGGCAGTGCTGGGTCAAAGGCTGTTTATGAAAAATTACATGGTTACATTACGGAATGGTCTCCCAGTGAAGGTCCAGAACTGCACGTATAATATATGCTTGTTTTTGTATTGAGCATCTCTCGAAGAACATATGAGACATGGGTGTCCTCACAGGAAGGGACTGGGAGATCGTAGGTAGGGGAAGAAGACTATTGTGTACCTTTTTTGTACCATTTGAATGTTTTATCACATGCATGTACTGGCTCATAAAAAAAAAAAAAAAAAGAGGTTTTTATGTTTTTTTTTTTTCAGTCCATGCTCTACAAAGGCTGCAGTGATTCACATGTCCTCCAGCAACTTGGGAGGGTGCTGAGTTGAGCTCATTAATGCTCTATATTTTTCTCCTTCAAGGTCGTTCCTTTTTTTTTGGACCTGGTATGAGCTGCAATGTGTCAAATTTTACCTTCTCGTAATCTGTGATACCTCCTATTCTACAGCCCTTGGGTAGGCAGAAGGCGAATTCCCAGAGATGCTAATTTTGACGAGCGGCCTGGCCCAGCACCTGCCAGCAGCACCAGAGAGAAACCCAGGTCAGGGTCGGAGCAGGAGGCTGCCCTCACTGGCTGAGAGGCCTAGAGTCCACCAGATGCCCAAAGCCCCTCAGAAAGGGCAAAGGAGGCCTGCAGCACTGGCCACTGCCTGTGGGACCTGCACTCTCAAGAACAAGGCCAGAAACAAGAAACAGAAGGGAATAGGGGACAAAGAAGGTGGAAGAGTCAAGTTCATACAAACAAGAGGCCTCTCGTTCAGTTCCTGCAGGGCCAGGCTCCTTGCGAGGCTGGCCCAGAACCAAAGGCCATGCCAGCCACTGCTTTCAATCCCCAGGAAAACAAAGCTGACCTAAATGCAGACAGCAAAACGGCCCCGAGAATGGCAGGCAATCCAACGTGATGCATCTGCTGCTGCAACATTAGCTGAAACTCTGGACTCACCTGGGGAGGGGAGAGGACGGGAGGAGAATGGCCTTGGCCAGATGAGAAAGCAGCTCTGGATAAGATGGCGGATGGAGGACATGAAAGAATCTCAAAATGGGCAGCAACTGCACACACTTCAGGTGGTGGATTGAGGTTGGATGCTGCTGTTCCACAGCCCAGGAGACAACTCTGTCCCTCACCCCACGCTTTGGCCTGAGCTGGGCTGGGAGCAGAGGAGGCTCCCTATAGAGCACCACAGCAGGGCCCCAGCCTTTACTCAGGCCCCAGTATTTCCTCAGATGCTTCCCTCCACGTGAAATGCCCTTCCCCTCCATCCCTTAAGACTCATGGTAGCTCACCCTTGTAATCCCAGCGCTTTGGGACACTGAGGTGGGAGGAACGCTTGAGGTCAGGAGATGGGGATCAGCCTGGGCAACATAGCGAGACCCCATCTCTACAAAAAATAAAAAATAAAAAAATCAGCCAGACGTGGAGGCGTGCACCTGTGGTCCCAGCTATCCAGGAGGCTGAGGTTGCTTGAGCCGGGAGCCAGAAAGGTTGAGGCTGCAGTGAGCCAAGATCACACCACTGCACTCCAGCCTGGGTGACAGAGCAAGATCCTGTCTCAAAAAAAAAAAAAAAGGGACACAACCCAGCAAGGATGTGCGTTCATGCATGTTGGCAGACACGGGAGACAACCTGTGTGTTTGTCAGCAGGGATCCAGCAACGATGCAGACACATGGGAGAATCCTTCC
Source organism: Mandrillus leucophaeus (assembly GCF_000951045.1). Lineage (NCBI taxonomy): Eukaryota > Metazoa > Chordata > Mammalia > Primates > Cercopithecidae > Mandrillus > Mandrillus leucophaeus. The sequence goes on along the minus strand of NW_012101332.1, from coordinate 638,314 downwards.
TGTCCCTCCTTCCCTCATCCTCCACAGCAAGTGCATCAGCAAACCCTATTGCCACTAACTCCAAAATACGTCCTGAATTCATTTCCTTTCTTCCTCCTTCCCAGGCCAAGCCACTACCATCATCTTTCATCTTAACAACTGCATGAGATCCCTTTCTGGCCTCCCCAGGCCACGTTTGCCTTCCTAGATTCTATTCTCCACCCACAGTCAGAGGGATTACATCAAACAGGGATCACCTCCAGCTGCTTTCCAGCTTAAAGTTCTTCAACATATCTCGGGCCTCATCATCTTCCCCCATCATCCAAATGCTCCCACCACACTGGCTGCCTTGACCTTCCAATTTTATTCCTGCCCCAGGGCCTTTGCACATGTGGCTCTAGCTATTCTCAAGGCAGGCTTCCTCAGGGAAGCATTCCCTGACCACCCAGATCAGGGGGCCCCACTTCAATCTAGTTTTATTCCTTACAGAGCAGTAAGCACGACTGCTGTTTTTCTTTTTTCAACACAAGGTCTCACACCACTGTTCAGGCTGGAGTGAAGTGGTGCAGTCATGGCTCACCGGACCTCCTGGGCTCATGATTCTCCCACCTTAGCCTCCCAAGTAGCTGGGACTACAGGTGCACGTCACCATCCCTGGTTAATTTTTGTTATTTTTTGTAGAGATAGGGTTTCACTATGTTGCCCAGGCTGGTCTTGAACTCCTGGGCTCAAGCGATCCTCCCACCTCGGCCTCCCAAGGCGTTGGGATTACAGGTGTGAGTCACTAGACCCGGCCCACTGATTTCTTTATTGTGTCTTGCTGATGAATACATGAACTCTATGAGTACAGGGCTCTCACTTTGTTCCCAATGGATACCTAGACCGTGCAACAGTGCTGCCACTCACAAGAGAGTATCTGCTAAATAAATGTTCTAGCAGCTCTGAGAAAAAATAAGATATATCTGCACACATCCATGTCTTCTCAGTGAATAAAGTAACAAACTGTGTAAGGAGAGATGTTTCTATGTGCATAGGAAGAGACCGTGTTTGTTGGTCATTACCATGAGTTGTACCCTGGGTTCAGCACAATCTTGATGAATACTCATGACCATCCTTGGAAGAAGGTTCTGTTATTATTACTCCTATATTACAGGGGAGGAAATGAGGCTCAGAGTCACTTACCCAAGGTCACACAGTGGGTAACTGTAGAGCCAAGGCTCTATCCAGGCAGCCTGGCTAGAGTGTGCATGTTCTTTGTTGTTGTTGTTGTTTTGTTTTGTTTTTTAGACGAAGTTTCGCTCTTGTTGCCCAGGCTGGAGTGCAATGGCGCAATCTCGGCTCACTGCAACCTCTGCCTCCTGGATTAAAGCGATTCTCCTGCCTCAGCCTCCCGAGTCGCTGGGATTACAGGGCGCCCGCCACCACGGCCAGCTAATTTTCTTATTTTTAGTAGAGATAGGGTTTCGCCACATTGGCCAGGCTGGTCTTGAACTCCTGACCTCAGGTGATCCACCTGCCTCAGCCTCCCAAAGTGCTGGCATTACAAGCGTGAGCCACCGTGCCCAGACTCTTTTTTTTTTTTTAAGAGACAGGTTCTCGCTCTGTTACCTTGGATGGAGTGCAGTGACTTGATTTTAGCTTACTGTAGCCTCAAACTCCTGGGCTACAGTGATCCTCCCATTTCAGCCTCCTAAAGTGCTGGGGTTATAAGCGTGAGCCAACACGCCCAGCTCATTTAAAAAATGTTTATGTTCAGTAGAGACACAGTCTCATTATATTGCCCAGGCTGGTCTCAAACTCCTGGGCTCAAGCAATCCTCCGGCCTCGGCTTCCTCAAGTGCTGAGATTACAGGCCTGTGTTCTTAATAGCTCTACTAATAGCAGTTACTGCTGGGAGGGGGTCTGGAGGGAGAGGGCTGGGCAGGGTTATAGACATCAGTATAAGACATAATTAAGAGAGACAGGGAGTGTCAGAGATGAATGGAGAGAGATGGAAACCAATCTCAATGGGAAACAGAAGTTTGATCTCTTGTGTGGCAAACACCTATGAGAAGTAAACAAGCAGAAGGCTCTACACCGGCCTTCCTCCAATCCACCAAAGCCTCATGCCGGACAGCAGGGCTTGGAGACATGATGAACCATCCATATCACGCCGTCACAGAAAACCAGACCCTGTCCTGCTGGCCACTGGGAAAATCCCCAAAGCAGATGGGGAAGCAGTGTGGCAACGAGGCCAGGGAGCGCCATCTTGGTGGTCAGCTAGAGCCCGAATCAAATCGCAGGCCTGCGGCTTAGCAGCCTGTGACGTGTGGCTGGTTACCAGCCCATTCTGAATCCCAAGCTTCCTCATCAGTAACATGGTGGAAGGAGTAATACCCACCCTCAGTAAGGCTGTTGAGAGGGTTAAATGAGGTAACAGCAATGGAACGGCTGGCAAAGTGACTGGCACAGAAGGATCCTCAAAAGCACACTGGCAAAGCTGTTATTACAACGGAAATACTGAAGAAATAAACGACATTCTCAACTCCTCATGTCTGAGGAGGTCTCTTGGGCAAATTGGACTCTGGTAAGATTAAGCATGCAGCCTAAGTGATGGTTCCCTCCAGAAGAGAATGCCTTCACGTTGGAAATTTCCTTCTCTCTCTACCTATTCTCTATGGAATAACAGCCCAGAACAGGGCTGGGCGCGGTGGCTCACGCCTGTAATCCAGCACTTTGGGAGGCCAAGGCAGGTGGATCACAAGGTCAGGAGTTTGAGACCAGCCTGACCAACACCGTGAAACCCCGCCTCTACTAAAAATACAAAAATTAGCTGGGTGTGGTGGTAGGCGCCTGTAATCCCAGCTACTTGGGAGGCTGAGGCAGGAGAATTACTTGAACCCAGGAAGTAGAGGTGGCAGTGAGCCGAGATCACGCCACTGCACTCCAGCCTGAGTGACAGAGCGAGACTCCATCTCAAAAACAAACAAAAACAAAAACACCAAGCCACAACAAGGGTCGTCCAAGCAAGAAGGGGAGACGGACCCCAGACAGCTGAAGAAATTTTGTGGTGCAGGCAAGCCCCTCAGTACTTCACAGGCAGGACCCCGCAGAAGAGACCCAGCTAGTATTCCTAGCTCTCAAGGTGACTTTGTAAAAGGAATGTGGCGAGGCATGGTGGCTCATGCCTGTAATCTCAGCACTTTGGGAGGCTGAGCTGGGGAGACTGCTTGAGGCCAAGAGTTCAAGACCAGCCTGCACAACATAGGGAGACCCTGTCTCTACCAAAAAATTTAAAAAATTAGCTAGGCCTGGTGGCATGCACCTGTAGTCACAGCTACTCAAGAGGCTGAGGCAGGAGGATTGCTTGGGCCCAGGAGTTCAAGGCTGCAGTGAGCTATGATCCCATCACTGTACTTCTGTCTCTAAGGGGAAAAAAAAGAAAGAAAAAGGAATGGGGGTAAAGGGAGAATTTTAACAGCTTAAAAGGCAGCCTAGCCAGGAGCAGTGGCTCATGTTTGTAATCCTAGCACTTTGGGAAGCCGAGGTGGGTGGATCACCTGAGGTCAGGAGTTCAAGACCAGCCTGACCAATATGGTGAAATTGTGCCTCTACTAAAAATACAAAAAATTAGCTGGGCGTGGTGGTGGGTGCCTGTAGTCCCAGCTGCTAGGGAGGCTGAGACAGGAGAATTGCTTGAACCCAGGAAGCAGAGGTCGCAGTGAGCTGAGATTACGCCACTGTACTTACTCTAGCCTGGGTAACAGAGCGAGACTCTGTCTCAAAAAATAAAAAGGGCAGCCTAGGGGGATTTCTCGCCTCTTTCCCAGTCAGAACACCAGTGGGCTTTGCAGTTTGTAGAGTCCATGAAAAGAGGGCAAGGCCTCTGGGGGCCTGAGGTCTGCATCTGTAACAGAAGGATAACATTCAGTCTTCAGACGCACTCACATTCATTCAGCACACACTCATCAAGCAACTGCTATGGGACAGGCACTGCTCTAGACGTTGGGGATACAGAAAGGAACAAAACAAAGATCCCTGCCTTCGCGGAGCTCACATTCCAAAGAGGATGGTGTAGAAAGCAAACAAACAGAGACCATCACATCATGATAAACGGCGTGAAAAAAAAAAATAAAGCAGGAGACAGTGACAGGGAAGGCCATTTTACACAGGCTGCTGAGGAAGGCTGCTCAGAGGTGGTGCCTTAGAGAGCTCAATAAAGTAACTAAATCATACATGCACATACGTGCACACACACACAAAGATACTTACACACATACAGCCAAGCACACAGTGCCTGGTATGGAAAATTAAGGTGATCTAATTTGACAGTTAAGAGTGCTCTCTCAGGGTATGCTTAAGTTAAGCAAAAAAAGGTAGAAGAAGAATTAATAATAATAATAATAATAATAAATAATAAAGAGTGCTCCAGGGCTGACTGACACTGGAATTGTCACAAAACCTATATTCTCCTCACATTTTCCAAAATTCCCCCTCCCCTGGGGAATTACAAATATAAGAATTGTTTTTTCCTTTTCTTTTTTGAGACAGAGTCTCACTTTCGCACTGCACTGGAGTGCAGTGGTGTGATCTCGGCTCACTGCAACCTCCGCCTCCCAGGTTCAAGCGATTCTCCTGCCTCAGTCTCCAGAGTAGCTGGGATTACAGGTGCCGGCCACCATGCCTGGCTAATTTTTGTATTTTTAGTAGAGACAGGGTTTCACCATATTGGCCAGGCTGGTCTTGAACTCCCGAAGTCAAATGATCTGCTCACCTCAGTCTCCCAAAATGCTGGGATTACAGGCATCAGCCACCGTGCCCAGCTAATTTTTGTATTTTTAGTAGAGACAGGGTTTCACCATGTTGGCCAGGCTGGTCTTGAACTCCTAACCTCAAATGATCTATCTGCCTTGGTCTCCCAAAGTGCTGGGATTATAGGCGTGAGCCACCACGTTCTTTTCATTTTCCTGCTTAGCAGCACACCAGACACCGAAGGCCCCTCCTATCAGGGCCTTACTCTACCTTCCCTGTCGCACAGTATTCCACTGTACAGACACCCGACTGATTCCTCTAGTGCCATATTAAGGCACACACAAGCCATGTCCCCTTTTCGGCTCTGACAAGCACTGCTGTAATGAATAACCTTAGACAAAGATCACTTCTCACACTTGGGAACATGTGTAGGTGAAGCTTCAGGGAGTGGAGCTGCTGGGGTGAAGGGTGGGTGTGTGCCGGGTCATACTCACAGGAATGGCCAGAGTCCCCTCCAAAGCGACAGCTCTGCTTTCCCTCCCACTAGCTCCGGAGAAGCCTGGCTGCCCTCCACGCCACTGCCTGCAGCGTGTGCGCACGCTTTGTGCTCTTGCCCTTCTGAGAGGTGCGAAGTAGTATCTCAGCATGATTTTAATTGGTATTTCTCTTATTATGCCCAGAGTCAGGTATCCTTCCAAGTGTCTGAGAGGCCTTTCCTGTTTCTACAGATGCCGCCCCTGTCCGTGTGGGGGACTGTCATCTCCCTGGACAGTATTCTCATGCCAATATTCAAAGCCCTCCTACCTTTCTTGCCCTCTTCCCTCTCTTATGCGCCCCATTCCCTAGAAGGTAAAAGGCATGATGCCCACACCCTGCAAAGCCTGCAAGGTCAAGCATGATTGGCCCTGTCTGCTTCTTGCACCTTCTACTGCTCCATCCCACCTCACCAATGCTGCATCTATGTTCGGGCCTTTCAGTTCTTCCAGACTGGCTCTACCCCACCTCAGGCTCTTCTCATATACAGTCTCCGACCCCTACCCTGGACTCACCCCTGCCACCACCGCTCCCCTAGACTGGCAAACTTTGACTGATGCTCTCAGCCCCGGCGTCACCTCCCCAACTAGCTACATGATGTCTTGGCACCCAGGATTTTTCTTCCACCATTCACCGCCTGTTTATCTGGGTGCTTTTATTTTTCTTTGAGACGGTGTCTTACTCTGTCGCCCAGGCTTGAAGCACAGTGGCGGGATCACAGCCCAACCTCCCAGGCTTAAGTAATTTTCCTGCCTCCGTCTCCCAAGGAGCTGGGACCACAGGTGCGCACCACAATGCCCGGCTAATTTTTGTATTGTTTATAGAGATGAGGTTTCAGCATGTTGTCCAGGCTGGTCTCAAACTCCTGGCCTGAAGCAGTCTGCCCGCCTCAGCCTCCCACAGTGCCGGGATTCCTAGCTAAGTGATAGGCAAGTCGCTGTGCTCCGTTTTCCCTTTCTCCTTATGTCACTATTATCACTTCATTCATTCCCTTTAGCAAAGTTCAGTAAGGTGCATATTTGGTGGAACGGGTCATACTTGTAACAAAACAGACTTGGTTCCTGCCTTTATGGAGCTGACATTAAGGGGAGGGGAAAGCCCTGATCAGGTCAGATGAATAGCTCAGGGAAGAAGGGTGGGGTGGGCTTTGGAACAGTCCCCTGGAGTGTGTTGAAGGAGACATCTGAAGGAGGAGTCGACATCAGCCAGGCCAGAAGGGAAGGGGTAGTAGGCAGCATGGCGGGAGGGCCAAGAAAGCAGCCCAGGAGCAAGACTCAGACATGGTGCATTCAAGGAACACAGACAGGCCCGGCAGCTGGAGCACGGTGCACAGGGACTTACAGGATGAGGCGTGGGCGGGCGGCAGGCAGGGCCCAGAGCACGCAGGGTGTGGGGGGCCACAATGAAGAGCTGGCCTTCCTGTAGAGAGCTGCAATGAGGTTTTAGTGTCACTACGGTCAAGAAGTGTGGCCCAATTGCTGTCCTTTGGCATCCTGCTTAAATGATTCCAGCTTAGAGGTCCTATGAAGATGTTATAGCAGGCACATGGCAGGGGACAGGGGGAGCAATGACCTCATCCCTGCCTGTAGCTGATTGGCTTGGGGGTGGGTGGAGGACACCTGACTCAGCTGAGCCCATCACAAGAACCCCTTCCTCGGCCCCGGTTAGTCCGGAGGGAGGCATCCTCCCCTTCTCGGGTTGTTTTGGACTTGGGCTGAGAGAACATGGGGTGACTCTTTGGGGACCTGTACTGCAAGGTGTATCCCTCAGCAGCCTGGGATGGCCAGGCTTCCTGTCCAGTAGAAGAAAAAGCAGAGAGAGAGACTGAATGTAAGAAAATGAATAACACAGATCTAGAGGTGGGGAGTGAACAAGTGAGGAAGAGAATGCAGATACAGTGGCATGTGCATCCTGGTTCCAATCCCAGCACCCTGCCCGCCCTTCCCCTATGGGAGGTTTTGCAACCAGCCTGCTAGTGTGAGCTCACCTCTCTTATTAGTGATTGGTTCAGGGAAGATCACATGACCAATGCTAGTCCAATCAGAGAGGCGCTCTGAGGTTTTGCATGATGGCTGGGGGACAGATACCCTCTCTTTCTCTCAGGACAGGGATAAGGACACAAGCCTGAGCGGGTGCTGGCAGCTGGTGTGCAACTTTCAGGGGAGCCAGGTTTGAGGATGACACTGACATCAGAGGGAACAATAAAGAGACAGAAAGAAAATGGGTCACTGGCAATAGCCCCAGGCTCCTGGACCAGCCAGCCCAGACATCTGCCCCACCTCTGGGCTTTCCAGTTGAATGAGCCAATCCTTTCCCCTAAAATTTATGTCTGTTTGAGTTGGTGTTTTTGTTACTTGCAACCAAGTAACCGACTGGTCCTGAGGCTTTGCTTCAGGTCTCTGGGCCGCCCCAGCAGCCTCTGGTTAAATGCCCACTTTTTGCCTAAATTGCTGCAGTACAGGAATTTGGCCAATGACTCAACTTGCCCAACTTGCCCACCGCCTCCCCAGCTCTAGAATGGGGATAATTATATGCACTTGATTGAGCTGTTAAATGGATTAAAAGTGATTTAAAGATTGTCTAGCACACTGTAAATTCTCAACACGTTAGCAATTACTATTCGAAAGCACTGAAGGGTAGCTGAAAAGTCCCAATCCCGGTGAGCGATCAGCCACACCCCTCCCCCGTCTTGTTTGTAGTTCCTTTGTTCAGGTCAACAAGTCCCTTCCTCACAAACAGTCCCAGAGAACAGCTAACCCAGTTTCTGTCAGAAGGGTGGCAAATCTGACCCGGGGGTGGGCGATGGATCTGAAATGAAAGAGATTTGACTCAACTTCCCCGGTAGCTGGGTGGTGGAAAAAGTCCTCATGAGCTCATTTCTCCATCAGATACAAGCTGGGGTCTAAAGTTTCAAAACACAGGCTGGGGCATGCTGGCACAGTCCCGAGAGAGGACAAAGGAAAGAGCCGGGATGGAGGAGAAACCGCGACATGGCAGGTTCCAGAACGAGCTCTGTCTGTCGGGAGGAGGCTTCCCGGGCTGGATTCCAGCCACATCCGTTCTCTGGGCAGCTATGAGGCTGCAGGAAAAAGGGACCCTGCCACGTCTGTATTTACAGCTGGGAACTGGCGGTGGCACGGGAAACTCGGAAATAAACTCAAGTCAGGAAGTGAGAGGTGCAAGCTGCTTCCATAGCAACGCCCATCTGGGGATCCCTGCCCACAGCTGGAAGCATTCAAAAGTGAGGCTTATCTAGAGATGTACACCAAATTTCCATTTGCACCCAGAATATGATACTTCAAACTATACTTCCCTGGGGGAGCCTCTGTGAATCCCCCTGTACTACAGCTCGAAAAATCCCATTCTTCTTCAGAGCACTCAGAACACAGTACTCATCCATATGGCTTTGTGGTTCTTGTGTTTTCTCCCTGGCTGTGGGCTCCACCAGCGGGGAGCTGTGCCTGCCTTGCCCATTGGTACCTGGCCCACAGTAGGGTCTTCAGTCGATGTTTACTGAATAAACTCTCCTGTTTTCAGTTTTAATTTTATTTTTTGAGATGGAGTCTCACTCTGTTGCCCAGGCTGGAGTGTGTGATCTCGGCTCACTGCAACCTCCACCTCCTGGGTTCAAGCAATTCTCATGCCTCGGCTTCCTGAGTAGCTGGGACTACAGGGGCGTGCCACCATGCCCGGCTAATTTTTTTGTATTTTTAGTAGAGATCGGGTTTCACCATGTTGGCCAGGCTGGTCTCGAACTCCTGGCTTCGAGTGATCCGCTTGCCTTGGCATCCCAAAGTGCTGGGATTACAGGCATGAGCCACTGTGCCTGTCAGTACACCAATGTTAACAGCAGCATTATTCACTATACTTAAAAGGTGGAAGCATCACAAGTGTTCATCAACAGATAAACAGATAAGCAAAATGTGATATATACATATACATATCTTTTTTTTTTGTTTTTTTGTGTTCGTTTTGCTTTTTTTTGAGATGGAGTCTCGCTCTGTCACCAGGCTGGAATGCAGTGACGTGATCTTGGCTCACTGCAACCTTTGCCTACCGGGTTCAAGCGATTCTCCTGTCTCACCCTCCCAAGTAGCTGGTATTACAGGCACGTGCCACCACTCTCAGCTAATTTTTGCATTTTTAGTACAGACAGGGTTTCACCATGTTAACCAGGATGGTCTCGATCTGTTGACTCTGTGATCCGCCCACCTCAGCCTCCCAAAGTGCTGGGATTACAGGCGTGAGCCACCGCACCTGGCCACAAAATGTGATATATACATATCATTATTATTTAGCCTTAAATACTAATTGGAATATTATTTAGCCTTTAAAAGGAAGGAAATCCTGATATATACAACATGAATGAACCTTAAAGACATAATACTAAATAAAATATGCCAGTCACAAAAGGACAAATACTGGATGATTCCACTCACAGGAGACACTTACATTTGTCAATCTCACAGAGACAGAAAATAGGTGGCTTCCAGGGACTGGGGGCTTAGGGATGGAGAATATTGTTTTTCAGAGACAGAGTTTCAGTTTGCAAGATGAAAAATGTTCTGCAGATGGATGATGATGGATGCACAACCATGTGAATGTACTGAACGCCACTGAACTGCACGCATAAGGTACATTTTTTTGGTAACTATGTTTATCAGTAATGTTACTGGGCATAATACAATATCAGAAAACTCGGGCACAGGCCCTGTCTCGCAGGTTTTCAGGTGCGCTTGGCTTTTCCTCAGCTTTGTTACTGGGTAATGTTACTGGGCATAATAAAATATCAGAAAATTAAACACTTGATTTCTAGGTTACTAAATGAGTTGTGCATATTTTATTTTTTACAGTTTCCTTAAAGGTATAACTGACAAATGGAAACTGTTTATACTCAAGGTGGACAACTTGTATATACATATGCACTGTGACAAAATCACCACAATCAAGCTAAAGCTATTTATAAAACAGAAAAAAAAAATATGTTATTTATATTATGCCACAATAAAACTTTTTTTTTTTTTTT
>NW_012101332.1:623688-627954 GCF_000951045.1 Mandrillus leucophaeus | reverse complement strand
GGCTCACTGCAAGCTCCGCCTCCTGGGTTCACGCCATTCTCCTGCCTCAGCCTCCCGAGTAGCTGGGACTACAGGTGCCCGCCACCACACCCGGCTAATTTTTTTTTTTGTATTTTTAGTAGAGACAGGGTTTCACCATGTTAGTCCGGACGGTCTTGATCTCCTGACCTCCCACCTCGCCCTCCCAAAGTGCACAATAAAACTTTTAAATGGTTAATTTTGTGTTATGTACATTTTATCATACTTTATCATAATAAAAAAGTACTTAAAAACTGCAGGGTCAGGCATGGCGGCTCACGCCTGTGATCCCAGCACTTGGGGAGGCCGAGGTGGCAGGATTGCTTTGAGCCCAGGAGTTTGAGACCAGCCTGGGCAAGACAGCAAGACCTAGTCTCTACGAATATTAAAATCTACTAGCCAAGCATGGTGGCACATGCCTGTGGTCATAGCTATTTGGGAGGCTGAGGCAGGAGGATCACCTGAGCTAAGAGGCTGAGGCTGAAGTGAGCTATGATTGCCCCACTGTACTCCAGCCTGGCCAACAGGGCAAGACCCTGTCTCAGAAAAAAAAAATTTTTTAAGTTTTTTAAAATGCAGTTCTTTCTCAAGATCAGAAGAACCACAAAAGAATTAGAGTTCTTTCATCTCAAGAGAAAGATGGGAGAGAACATAAATATCTAGAACAATATTGGGCAGGTGGAGGAATGGAGGTTGAGGGATCATCTTTGATATCAAGAACTTTCTAAGCAGAAATTGTACAGGCCTCAAGTACACCTTGAGGAAGGGAGGGGTGCAAACTTCTCTGGACACTCAAACATTAAGCAGAAAGCTTTATTCTGAAATAACTCCACCCAACCTCCCCAGAAGCCAAGCTCACACGATTTCTTAACTTTTTAACATTTTTCCTGTTTATGAAAGTAGTATATGTTTATCTATCTATCTATCTATCTATCTATCTATATAAAAAACTTGGACCATAAATGTACAAAGAAGATTACAGAGTTACTCATACTCTCCCCACCAAAGGGCAACTACTGTAAAGACATTGGTTCATTTCCTTCCAGTCTTTTTTTTGCCCAGCATGTATATACAGAAGTGGGGAAGAGACATTTTCCCCCTTTAAAGTCTTTTGCATGCCTAAGCATGAGGGAAAAAAAAGAAAAAAAAGTCTTTTGCCCTGCTTTCCTAGGAGATTTTGAACATCGAGTAAAAAATAACATTTTTCAATGGTGAAATTAAGCCTATTTCCTCAAACCATGTACTGCTGGGGAGAAAAGTGCTTCCCTCTTCCTCTCCTCTAATTCTGCTTCCATCTGAACCACTATTTATAGACCCAGAGTTTTGTTTTTTTTTTTTTTTTTTGAGACAGAGTCTCACTGCTCACTCTGTTGCTCAGGCTGGAATGCAGTAGTGTGATCTTGGCTCACTGAAACCTCTGCCTCCCGGGTTCAAGCAATTCTCCTGCCTCAGCCTCCAGAGTGGCCGGGATTACAGGCACCCACCACCATGCCCAGCTAATTTTTTTAATTTTTAGTAGTAGAGACGGGGTTTTACCATGTTGGCCAGGCTGGTCTCGAACTCCTGACCTCAGGTGATCCACCCGTGTCGGCCTCCCAAAGTGCTGGGATTACAGGTGTGAGCCACCGCGCCTGGCTGACCAAAGGTTCCTTTTTTTTTTTGAGAGGGAGTCTCACTCTGTCGCCCAGGCTGTGGTGCAGTGGCGTGATCTCAGCTCACTGCAAGCTCCACCTCCTGGGTTCACACCATTCTCCTGCCTCAGCCTCCCGAGTAGCTGGGACTACAGGCACCCGCCACCACACCCGGCTAATTTTTTTTTTTGTCTTTTTGGTAGAGATGGAGCTTCACCATGTTAGCCAGGATGGTCTCGATCTCCTGAACTCGTGATCTGCCCACGTTGGCCTCTCAAAGTGCTGGGATTACAGGTGTAAGCCACCGTGCCTGGCTGACCAAAGGTTCTTAATCCTAACTGTGCATGCACATTACAACAGGATACGATATTGTCATAGCCACTATTAATTGAGGAACTACTACAGAAGAGGCAGTTTCAAACACTTAAAAAACAGTATCTAATTTAATCCTTAAATCCTATGAGGCAGGTACTATCATCATTTTACAGATGAGCAAACTGAGGCACAGAGAGGTTACACAACTTTCTCAAGGTCACAAAGCTGTTAAGTGGGGGTGGTGGGGTTTGAATCCAGGGCATCTGGCTCCAGGTACCTTCTTTCCCCTGGTCTACACTGTTCAAGACCCTGGCAATCATAACAAACTATAAGCTTCATTCAGGGCTAGGTTCCCAGTGTCCCTATCGCCAGGTTTGTCATGATTTTTTATACTCCTCTCCAGACTCATCCTGTTTCCTAAAGGAAATGAGAAATTGCTGGAATTCAGCAGAAGTGAGACAGCCGGAAGCTACAGCTGACCACACGCACACATGGGCCTCCCGCTGGGCTACCCAAGAAACATTCTTAAACGATGACCTTTCTGGAGCAACCAGGGGTCAGTTCCTGGGTGGATCGCCCGCCCGGACTGAGACCCACCCAGTGCTAGATGGACTGCGGAAGCCCCTCCCTGGCGTCCACAGGCAGCGGAATGAAGAGCACATTGAGCGCTGGAAAACTCACCCACCACTCACTTCCATGTGCAACTAGAGAGAAGGCTGGGGGCGGTCGCCTGTTTAACAAGGATGGGCAAGACTGCTCATGTGCGTCCAGGAGCGGGGCTGGAGTTAGCATTTAGTCACTGTGGAAGATTGGCCAGTTACGTTTTTGCCATCATCACCCAGGTCCCTGGAGAAGAGCAGCTTGTGGCTCCCTCCACCCCATGGTAAAACCAGGCCCGCAGTGAGCGGGAACCCAGGAGTCAATCACTGAGGGGGTTTGGTCTCCTCCCCCTGAGCAAGAAAGAGATGAGAAATTGATGCTTTGGCCTGAAATCCACTATCCGTCCAGTTGCTGAACCAGAAAAGGTCTCCCCACGAAGGAGATGAACAAAGAACTGCAAGGTGGTCATTTACCCATTGCCACCCTGGCTCGGGGCCTTCCCAACTGCCTGTGGGCAGCAGGATCGCAGTGCTTTTCAAGATCACACAATTTTTAGTCTGTGTGTGTGTGTGTGTGTGTGTGTGTGTGCATGTGTGATAGGATAGGGTTGGTTTGTGTTCTGTTAACATGCTAAAAAAAAGTAGGGAGCAAGGTACAATGAACTCCCATGTACACAATCCTAGATTCAAAAATTGTCAAGATTCTGCCATATTAGCTTCATCTATTCTTTATTTCTTCCTTTTTCCCCCTTTTCCTTCTTACCAAAGTATTTTATTTTGTTTATTTTAGACAGGGTCTCACTCTGTCTCCCAGGCTGGTACACTGGTGTGATCTCAGCTCACTGCAGCCTCAACCTCCCAGGCTCAAGTGATCCTCCTGCCTCAGCCTCCTGAGTAGCTGGGAGCACAGGCATATCCCACCATGCCTGGTTAATTAATTTTTACTTTTAGTAGAGATGAGGTCTTGCTATATTGCTCAGGCTGATCTCCAACTCCTGAGCTCAAGCAATCCTCCCACCTTGGTCTCCCAAAGTGCTGGGAATACACATGTGTGCCACCGCACCCAGCCTGAAGGATTTTAAAGCAAATGCCGGATATCATGTCATTTCAACTTTATGCATTTCAGTTTGCAGCTCTGAAAAACACAGACATTTTCTTACATAGCCATAATATTAGGCTGGATCCATTACTGATCGAAATTACTATGTCCCACCACATACTCCTGGAAAAAATTACTATGAATTCTTTCCTAGAAGATAAGACACAGCACTGGCTGAGCAACAGGGAAATGGGTCATCACAGCCTGCAGTAACAGAGTAATGCTTTTCTGGAGGTACTCTTGGCAATACAAATCCAAAAAGGTTTAACAAGCCATGAGTTGCCTCTGACTCAGATTTTCCATTCATGCACTCATCAAAAGAATATTTACTGATGTCTACCATGTGCCTGGCAGTGCCCTAAGCATTCTTCTCTCTGGTACAGATGTGGAAACTAAGGCACAGAGAGGTAAAGCCACTTGCCCAGGGTTATCTAGCTTTTACCGGCCAGGGCTGGGATTTGAATCCAAGCAGCCCAAGTTTATATGGCAATACCAGGTCCTGGCAAGGTGTCATTTGGGGTCTTCTACCAATTGGGAGACCAGTGCTCTAGGTTCCAAAGAGCACACACTCTCTCTCTTTTTGTTTTGTCTTTTTTTTTTTTTT
>NW_012101332.1:617959-619918 GCF_000951045.1 Mandrillus leucophaeus | reverse complement strand
CACTTATGATGCTTTCTAGAATGGTTTAATAATAATAGCCTGGCCACCAGAGTGAAACGCTGTCTCTACTAAAAATACAAAAAATTAGCTGGGCATGGTGGCGTGCACCTGTAATTCCAGCTACTCGGGAGGCTGAGGCAAGAGAATTGCTTGAACTCAGGAGGCGGAGGTTGCAGTGAGCCAAGATCGCGCCACTGCACTCCAGCCAGGGCGATAAGAGTGAAACTCCATCTCAAAAATAATAATAGCAGCAAAAATAGCCAACGCGCAATGAGAAATTTCTCTGTGCCAAGAGCTGGTTTAAGGGCTTCATATAGATCGCCTCGTGATCCCCACAGCCCCATTTGAAGTGATGTCATCCCCATCTCACAGATGAGGAAACTGAGGGTCAGGGGGGCTAAATCACTTATTCAAGGTCTCATAACTCAGACCTGACACAGTCAGGGTTTGAATCCATCTGACTGACCATAGGGCCCACCCTCCAGTGCCCTCACTATTCTGCTGTCTTCAGAACAACCAACAGTGACTGGGCACGACCTCTGTGCTTAGCACCGTGCCTGACACTGACCCAGCGAGTCTGAGGATCCTGCCGGGGTCACACAGCTGGGAGTACCAGGGACCTAGGTCCGCCGACTTCCTGCACTCACACTCGCCCTGCACAACTGACCAGAGTCAGCATGTAGACGATCTGAATGGAGCCTCCCAAAGCCTTGGGGGACATGTCACTACTTTTCAAGGCCAAAGGGGAGTGGCTGACTAAGTTGGAGTTTTCTAAAACCATCCCATTCATAATTTTTTTTTTTTTTAAAGACAGACTCACTTTGTTGCCCAGGCTGGAGTGCAGTGGTGCAATCTCAGCTCACTGCAACCTCCGCCTCCCAGGTTCAAGTGATTCTCATGCCTCAGCTTCCCAAGTAGCTGGGATTACAGGCGTGCGCCACCATGTGCAGAAAATTTTTTTATTTTTGACAGAGACGGGGGCTCGCCGTGTTGGCCAGGCTGGTCTCCAACTCCTGACTTCAAGTGATCCACCCGCATCGGCCTCCCAAAGTGCTGGAATTAAAGGTGTGAGCCACTGTGCCCGCCCCCATTGATCACATTATCTGTACAGTTCCTCCTTGCCTGGTTGTTAGGCCTCAAGCCGACATTCTCAATTGCGCGTTATGATTGTGACAGCTCATGCCATGGGGCTTGCTTACCTTGAGTGCCAGGGCCTGTGCTAAATACTCCCCAGGTACCGACTCACTCAGTGAACCCACAGCCTTAAGAGGTCGGGACTGCTCTGGACCTTGCTGTAGAATGAGGAAGTGTAGCCCAATGGAGGCTAAAGCCACTTGCCTAAAGCCCTGTGCTAGAAGTGGTGGTTCCTGAGGCCCTGCCTGTAGCCACATGGTGACACTGCCTCCCATGAGGATGCCTGGCTGTGGACTGAATACTCTGCATAAGATGACCTCAGTGAATTACCATCCTTTCTCTCTCCCTCCAGCCCAAACTCAACGAGGCAGGTATTTGAAAAATGAAGAGCCTGAGGAAGGAGGTGAAGTCACCTGCCTGAGGTCACACAGCTAGTGCAGGGTGGGGCCCGGACACAGCTGCCTGCAGTGTGACTCCAAGCCATCAGCTGCAAGGTTCCGTGGCCTCACACCCAACTCCAAACGCCCCAAACCCCACCCCGGTCCCAGCAAGCCCCCAAGAGAGATCTGTCTCCAGCTCCAAAGCATCAGGTGGAGGGTCATCTGTGCGACAGGTCATTGTCACAGGGCTGTCCTGAGTGAAAGGAGCCCTCTGGAACTCCAGGGCAGAGAGCTCAGCTGCTGCATTCCTGGGGACAGTGACTCTGCACACCCCCTGCCAAGCCATCTGCACAATGGGCCCACTGAACTCACATGCAGGTGGGGTACATAAGCCAGCCCAGGGCTTTCCAGGGTGACAGCAGCTGACCGGCCACATAGCTTTCTC
>NW_012101332.1:613752-615834 GCF_000951045.1 Mandrillus leucophaeus | reverse complement strand
CAAAAATTTAAAAATTAGCCAGGCGTGATAGTGCACGCCTGTACTCCTAGCTACTTGGAGGCTGAGGTGGGAAGACTGCTTGAGGCCAGGAGTTCAAGGTTACAGTGAACTATGATCATGACCTTCACCCCAGCCTGGGTGACAGAGCTAGACCCCGTCTCGGAACAAAACAAACCACTGAAGACTCTAAATCCTCTTTCCACTGAGTTAATAAACCAGGAAGATCTGCCCCTGAATCCAGCCTGCTGGCAGAGCAAAGCCAAGGAGAGCCCTAGTGGCACGTGTGGGCCCCATACTCGGACTGTGTCTGAAGCTCCCCTCCTACAGACTTCCCAGTGACGTAAGACAAATTCACCTTTCAACCCAAAGAGGCTTCCTTGACCCACCCAGCATACACTGTCCCAATCCGCTTTTGTTCATTCTGTGCCCTCTGCCCAGGGCCCACCTCCTCAGGCCATTTCCCTGTGTATCTGGCAGAACTCCTACTAACCCTTTGAAGGCCAGCCCAACCGCCCCTCTTCACAGTTCTCCCTGGTGGAGCCCAAGCCGAGTTTCTGTTTCCTGTGTTCGCCTGGCAGCTGCAGCTCACCTACTCACCACCCTGCATTACAGCTGGCTGGGAGTCCCCCCCGCAGGAAGGCAGCACTGCACAGGGGTTAAAACTGCAGGCTCTGTGGGAAGACATGGCTTCAGATCCCTGCTCTGTCCTCCAGGCTGTATGAGATTCCAAGCAAGCCGTTCTCTCACCTCTCTGATCCTTGATTTTTCTCATCTATAGCAAGGGTGGCAACAGCACCCACCCACAGCAGACACTTGGTTGTGTAGTGGATGCCACTGCCATCCCCTGTCTCTTGCTGTCTCCCACGGTACAGACATGCGCTGCCCCAGCCTCCCTTGCAGCTAGGGCCGGCCCCTGGCTCCTTTATGGCCAATGGAACGTAAAGAGAGGTCTGCTGGGGGAGGGGCATTTATAAGAACATATTCTCTTCCAAAAGGAAAGGCATGTGAAGAGGAAACCCTTCCCCTACCCCTCCTCCCAGCTCGGGATGCCGTGTCTGAGGAAGTGATCCTCAGGCTGGGGCAGCCATCCCATGACCATGCAACGACCAACCCCGCCAGCACAAATGAAACGCCTGCACACAGAAACCTAAGTGCCTGGAGCTCCAGGTGAGCACCTCTGCACCGGCCATGGAGCTTGTCTCCTCTAGAATGTTTGCAATGACGCGGTCTCCACTGCTTAGCCAGGAGACACCAGACATCTTGTTACCTGCAGCCCAATGTGTCCCAACCGACAGATGGAAAGATCACGTTGTAGAGGGAGGATTCGATGCCATCAAGCATGGAAAGTGCTTGGCACTCAAACATTGGTTAAAGATTATTACCACTATCACAGTTAGCTGCTCCAGGCCATTCCCCAGCTTTCACATCCCACTACAGGAAGAGAAGGCGCTAGCAATAAACACTTGGTCCGTTTCCTCATCTGTCTCACTACCTCTGATGTGGGAAACTACAGCAGCTGGGGCAGCTGCTCCACTCTGGAGTGGCCGTGCTCAGACCTTCAGTGATTTTCAAGAGTCCAGGAGGAGACAGGCAAAGGGGGCCGAACAGCTCAGCAACCTCCTGAGGGAGCTTCAGCCTTTCCACGACTGAAAAACAACTTCACAGCCCCGCCCTGACCCCATTCGTCTCCTAGATCTACACGCACTGGCGCCACTTGTACCATATCCCAGAGCACCTGAGCGACTGCTTCCTCCACACTTTAACTACACTCATTTATTTTTGGCTTCAGTATCAACTTTAGCCTCACCCAATGTGGAAATAGCCAAGGGATACTAGGTTTGACGTGCTGTTTAAACTCCTTCCCTGGCCAGGTACAATGGCTCATGCCTGTAATCCCAGCACTTTGGGAGGCCAAGGTGGGAGGGTTACTTGAGGCCAGGAGTTCAACACCAGTCTGGGCAACACAGCGAGACCCCCATCTCTACAAAAAATAAAAATAAGAAACTTAGCCAGGTGTGGTGGTGCACACCTGTAGTCCCAGCTTCTTGGAAGGCTGAAATAGGAGGATTGCTTGAGCCCAGG
>NW_012101332.1:607407-607837 GCF_000951045.1 Mandrillus leucophaeus | reverse complement strand
CTGCCTTCAGGTTTTCCTCCATGGCCTTTGCTCTGGGGATGTGGGGAGGCAGTTCTTCCCAGAGCACCAGGAATGGGAACGTCTGCTCCTTTCCATGCTGGCAGGGTCTTCCTCCCATCCCCAGAGAGCTCAGCCAGTTTGGCCCTGTCCAGCCATCTGACGTGTCCACAGAGTGCTTAAGAGCGTGGAATTGGAAGCCAGATGGACTGGGTTCAAATCCCAGCTTTGTGACTTTTTTTTTTTTTTTAAGGTCAGTAAGCTCTTTCTCTTCTCTTCTCTCTTCCCTCCCCTCTCCTCCCATTCCCCCTCTCCCTCCCTTCCTCTCTATTCCCCTCCTTTCCCTCTCTTCTCTTCTTCGAGATAGAGTCTTGCACTGTTGCCCAGGCTGGAGGGCAGTGGCACAATCTCAGCTCACTGCAACCTCCGCCTC
>NW_012101332.1:604492-606987 GCF_000951045.1 Mandrillus leucophaeus | reverse complement strand
GCCACTGAGTCATTATGGGGATTAAAAGGCACTCAGAATAGGGCCTGGCACTGAGAGTGTCTGCTGTTGTTGGTACTAGCGGTCCAATTAAACACACACGTGCCCCTTGAGTGGACGGAGAGGTCCGCTGGGCCTCTGAGAGCGTGTAGCACTCGCCAGCCACAAGTCAAGGAAAAACCAGACTTCGGCAAAGAACCCTACTGGGCTGCTGGCAGCAGAGGACACGGTAGCCTAGACTGGGGCGGGGTTCTCGCTGTGGGCTGACTAGCTGATCAAGAGCTGTACTCATCGTCCACCTGCAGTTAAGTGGCTGTTGCTGTATCTATTCCTTATCTCCATGCCCAGCCAGAAGACAGCGTTCCGAAGGCAAAGTGGGTACTCCAGATCCCATCGGACCTGGCTACCGCCGAAGTTCCGCAGCTGTTCACCCCATGACCCCGCCTGTCTCACTGGCTGCTTTCCTCCCATATGCTCAAGGAAGTGCCCAACACGCAAGAGGTCCCAAAAAGACATTTAGGAATGAATGGAGGTTTTTAGATCTTTCAACAGGAACACCCACCACCTTGCCAGGTCTAAAAGAAACCCAAAAAGACCCCTCTGTCCCTCCCCCCAGGTAGCTGGTGATCTGGTCCACCCGGTCACAGAAATCAAGATGTGGGTACAAAATGACCTGGGAATTCTTCCAGGGTGGTTCAGCAACCAGAAGAGGCTTGGGGCCGTGGGGCAGAACCAGGAGCTGACCCCACTCCAGAATTTCACAGAGGAAACACCAGAGGAGGAGCCTCCCCTCCCCCACTCCGCCAGGTGGAACCCTAAAATGCATGAGGGCTGCACAGGCAAACAGAAAGCACCAGGTCAAACAAAAGCGCAGGTTTGGAGGGGGGGTCCATGTCAACAAGCCCAGCAGGGAACCCCAAATCCTCTACTCTCCAATGGCCTGGCTCAGCCAGGCCCCAGCACCCTGACTGAGTACACGGGAAGCCAAGGCTCATTCTGGCTGTGCCACCCGACAAGCAGTGCAATGATGTAGGGAGTTAAAGAATTCATCCTAGCCAGGCGCGGTGGCTCACGCCTGTGATCCCAGCTACTCAGGGGGAGGCTGAGGCAGAAGAATCGCTTGAACCCGGGAGGCGGAGGTTGCAGTGAGCTGAGATCACGCCATTGCACTACAGCCTGGGTGACAGAGCGAGACTCCATCTCAAAAAAAAAAAAAAAAAAAAGAATTCATCCTAAGCAGAGAGGCCTGATGTGTGTTCTGGCGATTTCCCTATTCAGAGGGAGACCTTGGGCAGGGACTTAATCAGAACCTCCATGTCTTCATTTGTAAAATGGAGCTCAAGACAGGTGCTGCATAGCTGGGCGCAGTGGTGCACTGAGATTACGCCTGTAATCGCAGGGCTTTGGGAGTCCAAAGCATGAGGACTGCTTGAGGCCAGGAGTTCAAGACCAGCCTGGGCAACACAGCAAGATCCCCGTCTCTACTGAGTATTTTTTAAAAATTAGCCAGGCATGATGGTGCACACCTGTAGTCTCAGTTACACAGGAGGCTGAGGTGGGAGGATGGCTTGAGCTCAGGAAACGGACGTTGCGCTGAGCCATGACTGTGCCACTGCACTCCAGCCTGGGTGACACAGCAAGACCTTGTCTTAAAAAACAAACAAACAAACAAAAAACAGGAGCTGCCCCACAGAATTAGGAGGGTTCCGCGGGAGGATGCACAAGGTCAGGCATAAAGCAGCACTTAAGTAGCCGTTCACTCATTCTCTCCTCAATCGCACAGCCAACACCTCCCACATGGCAGGCACTGTGCTGGGGAAACCACGGGAAAGCAGACAAGGGCCCTGCTCTAACGGGGCTTATATTCCATGAGGGGAGACGGTAAACAAATGGAATCCGTTTTTATTTGGGGGTCAGGCGTAAAGAAGGCCTCACTGGGAGGGTGACTTCTAGGCAGAGAAACCTGAGGGAAGCTTCGCAGGAGCAGCCAGAGGACTGTGTGGAGCCGGAGAGAGGACGGTTCGCGCAGACACCCTGGAGAGCGAAGGTGCCTGCCGCGTTCTAGCAGCAGGGAAACAGTCAAAGAGCAACAGGGCAGGGAGCAAAGGACAAGGCAGAGAGGTGACAGCCAG
Organism: Mandrillus leucophaeus; assembly: GCF_000951045.1. Taxonomy (NCBI): domain Eukaryota; kingdom Metazoa; phylum Chordata; class Mammalia; order Primates; family Cercopithecidae; genus Mandrillus; species Mandrillus leucophaeus. The sequence continues at coordinate 604,858 of NW_012101332.1, read as the reverse complement.
ATCACAGGGGCCCAGTGGGCCACAAAAAAGACACTGACTTTCCTCTTTTTAATTTTTATTTATTTATGTATTATTTATTTGTTTATTTATTTATTTTTGAGATGGAGTCTCACTCTGTCGCCCAGGCCAGAGTGCAGTGGTGTGATCTCGGCTCACTATAACCTCTGTCTCCCGGGTTCAAGCGATTCTCCTGCCTCAGCCTCTCGAGTAGCTAGGATTACAGGTGCCCGCCACCATGCCTGGCTCGTTTCTATATTTTTAGTAGGGACAGGGTTTCACCATGTTGGCCAGGCTGGTCTCAAACTCCTGACCTCAGGTGATCCACCCACCTCAGCCTCCCAAAGTGCTGGGATTACAGGCATGAGC
>NW_012101332.1:600481-603542 GCF_000951045.1 Mandrillus leucophaeus | reverse complement strand
TGTCCCACATTCTACACATCTCAAAAGCAGACTTCTAGGCCCTTGATTCTGACAGCTGCGGTCTGGGAAACAGTATCCTCAACATTACCTAGGAGCTCACCGAAAAAGCAGATGCGGCCGGGCGCAGTGGCTCACATTTGTAATCCCATTGCTTTGGGAGGCCAAGGCGGGCGGATCACCTGAGGTCGGGAGTTTGAGACCAGCCTGACCAACGTGGTGAAACCCCATCTCTACTAAAACTTTGAAAATTAGCCAGGGGTGGTGATGCAAGTCTGTAATCCCAGCTACTCCGGAGGCTGAGGCACAAGAATTGCTTGAACCCGGGAGGCAAAGGTTGCCTTGAGCTGAGATCGCACCAAAGCACTCCAGCCTGGGCGACATAGTGAGAGTCTGTCTCAAAAAGCAAAAAAAAAAAGAAAAGAAAAGAAAAAGAAAACGCTCAATTCCTCCTCAGATCAGATGAATCAGAACCTGCATTTTATCACGACCCCAGGTGGTTCTCAGCTACGTTCAGTGACTGTGAATGCCCCTGAATTCAGAGTGTCCCTGAAGGCACATCAGGGAGCTAAGAAAAAAAAGTCTCCGTGCCCAGGCCTCAGGCCCTTTACACAGGAAGCGGGAAAAGGGGAAAGGCAGGCACGGGCACGTTGTAAACAGTCCCCACCTGATTCTAACAGGGTTCGTGCAGCCAGGGTTAAGAAAAGCAGCAGCTGCCCTGGAGGAAGCAGCCTTCTCTCTCTGGCAAGCAGGAACAGTCCTTTTTGTGCAGGCACCACACAGGCCCCCAACGCTGGCGACAAACATCCTGACAATTCTCAGCTTCCTGGCATCAAATAACCTGCTCCCCCCAGCAGAAGGGCTGCTTTTGGCACCTGAAGGCTGGCTGACTGCCTGACGCCAAGCTCCTGGGCAAGAACCGGGCTGGTGTGGAGAAACAGAAGTCAAACGCAAGTGTCTTAACTGTTGACAAGAAACTAGAGGAAAGAGAAAGTCGTCTCACCTCAAGTTAAAATTGGAAGGTGATACACTTAACGTAGCACATCCTGTGTGCACTTTTCTAAGGACAGGAAGTACTGTCCCATTGTACAGATGGGAAAGTTAAGGTGAGGCACATGGAAGGCATTTGCCCAAGGTGTGAGTGGGGAAGCCGGAGTTGAAGCCCTGAATCTGGGCTCCTTACTGGGGCTCTATCCAGGAAGCCCTGTTGCTTTAATACCTTCCCCACCTTTGACACAAAGAAAAGAGATGGTTAATTCCCCACAGCCTCAAGCAGCATGCCCAGTCTGGCCTGGTTGCTTTCTGGAGCTTCTCCAGGGCAGACAGCTTTGGGCTGATTTACTCTGGGGGAGAAAGCGGGCTTCAGGCACAGAGTGCCACCGCTTTGCTTGTATGATGGTGCAGCTGGGTCACCTTTGGAACAAAAAGGACAACCACGTTCTTGACTGGGAAGTCAGGGAGCCCACCCAAGGGGCGAAGGGTCTCTTCCCTGTGGCCCTGCGTCCCTGGGTAAGGGCCCTGAGAAGGCTGGGAGGAGCCAGGGAGGGGCCCGGTCTCTGGGCCCACCACCTCTCTTCCTAGATGCCAAAGTCAGCTCCCCACAGACCTCCTCTCCAAACACCCCTAGGATGGGCGCAAGTGGAGGCTTTGGGGAACAAACTACCTATCCCTCCCACCACATTCTCACCCTTGTTCACCCAACTGTGTGCATGGCTGGCTCCTTTTCGTCTTTCAAGTCTCAGATTAAATGTCACCTCCTTGGACAGGCCCCTTCCTCAGCCCTCTAAGACACTCCTCCCACCAATACCACTCACTTCACCTTATCCTGGTTTAGTTTCTTTCCTTCCTTTCCTTTCTTTTCTTTCTCTCTCTCTCTTGCCTAAGCTGGTTTTGAACTCCTGGCCTCAAGTGATCCTCCTGTCTCAGCCTCCCCGGTAGCTGGGACTAGAGGCATGTGCCATCACACTCGACCTAAACAACTGTCTTTGTAAAATTGGCCGGGCATGGTGGCATGTGCCTCTCTAGTCCCAATCAGGAGGCTGAGGTGGTAGGACTCCTTGAGCTAGAGAGGTTGAGGATGCAGTGAGCTGAGATTGTGCCACTGCACTCCAGCCTGGGCAACAGAGAGAGACCCTGACTCAAAAAAAAAGAAAAAAAATTTTTTTTAAGAGATAGAATCTTGTTCTGTTGCCCAGGCTGGTCTCAAACTGGCCTCAACTGATCCTCCTGCCTTGGCCTCCCAAAATGCTACGATGGTTGAATGTCTTGATAGCACTACCAATCACTTCTGATAAATACTGTTTATTTCTAGTCTGTCTCCTCCACCAGACCTTGTACTCCAGGACAGCAAGGACTAGGTCTGTTGTCTGTTGCATACCTGGGCATTGAAACTGTGTTTAGCACAGACAAGAGGTCCTAGAAACATTTGTTGAAGGAATCCACAAATCTTGACTTCCAGTCAGGTTCATGAAACGACTATTCTCTTCTTTAGGGACCACCACAACAACATGCTCTAGTTGGCCACAGAGCTGCCTGCATGACAGGCATCTGTGGAGTACCAGCCATATTCCATAGCAGCCTACAGAACAATCACTATTGTTGTCATCAACATTTATGACACCAACAGTAAGGCAGCTAACATTTAATGCACACTTGCTATGTGTCAGGACCTATGCAAAAAGATCTTTACTAGTTCCAAGCTCATTAGTAAGCTGGTCACATAGTAACTTGTTCTTTTCCTCATTTTGTAGAAATGAACACCTAGGATTAGGGATGGTTTGTTACTTGCGCTCGCCTAGTCTGCTAGTTTCCAAGGTTTTCTCTTTATCCTTGATGTTCTGCAGCCTCCCAATAATCTATCTAGGGGATTTCTTTTTATCCAGTCTCTGCTTGGCACTCATTGTGAGTTTTCAGCATTGAGATGCAAGTCTTCAATTATGGCACATTTTTAGCATTAGTTCTAATATTGCCTCCCCACCACCCCTTCTAGCTTTATTTCTGGAAATCCTACTAGATGTATGTTTCTTCTCACTCTACCTGTTATGTTACTTCTATGTATTTTATC
>NW_012101332.1:594665-597851 GCF_000951045.1 Mandrillus leucophaeus | reverse complement strand
TTCACCATGTTGGCCAGGCTGGTCTCAAACTCCTGACCTCAGGTGATCCACCCACCTCAGCCTCCCAAAGTGCTGGGATTACAGGCATGAGCCACTGCACCCGGTTTCTCTTTTCAATTAAAAAAAAAAATTATAAAATTTTTTGTAGAGACAGGGTCTATGTTGCCCAGGCTGCTCTCAAACTCCTGGGCTCAAGCAATCCTCCCTCCTAGGCCTCCCAAAGTGCTGAGATTACAGGCGTGAGCCACCGCACCTGGCCTTGACCTTTCTCTTGAGTGAGATGCAGCCATGGGAGGTTCTGAGCAGGGGAGGGCCATGACCTCAGGTGTTCACAGACCCCACCTGGCTGAGTATGGACGACAGACCAGGAGGGGTAGGGCAGGAGCCAGGGGGATAAGGAGAGACTGCTGCCTTAGGCCAGTGGGAGCCAAGGATGGACAGGACCAGCATGGGGACTGTAGGAGGAGGGGAGAAGAGAGTGAATTTGGGACGATTTCCAAAGGAGATAATGCCACCAAGCCTAGAATTTTCTCTACTGTTATTAAAAGGGACTTTATGGTGACTTCATTCTGATTCCCACTCTCCCAACACAAACACCCAGCTTGGTTTATTATCATTTCCCCACTTGCTAGTCCAGCCACACCCACCATTTACTGCCCGAGCAGTAAGGGCGCTGGGGCAGTGTCTGTCAAAGCGCAGCAGACGGGAGATGCACCAAGAGCTTGTATCCCCACTGGGGCCCTGCCCCAAACTAAAGTGGCCATGACTGCTGCTGTAGGACCTGAGCATCGATGTGCGTGACCAGCGGGCCCAGCAGGTCCCAGGCATGGTGCAGTTTGAGGGTGTGAGGCCACTGGTAACCAGCTAGGGATAACACTGCCCCACCTCTATTCCAGGGGACATTTGGAGACACTTTTGATGATCCCCGCTGGAGGTGCTGTTACTGGCATCTAGTGGGTAGAGGCCAGGGATGCTGCTAAACATCCCATAATGCACAGGACAATCCTGACATCAAAAAGTGATCTAGCCCCAAAGCTCAACAGTGTCAGGGTTCACAAACCCTGGTCTAGGCTCGCAAATCCTAATGGGCAGTCAATCACCAAGAGGTCTGGTAAAGATGAAGCTAGGGATTCAAAGTGCATGTCCCACATTCTACACATCTCAAAAGCAGACTTCTAGGCCCTTGATTCTGACAGCTGCGGTCTGGGAAACAGTATCCTCAACATTACCTAGGAGCTCACCGAAAAAGCAGATGCGGCCGGGCGCAGTGGCTCACATTTGTAATCCCATTGCTTTGGGAGGCCAAGGCGGGCGGATCACCTGAGGTCGGGAGTTTGAGACCAGCCTGACCAACGTGGTGAAACCCCATCTCTACTAAAACTTTGAAAATTAGCCAGGGGTGGTGATGCAAGTCTGTAATCCCAGCTACTCCGGAGGCTGAGGCACAAGAATTGCTTGAACCCGGGAGGCAAAGGTTGCCTTGAGCTGAGATCGCACCAAAGCACTCCAGCCTGGGCGACATAGTGAGAGTCTGTCTCAAAAAGCAAAAAAAAAAAGAAAAGAAAAGAAAAAGAAAACGCTCAATTCCTCCTCAGATCAGATGAATCAGAACCTGCATTTTATCACGACCCCAGGTGGTTCTCAGCTACGTTCAGTGACTGTGAATGCCCCTGAATTCAGAGTGTCCCTGAAGGCACATCAGGGAGCTAAGAAAAAAAAGTCTCCGTGCCCAGGCCTCAGGCCCTTTACACAGGAAGCGGGAAAAGGGGAAAGGCAGGCACGGGCACGTTGTAAACAGTCCCCACCTGATTCTAACAGGGTTCGTGCAGCCAGGGTTAAGAAAAGCAGCAGCTGCCCTGGAGGAAGCAGCCTTCTCTCTCTGGCAAGCAGGAACAGTCCTTTTTGTGCAGGCACCACACAGGCCCCCAACGCTGGCGACAAACATCCTGACAATTCTCAGCTTCCTGGCATCAAATAACCTGCTCCCCCCAGCAGAAGGGCTGCTTTTGGCACCTGAAGGCTGGCTGACTGCCTGACGCCAAGCTCCTGGGCAAGAACCGGGCTGGTGTGGAGAAACAGAAGTCAAACGCAAGTGTCTTAACTGTTGACAAGAAACTAGAGGAAAGAGAAAGTCGTCTCACCTCAAGTTAAAATTGGAAGGTGATACACTTAACGTAGCACATCCTGTGTGCACTTTTCTAAGCGCAGGAAGTACTGTCCCATTGTACAGATGGGAAGGTTAAGGTGAGGCACATGGAAGGCATTTGCCCAAGGTGTGAGTGGGGAAGCCGGAGCTGAAGCCCTGAATCTGGGCTCCTTACTGTGGCTCTATCCAGGAAGCCCTGTTGCTTTAATACCTTCCCCACCTTTGACACAAAGAAAAGAGATGGTTAATTCCCCACAGCCTCAAGCAGCATGCCCAGTCTGGCCTGGTTGCTTTCTGGAGCTTCTCCAGGGCAGACAGCTTTGGGCTGATTTACTCTGGGGGAGAAAGCGGGCTTCAGGCACAGAGTGCCACCGCTTTGCTTGTATGATGGTGCAGCTGGGTCACCTTTGGAACAAAAAGGACAACCACGTTCTTGACTGGGAAGTCAGGGAGCCCACCCAAGGGGCGAAGGGTCTCTTCCCTGTGGCCCTGCGTCCCTGGGTAAGGGCCCTGAGAAGGCTGGGAGGAGCCAGGGAGGGGCCCGGTCTCTGGGCCCACCACCTCTCTTCCTAGATGCCAAAGTCAGCTCCCCACAGACCTCCTCTCCAAACACCCCTAGGATGGGCGCAAGTGGAGGCTTTGGGGAACAAACTACGTATCCCTCCCACCACATTCTCACCCTTGTTCACCCAACTGTGTGCATGGCTGGCTCCTTTTCGTCTTTCAAGTCTCAGATTAAATGTCACCTCCTTGGACAGGCCCCTTCCTCAGCCCTCTAAGACACTCCTCCCACCAATACCACTCACTTCACCTTATCCTGGTTTAGTTTCTTTCCTTCCTTTCCTTTCTTTTCTTTCTCTCTCTTTCTTGCCTAAGCTGGTTTTGAACTCCTGGCCTCAAGTGATCCTCCTGTCTCAGCCTCCCCGGTAGCTGGGACTAGAGGCATGTGCCATCACACTCGACCTAAACAACTGTCTTTGTAAAATTGGCCGGGCATGGTGGCATGTGCCTCTCTAGTCCCAATCAGGAGGCTGAGGTGG
>NW_012101332.1:578557-589685 GCF_000951045.1 Mandrillus leucophaeus | reverse complement strand
AGGTCACCCAGCAAGTAAGCGACAGAACTGGATTTGAACTCCCAGCACGTGCCTCCAGGGTTGGCTTTCAACTACCACCCTCCGCTGCCTCTCTAGCCCAGATGTGGCATGTGCCCAGAAGATATGGCAAGTTAAGTTCTGTTTAGATGTTAGTTGAGTCACACGAGTCATTTATTTACTCATTTGTTCAGATGTGTTTTTAAAACCTACTGCACAGCCAGGATTGGGCCAAGGGAAGTAGATGCAAGGCCCCTGCCCTGCCAACATTTTGCATAGAGGGACTAACAAATGAAAAGGCAATTTCAACATGGCCTGGCCGGGATGTCGGGGTAGAGGGGCAAGGGCACCATGGTATGCGTGCCAGAGAAGCCTTGACCCCAGGAAGACACCCCGGGGAGGCCACAGGAACCTGTAGGGTGGGTCCTGAATAGGCAGGAGGAGCTAAGAGTGGACAAAGATGCCCCTGCTTGACCCCTGTCCCTTTTTCTGGCTGCCAGAGGTTACAGTGGGAAAGCCCACATTGTCCAGTCCCAGCCGCTCGCCCTCCACAGCCACATTCATAAGCACCGTTAACTGGGAGAGCCATAAGCCACTATACACCCCTTGGAGGCCAGGGTCTTCCGAAAGAGTCCATTATGGAGAAAGCTCTGAAGACGTGCATGTGGCCTGCAAACGGTGGAGCCATTTACATGGCAGGCTTTGATCCAGACGGCAGAGGCTGCCCCAACTAGCTATGTGACCTTGGGCAAGTGACATAGCAGCCCTGGGCTTGTCTCCACATCTGTAATGGACCTGACACTGTCCACCTCATAGGGCTGCTGCAAGGATTACATGGGTTCACCCAAGTAACTGCAACGCCAAGCACACGGTGAGCGCTCAAAGAACATTGCCTATGATTATCTCCAGTACCTTGGACAGCACTAGGCACACAGTAGGTGCTCCCTGGCCCCAGGGGACACAGCCCTCTACAAAGATCAAGGACCCAGCCAGAGGGAGGAGATGACCAGGAAGGCCTCTGGGAGCCAATGGAGTGTCCACTGGGCAATTAGACAAGCAGGTAAGAGACCTGCCCTGAAGAAACCGGTTCTGCTGCCTTTCTCTGGCTGCTCACAGCCCAGTTCCCAGAGCCTGCCTCTCGACTTTGATCTGGGACATTAAATTGTTTCTCTGATTAGACAGATACTCGAGAGCCTTTACAACTGTGTCCCTCATAGTCTTCCTTCCAGCACTTTATGTCGGGAGTCCAGCTGTTTTGCCACATACCACGGGTGACTTCTTGCAAGCTGACCACAACGTGGACATGCGTAAGATGCTGGAGCCAGCCTCTCTGATGGCGAGATGGATTAACGTGCTCACGAATACGTACTGCACAGGGCTGTGGTGGTGATATTTATATTCTGTGCAGGAGGCGACTGGGAAAATTCTCCATCTCTCACCCTTCCCTGCAGGTACTTGTGGTCACGTGACTTTTTATGGTCAATGACTCATAAAGGGACTAAAGAGACAATCTTCTCCTCCAGGGTTTCCTTTCCTAAATACTCAAGGAGCAACTCTACCCTAACCCTTTGACCGGGAAGGATTTGCGGGAAGGTGTCCTGCAGAAAAGGTGAGGTGTCACAGCTAACGAAGGGCACTGCTGTTGAAATGATGGCAACGCTGCTACCACCGGCACTGAGTCATCTGACAACACTGTACAGTGGAGGCTATGAAATAATAGGAGTAATAATAATTGCCGGCATCCACAGGACCAAGAGGCAAGTATTATCACTTTCGCTTGCAACTGACAAAAATCAAGTAGAGAGAGGTTAAGTAACCTGCTCAACATGGACAAGAAGTAACAGAGCAGGTATTAGAACTCAGGTGAGCAAACCAAACCAAAACTCTGGTTTTTTTTTTTGAGACAGGGTCTCCCTCTGTCACCAGACTGGAGTACAGTGGCACAAGCATAGCTCACTGCAGCCTCGACCTCCTGGGCTCAAGTGATCCTCCCACTTCAGCCTCCTGAGTAGCTGAGACTACAGTCACGTGCCACTACCTCGCTCATTTTTTGTAGAGGTGGGGATCTTGCTGTATTCTCCAGGCTGGTCTTGAACTCCTGGCCTCAAGCAGTCCTCCCGCTTCAGCCTCGCAAAATGCTGGGATTACAGGCATGAGCCACTGCACCGAATCCCCAAACCTCTAATCATGAGTTATACTAACAAACCATGAGCCCACACCAGCCCTATAAAAAGAACCAAAGCCATCTCCATCAAATCTTGAGCACTCACTATGTGGCCAACTTGGAACTCAGCATGGCGCATGCGTTACCCTCCAAACAATGCCTGTACTGGGCACCACGACTGTGTCCACTGAAAAGGTGAGAACTGATGGGACGTGTCCCGTGTCCCATGACTAGAAAGAACTGAGGAGGCAGGAGGTACAGGCCTGAAACCTCCCAGACACCAGGTCACACTTTTCGAGGGCGGCTCACAGGAGAAACTCTTCCATCATTAACCAGAGTCCCAATAACCCGCTCTAGAGGACACTCTTGGTCTCTCCTTGGTCACATGTGATGACGGCCAAGTGTACTTGGCCACACAGAAATCAGGGCATGGAAGGAAACAGAGCAGAACCCCACACCCGGGTGTGCCCAGAATTAAGGGCACGATTCCTCCACTGACCATCAGGCCTTGCTGAACCTTCATGCCTTGACTGGCCCCCTCCTCCCTGGCCTCAGCCTCCCAGGCCTTCCCCCTGCTCTGGAGGGAGCCATGCTCCCTGGAACCTGGACACACGCCATTCACACTGTTTCCTCTGCCTAGAATGCTCTTCCTCATGCTCCCCCGACCCCAGCATACACCTTTCCTTTGTGCCTTATTAGTTCCTACCCATCCTTCAGTTTCCACCAGAACACTAAAATAAGAGAGATCTCCAGGGTGTGCTGTTCAGTAAACATTCGCGAAGTGCACAACAGAGTACTAAGTAGGCTACCTTTTGTCAAAGAAGGAAGGAGAAGACAAAAATACATATCCATATTTGCTTGTATTGATATAATGATACCTTAGATGGATACCCAAGGGAAAATACAAATCATTCCGTAAAGGGAAAGGGAACAAGGTGGGCAGGGAGAGGAGTGGAGGACAGAGACCGTTCACACATCCACACAGAATTGATTTTGAAGCATATAAATGCATAACCTATTTTTTTAAGTGCCACAAATAAAAACAAAGTGGGAGTGATGGGGAGAGGGTCAGGGAAGGCCTGTGAGAGCAGGCCCGAATACATCCCTCCACAGGACTGCTTGATACTGCCTGACTCTCCCCACCCACCGGCCTATGGATTCCCGAGGGCAGGCCTAGACCTGCTCTGGCTCCCAGCCAGTGGCCTGCCATGCAGCCAGGGCCCAAGAAATACTCAGCGAGGTGTACGTGGAGGTACCAACAGACCCACCGCCAGCCACACCTGGACATGCCCACGGCTTGCAGCTGGGCTCTGCTTTTGGGCAGCACAGTTAGCATGCAAGGAAAGTGCTGAGAGCCGACCGTCTTTCCAATGCACATTGCTAAAGGAAAGTGTGTAGCGCAGGGATCAGCAAACTTCTTCTGTAAAGGGCCAAAGAGCAAATATTGCAGGTTTGGGGGGAATGGGTCACACTTGTCTCCGTTGCAACTGCTCAATTCTGCCACTATAGCGTGAGAACAGCCACAGACAATACACAACGAAATGGGCGTGGCTGTGTTCCAATAAATATTTATAGACATTGAAACCTAAATTTTTTTTTTTTTTTTTTTTGAGACAGAGTCTGGCTCTGTCGCCCAGGCTGGAGTGCAGTGGCACGATCTCGGCTCACTGCAACTTCTGCCTCCCGGGCAGAGGCAATTCTCCTGCCTCAGCCTCCTGAGTAGCTGGGATTACAGGCATGAGCCACCATGCCCAGCTAATTTTTGTATTTTTTTTCAGTAGAGACAGGGTTTCACCATGTTGGCCATGCTGGTCTCAAACTCCTGACCTCAGGTAATCCACCCGCCTCGGCCTCCCAAAGTGCTGGGATTACAGGCGTGAGCCACCGCGCCTGGCGAAACCTAAATTTCATATAGGTTTACGTGACATGAAATTGTTTTAATTTTTTTAAACTTTTAAAAATGTGAAACCCATTTTTAGCTCCCTGGCCATACAAAAACTGGCAGCGAGTTGGATTTGGCCAGCAGGCTACAGCTGGCCACCCTTAATGTTGAGCCCGGCTGCTGTGTTTACAGATCTGCCTGTACACATGACTTCTGAAAGGAGATGTGAGAAACAGGTCACAGTGGCTGCTTCTGTGGAGGGTTTGGGTGTGGAAGGGAAACTGCCTTTTTCTGGTTTTGTTTTTGAGACGGGGTCTCTATCATCCAGCCTGGAGTCCAGTGGTGCAATCACAGCTCACTGCAGCCTCAACCTCCTGGACTCAAGCAGATCCTCCCACCTCAGCCTCCCGAGTGGCTGGGACTACAGCCCTGAGCCACCGTACCCAGCTAATTTTTAAATTTTTTGTAGAAACAGGGTCTCACTATGTTGTCCTGGCTAGTCTGGAACTCCTGGACTCCAGTGATCCTCCTGCCTCAGCCTCCCAAAGTGTTGGGATTACAGGTTTAAGCCACCGTGCCTGGTCTAACTTTTTATTTTTAAATATTGTACTGTGTGCAAATTAATACAAATAATATTGTTTTAAACTTAATAGTAGAGAGAGAAAACAGGCTGTGCATGGTATAGAAGGACAGACCGAAGCTTTGGAGCAAGAGACCACAGCCAGAATCCCACCTCGATTCCTTGCTTGCTGTGCACCCAACAGGGAAGTTATTTTCCCTCTCTGAGCCTCAGCACAATGGGGATCATATACGGGCTTCATGGGCCACTGTGAGGATTCCATGGGTTAATTCCTTTGCACAGTTCCAGGCACCTGGAAAGCGGTGGCTCTTATTATCTTTGCTATTAAGAGTCATTCATGGGGAAAAGTCCCTCTCCAAAGGAAGGCCCTAAACATGTGGCTCTGAAACTCCCCTAGAGAGCCCGCCCAGTCCCACGGCCCATCACCCAACTGTCCACAGAATAGATGCCTTGTGACGTGAGGAGGCTCATTTGTATTAGCAACTGCATTCCACAGAGATGCATCCTGGAGCCACGTCTGCACATCCGGTTCAACAAAGAAGGCAGCCAGCTCCCCAACTCTGGGTCTGCCCTCAACTGTCACACTGGGCAGGCTGCAGGACTAAATTATCTCATGCACCTATGAGATAATTTAGTCCCCATTTAGTAAACACCTACTGGGTGCTTGGACACCCCTCTGAACCTCATCCTGGAGGCTAAAGGTACAAACATGGGTTTCTTTAAAATAACTAGTGGGATGCTTCGGTTGTGTGTTCCATAAAACTCTCGCACTTCCCTGTGTGTTTATTCATTCAGGAAACATTTATGAAGGAGCTCCTATAGGCCAGGCACTGTTCTAGGCATTTAGTTTTAACGAGGACCCTCAATTTTTGGACTACAGGGCTTGTGAGGAGGAGACTGTGCAAGTCACTGTCCCTTGTGTCTTCTGTGCTCAGCAGAGCCCATGGCACAAAGCAGGGAAGTAACCAACATTTGTTGGGTCCAATTACTGAGCTTGGAGGACATGGGTGCTCTGGGCCTGCCTGGAGTCTCTGCCCCAACTTCTGGTGACAGCAGCCCACTTTCCCTGGGGACAACTAATTCTCCCTCATTCCTCCTAGTTCTGTGGGGGGTCGGGAGGGACTGCCAATCATGGGACCTGCCCACCCACCCGATCCAAACTGGGCTAATGGCTGCCTCTTGTTCAGGGATTTCAATTTCAAGCTGCCAATAAAAATAATGAGGCCGGGCGAAGTGGCCCATGCCTGTAATCCTAGCACTCTGGGAGGCCAAGGCAGGACCTCCGGATCACCTGAGGTCAGGAGTTCGAGACCAGCCTGGCTAACATGGCAAAACCCTGTCTCTGCTAAAAATACAAAAATTAACTGGGTGTGGTAGTACACGCCTATAGTCCCAGCTACTTGGGAGGCTGAGGCAGAGGATCACCTGAACCCAGGAGGCGGAGATTGCAATGTGCCGAGATCACACCACTGCACTCCAGCCTGGGCAACAGAGCAAGCCTCCATCTCAAAAAAATAAAATTTTAAAATAAAATAGAAATAATAATGGTAGGCTAGGTTGGGAGGTGGTTCATGCCTGTAATCCCAGCACTTTGGGAGGCTCAGGTGAGTGGACTGCTTGAGCCCAGGAGTTCAAGACCAGCCTGGGCAACATGGCAAGACTCTGTCTCTACAAAAACATACAAAAAATTAGGCGGGGATGGTAGCACACGCCTATAGTCCCAGCTACACAGGAGGCTGAGGTGGGAGGATCACCTGAACCCAAGAGGTTGAGGCTGCAGTGAGCCGTGTTTGTGCCACTGAACTCTAGCCTGGGTGACAGAGTGAGACCCCATCTCAAAGAAATAATAATAATGGTAATAACCACAGCAATTACATAAAAATAATAGCAGCTAGTATATATCTAGCCACATATTCTACACTAGGCACTGTTCTCAACACGTCTCAAGTATCAACTTACTGAATCCTCATAGCAACCCTCCGGTTCTCATTCCCATGTTACAGCTGACAAACTGATGCACAGAAAGTTTGAGATGCTTATGAATAAGGGGTGAGGTTGGGATTCTCATCCAGGAGGCTGGCTGCAGAGTCTAAGTGCTTCACCGCTACCCTCCACTGCCTCCCCAGCCCCTGGGGTGGCAGGGCCCTAAAAAAGTGCCCAAGAATATCCACTGAGAGACATCCCAGAGCTGCTCGCCCCTTTTAGGGCCTCAGGTGGCCTAAGTTGATTTCTGTTGCTTGCAACCCAAGAACCCTGATTGATAAAGCAGATCACTTACTTGGTTTCACACTTTCTGCCAGACTGGCCAGCACTGCTTCCAAGTGCAACAATGCAGGGGCATCTTACAAATATTTTACAAGGTAGAGTCAGTGATCAGGGCACTCAGGGGCAGCCTGCATCTCCAAGAGCTGCCATCTTTCCACCCCGGGGAGAGAAACACAATAAGAGATGTACAGCAGGATGAAAACCCAAGGAAATCCCTTCCAGGACAGCACTCCCTGAGACCAACTCCCCATTTCTTTTTCTTTTTTTCTTTTTTTTTAAGACAGAGCCTTGCTCTGTCACCCAGGCAGGAGTACACTGGTGCGATCTCAGCTCACTGCAATTTCCGCCTCCTGGGTTCAAGTGATTCTCGTGCCTCAGCCTCCCAAGTAGCTGGGATTACAGGTGCCCACCACCACACGTGGCTAATTTTTGTTATTTTTAGTATAAATGGGGTTTCAACATGTTGGCCAGGCTGGTGTTGAACTCCTGACCTCAAGTGATCCTCCTGCCTTGGCCGCCCAAAGTGCTGGGATTACAGGTGTGAGCCACGGTGCCCGGCCAACCCCGCATTTCTGGCTGCATCCCTGACTCCCACAACCAAGTCTCTGTGTCTGGCAGTCCCTCTCAAGCAGTTCTCTAACTTGGATTCTGGCCTGGGTGGGGTGATTTTTTATCAGCTGTTTTTAGACCTATAACATACAAATTTTAATGACTAATTAAACTTATAGAGCCCTTGCCAGAGGCCAGGAGCTGTTCTAAAGTTTTACATATAGTAACTCATTTAATCCACCAGGGACATCCACCAATGAACTGGGCACCATGACCAATATCACTCCCATCTTACAGATGGGGACCCTGAGCCTGGACACACTGTGACGTGCTGGTAGGTGGGGAGTCTCGACTTGCAGCCGTCTCCTCAGAGTTCAGCGGGAGTGAGGACTGAGGCGACGTGTCTAAGGCTTTCCAGTTCCCCCCGGAGGTGCCGTGCTCCCTCTCTGCTGCCATTCAGCTCTAGGTTCGGCCTACACAGCGCCTCCTCGAGAAGCCCTCCTTGCCATCCTCCCTCCCGGCCCCTGGGTCAGGCCCTGGGTTCTGCACATTAAATATGCTCTCCTCGCTCCCTGTATGTTTCCTGTTTGGTACATATCACAGCTGCAGTTGGGACTTTGACGTTATCTGTTGAACGCCTGAGTCTCTTGGGTCCCTCCAGGCTGTCAGCTCCATGACGGCAGGGATTTGCTTAACGATGTTCCTGTGTCCAGCAGCCTAGATCTGGAGCCTGGTAGGCACCGTATAGACTTGCTGAGCAACAAATTAACTACTTTTTTTTGGTATTTTTTGTAGAGGTGGAGTTTCACCGTGTTAGCCAGGATGGTCTCAATCTCCTGACCTCATGATCTGCCCGCCTCAGCCTCCCAAAGTGCTGGGATTACAGGCGTGAGCCACAGCACATGGCCACAAATTAACTACTTTTTATAAATTCATGTTTAAAACTAGGACAAGGGAGAAGGGCTGGCCTAGAATAATGGGGAATGGAGAGATTCCATGAGAGCCACCTGTGTGTCTGATGGTGGCATTAGGGAAGGGGATGTACCACCGGGTGTTAGAACAGAGGGAGGGGAGGCTGGGATGGCACAAACACGTCAACTCAAAAGTCATCATCAATAATAAAGACTCACGAAATGAAAGCGTGAAGGTAAACACAAACTCCTCTGTCCAGGCTTTCAAGCCTTTTGCTCCTGCATCTCACCCTCCGCCCTCATGACAGTACCAGCTAGAACCAGACTCTGTTCAAACCCCATCGCTGCCATGAATCAATACTTGTACTTTCCTTTTTTCGGAAGGGGGGAGACAGGGTCTCACTCTACTGTTCAGGCTGGAGTGCAGTGGCACAATCATGGCTTGCTGTTGCAACCTCGACCTCCCAGGCTCCAGTGATCTTCCCACCTCAGCCTCCTGAGGAGCTGGGACTATAGGCACGCACCATTGCACCCGGCTAATTTTTTTGTAGAGATGGGATCTCACTATGTTGCCTAGGCTGACCTTGAACTCCTGGCTCAAGTTATCCTCCTGCCTCGGCCTCCCAAAGTGTTGGGATTACAGGTGTAAGCCATCATGTCCAGCCACAAATAAGTAACTATATG
The DNA here is from genome assembly GCF_000951045.1 of Mandrillus leucophaeus. Taxonomy (NCBI): domain Eukaryota; kingdom Metazoa; phylum Chordata; class Mammalia; order Primates; family Cercopithecidae; genus Mandrillus; species Mandrillus leucophaeus. Next base: position 580,653 of record NW_012101332.1, on the reverse strand, counting down.
ATCTTGAAGAGGTCGATGAGTCCCTACACATCAGGAAAGTGGGGTATGGCAGGACCCATCTCATAAGGTTGTTGTAAAATGAATACTGCCAGGCACCCAGGAAGTACTCAATAAAGTCCAGTTGTTACCAGTGTTAGATCAGCATCATGCCCTTCAACCTCTATAACCAAGACAATGGGGAAGTCACTTTGCCTCTGGGCTGCCCATGTCCTGTTAATTTGCTGCCAGAGGGCTGAGCTGCCCACTGTCTGTTACCGATCTTCCTGGGACTCCAGGCCCACACATCAATCCCTCTTCCGCCTTGGGTGATCGACAGTGGATTCTGACACTTAGAATCAAGAGTTTCAATACAGCATCACCATCCAGTCATCTGAGAAGCCAACCACACATCTTAGTGCACAGTAAAAAGGCAGAGAGAGGTTGTATCAAATGTTTACCTCATAGAAATCAACTAGGATCCCCTTAGCCCTCACTGCTAAGGCCAAGTAATTTAAGCAGAACAGATGCCCAGCATTCCACTTTCTGAGCATTTCCTCTGGTGTGAGTGTGGGATGGGGGGCAGGCATACACTACTCCCTCAGGCAGGCTCGGTTCTTCATCATGCGAGCAGCTCACCACTCTGAGAGGCGTTCTGGTGCTTCAAGATGAACTTTTTTTTTTTTTTTTGGCCAGGCACGGTGACTCACGCCTATAATCCCAGCACTTTGGGAGGCCAAGGTGAGTGGATCGCCTGAGGTCAGGAGTTCCAGACCAGTCTGGCCAATACGGTGAAACCCCGTCTCTACTAAGACAAAAAAATCAGCCAGGCATGGTGGCATATGCCTATAACCCCAGCTACTTGGGAGGCTGAGGCAGGAGAATCACTTGAACCTGGGAGGCAGAGGTTGCTGTGAGCCGAGATCACGCCACTGCACTCCAGCCTGGGAGACAGAGCAAGACTTCATCTAAAAAAAAAAAAAAAAAAAAAATGCACTTTTTTTTTATACACCATGGTCCCGAAAGCCAAACTAACTCCTCTGGCAGGTGCTTATCAGAAGAACACGTGTTTTGACCTGGGTGAGAAAGTGGCTGCAGGGGGTGTAGTGTAGTACAGTATCGACTTCTTGTCCCCCAATACCCATCCTCCTCCCTTTCCTTTAATAACAGAACCCCTACATTTTAGCCAGGCACGTGATTGACTTGAATGAGGACTACATTTCCCAGCCTCCCTTGCAGCTAGGTGTCACCATGTAACTAATCGGGATCACAGGGAAGAAGTGAAGGAAATGTGTGCAACTTCTGGGTCATGCTCTTTGAAGCAGGATAGAATTCAGGAGCTCCATTAATTTGGGGGGAAGGGGGCAGAATTACCTCTTTATTTCACTAATCTCTAACTGAAATTCAGCATTTTCTTCAATTAGGAATATAGGCAAACTATAGTCGTTTTCATGCTTATGAATTTGTTACCAACAGAAACCACAGGTATTATCATCACATTGCAGTTTTGTTGGTTTATTTTGTTAAGGCAGGGTCTTACTCTCCGGTTCAGGGTGGAGTGCAGTGGCACGATCACAGATCACTGCAGCCTCAAAATCCTGGACTCAAGGGATCCTCTCGCCTCAGTCTCCCAAGTAGCTGGGACTACAGGACACATTTTAGCACATTACCATGCCTGGCTAAGTTTTTAAATTTTCTGTAGAGATGGGGTTTTACTATGCTGCCCAAGCTGGTCTCGAATTCCTGGCCTCAAGTGATCCTCCCACCTCGGCCTCTCAAAGCACAGGGATTACAGTCATGAGCCACCACACCCAGCTCACAGTTCTTACAAACATCTCAAAATAGCACTTATGCCCTTTGTTATTTTGGAATTATGGTTGTTAGATCCGCCAATGGATTTTGCCACACTATGTCACAAATTTATCTTCGTATTTCAAAAACTACATTTTAAGACAATTAGTTGCCTTTGTCATCCTACATTTTAGGATGTAAAAACACAACTGTAAGCAAAAGGTGTCAAAGGGTTCATGACGCGCACACACACTAGGTATCTCTTTCTTATTTCTAAAGAAGTTAAACACAGTTACCACATGACTTAGTAACTCCACTCTTAAGTATGT
>NW_012101332.1:571774-577452 GCF_000951045.1 Mandrillus leucophaeus | reverse complement strand
ACACATGGCAACGACGGAGAATCATTCTGGACCATGCAGATGAAAGAAACACCCCAGGAACAGGGAGCAACAAGACGGCAGGGGCCTGGGCTGCTCACTCTCAAACTGTTTCACAGGAGGGAAATAAACTGCCCTCTCATTTAAGCCACTGCTATCCTGGGTCTGTTACAGCAGCCAAACCTATACCTGACTAATACCTGACATCTTTAGAATGTGAAGGTGGTTGTGACTCTCTAGCATGTTTGCTTTACCTGATGACTGCTGAAGCTAACTCTTCTGAGATGCACTGCCCATCCACAGCACAGCCTCCACGCCTGCCACCTCCTGCAGGAGAGGAGGGTTCGACCGCCTTTGCAGTCATGCCAGTTCAGGGACCTCTTCCCTCTGCACGGAGCCTGAACAGATGGCTTTAGTGAGAAGAAAGAACTGTGGCTTTAGTGAGAAGAGAGCGGCCTGGAAAACGGCTTCCAGCTGCAGGAACCTTGACAAACTGCAGAGATTCAGAATCGTATCTGCAGCACGGGAGAGTTCCTTAGAGGCAGTCCAATAACCAAGTATTAAAATGCCTGTCCTGGCCTCTTCAGATAGGAGATGACTAAGAGGCTAATTAAAAATGTGTGTTAATCGTAGTACTCCACTTAACGTGAAGTTTTTATTGTTGGGAGATGTACCATCTCCATTCCCCAAGACTCCAAAAGGAAAGTCATTTTGGGTATCACTAATACCAACCAGCCTAGAAAAATATGGCTGCAGTTATGGATCCATTTAACTTACGAGTAACATTTTCACTGTGAAATTTCACCGCCAGGGTTTTAAAAACTTCCAGCTGGACTTTGTTCCCTGCTCTAGTCCAATGACAAACTAACCAGAATTTTAAATGAGTAATGATTCTATTTCAACCACATTCATTTAATAAAGGTTTTTTGTTTTGTTTTGCACACCTAGTAGGTACTGGGGATGCAACGCAAAGCAAAAAAAATAAATAAGTAACAGGTCTGGGCTTGACCTCCTGGGACTCACAGCCAGCCCCGTGAGGAAGACGGGTATTAAACATGTGAAGACAAACATAACGTGTAATTAAATATTATGATAACTGCTATGAAGCTTTGCCAGGCAGGAATAACAAGGGGCCTAGTTTACATTCAGGACAGCCCAGAAGGGCCTCTTTGAGGACTTGACATTTAGGCTGAGATCTGGATAAGAAGGAGAAGGCTAGAAGACAAGCAGTCAGGAAAAGTATTTCAGGCATAGGGAAGGGCACACACAAAGGCCGGAGGAAAGTGTGGCGTATTTGAGAAATGAATATGAAAGACTGGCTGGTGTGCAGTAAGCAAGGCTGGCAAGGCTGCATCGCGTGGGACCTTATAAGCCATGATAAGGATTTTTGTTTCTGTTTTTGATTTATTATTATTATTATTATATTATTTTAGACACAGTCTAACTCTGTCACCCAGGTTGGAGTGCAGTGGCACGATCTCAGCTCACTGCAACCTCCAGCTCCCGGCTGAAATAATTCTCATGCCTCAGCCTCCCAAGTAGCTGGGATTACAGGCACCCACCAGCATGCCTGGCTAATTTCTGTATTTTTAGTTGAGACAGGGTTTCACCACGTTGGCCAGGCTGGTCTCAAATTTCTGACCTCAGGTGATCCACCACACCTGGCCCATAAGGGTTTTTTCTTTTCTTTTTTTCTTTTTAACAGAGATGGGGTCTCTCTTTATTGCCGAGGCTGGAGTGTAGTGGCATGATCATGGCTCACTGCAGCCGTGAACTCCCAGGCTCAAGTGATCCTCTCACCACAGCTTCCCTAGTAGCTGGAACTACAGGCATGTGCCACCATTCCAGGTCAGGATTTTTGAAAGTTATTGTAAGTACTGGAGCATATTAGAGAGTAATTGATTTGTTCCCCACTAGCAGCCATTGTCTCTGTTCCTAAAAAAGAACGCTATTTTCATTTGCAATCCAGTTTCGGGACATGATGTGTCAATGGGGTTCCACACCTGACCCAGGCCTAACTAAGCCAATTGACCACCTTCCCTCCCTGGTCATAGCAATGGTTAACAGCTGGACACATGACCCAAGCCAGCTCACAGTGAGTTTCAGAACTTTTGCAGAAGCTTCCACAAGAAAAAAAAAAAAAAAAAAAAAACTCACTCTCTCTTTTTCCACCGGACCTGATGACAGGCTAGAGTTGTTGCAATCATAACTATCAGAGGACAACCAATTTGAGACTGGAAACAACTTGGGAGATCAAGGAGAAAAACCCAGCATTGGTAATAATATTATCTGAGCTCTGGCTCAAGCTGCACATAAAGCAGCTTACCCTTGAACTTCAATCATGTTATCTTCATGTCCTTTGGCCAGTTTGGGTTTGGTTTTCTTTTACCTGAGGCTCAAAGACCCTGAATGCTAGAAATGGGAAACCACTGAAGGCTTTACACATGGGGTATATCACATGATTTCATTTCTGGTTTTGGAATGAAAATCAGAAATGGAATAGAGGAGGCAAGAATAGAAGCAGTGAGCTAATCAGGACTGCAATTGTCCCATTAAGAGATGAGGATGGCCGGGTGTGGTGGCTCAGGCCTGTAATCCCAGCATTTTGGGAGGCCGAGGTGGGTGGATCACTTGAGGTCAGGAGATCGAGACCATCCTGGCCAATATGGTGAAACTCCATCTCTACTAAAAATACAAAAATTACCTGGGTATGGTGGCACATGCCTGTAATCCTAGCTACTTGGGAGGCTGAGGCAGGAGAATGGCGTAAACCCGGGAGGCAGAGGTTGCAGCGAGCTGAGATCGTGCCATTGCACTCCAGCCTGGGCGACAGAGCAAGACTCTGTCTCAAAAAAAAAAAAAAAAGAAGGGGAAACTTCCACGTAGACACACAGGGAGAATGCCACATGAAGATGAGGGCAGAGATCAGGGTGCTATGGCAGAAGCCATGGAATGCCAACAATGCCCACAAACCACCAGAGGCTGGGGGAGGGGTATGGGATAAAGTCTTCTTGATAGACCTCAGAAGGAACAAACCCAGCCCCAGCCCAGACTTTGATCTCAGACTTCTGGCCCCCTAAACTCTGAGACAATATGTTTCTGTTGTTTAGGCTACTGGTGTGTGGTACTTTGTGATGGCAGCCCTAATGAAACTGAGGTCCAGAGGGGTGAGGTCACCTGCACCAAATTTCCCAGCCAGCCGTGGAAACTGGGCCTGTCCGCCAAAGTAGTCTGTGTTCCCAACTGCTCCATTGTTGTTCTGCCCTTGCAGGAGCTGCTCCACCCCCACGCCTCCACACACTCCTGTTTTCCACCTGCCGGACTCACATCTGCCTTTCCCCTCCCTCAGTGCCTGGGCAGACGTGCAGAATAAGTGGGCATGAATGAGTGTGGGTCTTTGGAGGCAGCCCTGGAGTGGGACAGTTCTGAACAGTGTTCTAGAGAGAAGAAAACACTGGGGAGGAGGGTGGAGGCAGATCAAAATCACCTCCCCATCCCAGATGGCTGGCAGGACAGGATCCAGCCTCTCCCATAACAGACTACAGAACAGAGCCTGCCCCAGATGGACGGTGCAGAGGGAGGTGGGCATGGCAGGAGTCATCCAGAAGCCACAGGAACACTCCTGGATCCCAGATCAGGACTCTGCGACCCACCGCTCCACGCTGGGCTCGTAACATTCCTCCAGCTTCCATGAACCGAGGCCCAGTAGCTCTCCACGTATGGAGGAAAGGGAGCTCTGTCCAAACCTGTCCTTGCCATCGTGAGCAAGTCATTGCAAAGCATCCCTCGCTGAGCCCGAGGCAAAGGGACACGTGTGGCTGGCAGGGGCCTGAGGCCACTGTGGTGAGCTGGGAAGGATGGAGCCTGCCAGCTCCCTGCAGTGCCGATTCTCCTCCTGAGGAACATTTCTTCAAACAGATCAGTGTTCCTGGACCAAGGCTGCAGTGGGCAGCATTAAAATCCAAGTGGAATTAAAAACCAATTAGCACTTATTTCAGAAAAAAACAGTAAGCTGTGGATCACACGGCAGGGGAGTGGGGGGAGATTCTGTCTGTGTCTAACCAAATAGTACTAGCAGAGGGGGTGGAGAACTGAGCCTGGCACACACTTTGGCCATGCAAAATAATGTGATAGATCACAGACTGCCTATTCTAACATACACATTCCCCCCAAGTGCGCACCACACACAAAGATCAGGAAGGTGGCAGGTGCTTCTGAGGTGGGCAGGAGGTGGCAATGCCCAAACACAGAACGCTGGGTCCCAGACATGAACCCTGGAGTGACAGGGGCGTGTTTCGGGAGGGTTGACATGGAATTTAATGTCATCCAACACCATGTGATGACACTGACATCAGAAAAATTCCAGATACAATTAAGGATGCTAGAATGTAGGAACTAGGGGTGGAGGCAGGGAGGTGGGTAGAAGACAGTCTGCTGTTCTTTTCCTCAACATTTCATGACAAAAAGTTACAAAGAAAATGCGAATCTACAAGTTTAAAACAAAAACCAGGCCCGGTAGAGTGGCTCACGCCTGTAATCCCAGCACTTTGGCTCACGCCTGTAATCCCAGCACTTTGGGAGAACGACGCAGGCAGATCACGAGGTCAGGAGATTGAGACCATCCTGGCCAACATGGTGAAATCCTCATCTCTACTAAAAATACAAAAATTAGCCAGGCATGGTTGCACACGCCTGTAATCCCAGTTACTCGGGAGGCTGAGGCAGAAGAATCGCTTGAAGCAGGGAGTTGGAGGTTGCAGTAAGACGAGATTGCACCAATGCACTCCAGCCTGGCAACAGGGTGAGTCTCCTTCTCAAAAAAAAAAAAAAAATTAGAAATATAAAAAGAACTGATAAAATTATAATCACTGTAGGAAGCAAACATATTTCTTTTCAGGAGAGTAACAGATAAAATTGACCAAAATTATGGCTATAGAGAATCTGAATAATACAAACTAGCAATTTGATTTTAAAAGTTTATATAAAACTCTTTGCCAGAAAACAGATGAGATTCATTCTTTATAAACTATCCATGGGATGGCCAGAAAAATTGATCCTATATTAGGAAAGCAATTTTCTTGAATTCCCCAAACGAGAATTTTCTATCACAATACTTTCATGCTAAGGCATTTACATGAGAAATGAACAATTCTGGAAAAGGGTAAAGAGAATTCTGTCTCACTCAATGATTCTCGACCTCAGGTGCACGTCACAATTACCGAAGGAATCTAATATATGCTGACGTCCAGGCCTCACTCTCAGAGAATCTGATTTCACTTAACTGGGCATCTTACTTTTCAAGGTCTATTTTACATTAAGAAATTACTATTAAATGCTGGCCGGGCGTGGTGGCTCACAACTATAGTCCCAGAACTTTGGGAGGCTGAGGTGGGTGGATCACTTGAGGTCAGGAGTTCGAGACCAGCCTGGCTAACACGGTGAAACCCTGTCTCTACTAAAAATACAAAAAATTAGCCAGGTGTGGTGGCACATGCCTGTAATCCCAGCTACTTGGGAGGGTGAGGCAGGAGAATCGCTTGAACCTGGGAGGCAGAGGTTGCAGTGAGCTGAGATTGGGTCACTGCACTCCAGCCTGGATGACATAGGGAGACTTTGTCTCAAAACAAACAAAAAGCCGGGCGCGGTGGCTCAAGCCTGTAATCCCAGCACTTTGGGAGGCC
>NW_012101332.1:565103-567260 GCF_000951045.1 Mandrillus leucophaeus | reverse complement strand
GGCTCAAGCAATCCTCCTGCCTTAGCCTCAGACCACAGGTGTGCACCACCGTACCTGATTAATGTTTTTTAAAAAATTTTTGTAGAGATGGGGCCTTGCCATGCTACTCAGGCTGGTCTCGAACTCCATCCTGCCTCCACCTCCCAAGGTGTTGAGATGACAGGTATGAGCTACTGCATTCAGCCTCTTCTCCCTTTAGAACTATTTACTGAAATATTTATGGGTGAAGGGAAATATGATATATGGTACTTGCCTCAAAACAATGGGCTGAGGAGTGGGCAAAGTCAGAATATAAACAAAATAAGCTTGCTCACGGCTGGATAATATAAACTCTACTTCTTACATGTTTGCAATTGTTCATACTAAAAAGTAAAATTAAAAAACAAAAACCACACCTAACAACTTAAAAAGCTTCCAAATTGACTGAAATATGCAGCTAGAGCTACATATTTAAAATTTGGAAATTTGGAAAGACTTCTGGGTATGTCTTAAATTAAAGAGAAAATCAAAAGTCAAAACTGCTAACCAGACTTCTGGAATGGGGAAGTGAAGAGGAGCTCAGACAAGTATTTCCCACCAAAATCAACAATGAAAATAGACAGAATTGCCAAACACAACCATTTGAGGATTCTAGAAATCAACCGAAGGCATGTAACTGCCCAAGAAGCATTTACTCAAAAACTAAATAAATAAACACTGAACTTCAAGTAAGAACAGTGTGAGCATGTGGCGTTTAATTTGGGGTTCCTCCCATCACACACACCAACTCCATCCGTTTGACCAAGGCAGAGCAAGCCATGAAAACTTTGTGGCTGGAGGGGGGCCTAGTGCCAAACAAATGGGGAAGACCAACATCACAGCTAGACTGTGGTTACGATCTGGCTGGAGCCAGCAGCGGGTCTGGAGACTAGCCAGAAATTTAGCAGGAAGATCCAGGGAATGAGATAGCCACACCAGGCCTTGGTAAGGTCCCATGCAGCCCTGCTGGTCTGGAACAACGTGCATATACACAAGGTTGCACACAAGCTCCAGAGAGACTAGAGGGGCCCTTGCTGTCCATACATCCCCGGCCCAACATGAGGCCTTGAGAGTGTGCAAGGGAGGCACCAGAAGGCCAGGCAGAAAGTAATAGCTGGGGCTGACTCAGAAACTGCTTGGGAAAAAAACAAAGGAAGAAACTGAACTTTGAAAATATTCCCCAACCCACAGACACAGATCCATTGGCAAAGGACGGAAGCTTTATTGGCTCAAGGTGTTTCAGCACTATCTTTAATCTGACCACTAAACCACGCTGAACCAAAGGCAACCCCTAGTAAGTTATGCTTAAAATTAAAACAATTTTTTTTTTTAAAAAGAAAGAGTCTCTATACCACAAGGAGACAAACTCCAAAGAATTAGCCCAGGATACTCAGTAAACAAAACAAAAGGAGAAAAATGGCGAGGGCAACCGCGGCCTGGGAAGGGAGAGATCTGAATCCACAGTTGCTACAGTGTATGAGCAGCAACTCAACAAACTGAGGCTGGGTACAGTGGCTCACGCCTGTAATCCCAACACTCTGGAAGGCCAAGGCAGGAGGATCACTGGAGCCCAGGAGTTTGAGACCAGCCTGGACAAGATAGGAAGCCTCATTTCTACATGTATGCATGCGTGTGCACACCCACGCCAAACACACAAAGCTGGGCATGGTGTTGCATGCCTATAATCCCAACAATTCGGGAGACTGAGGCAAGAGAATCACTTGAGCCCAGGAGGTCAAGGCTGAGAAGAACCATAATCCTGCCACTGCACTCCAGCCTGGGCGACAAGAGTGGAACCCTATCTCACACACACACACACAAAAAAGGCTGGGTGCAGTGGCTCATGGCCAGGTGCGGTGGCTCACGCCTGTAATCCCAGCACTTTGGGAGGCTGAGGCGGGTAGATCACCTGCGGTCAGGAGTTTGAGACCAGCCTGGCCAACATGGGGAAACCCCATGTCTACTAAAAATACAAAAATTAGCCGGGCGTGGTGGCGCAGGCCTGTAATCCCAGCTACTCGGGAGGCTGAGGCAGGAGAATTGCTTGAACTCAGGAGGCGGAGGTGGCAGTGAGCCAAAATTGCGCCACTGCACTCCAGCCTGGGCGACAGAGCAAGACTCTGTCTCAAAAAAAAAAAA
>NW_012101332.1:558382-564354 GCF_000951045.1 Mandrillus leucophaeus | reverse complement strand
ACTCTGTCTCAAAAAAAAAAAAAAAAAAAAAAAAAAAAAAAAAAAAAAAAAAAAAAAATAGAGCCAGAAAAAAAAATCTGAACAAGTAATAGCCCAAAACATCCCAAATCTGATGGAAAACATTAGTTTACACATCCAAGAAGGCCAAGAAACTCCACACACAATAAATAAAGAGAGAGCCACACTGGACACAACGTAGTCAAATTGGTTTTGGTGTTGTTTTGTTTTTAAACATACTCAAACTGTTGAAAGACAAACACAAGGAGAAAAGCTTCAGCATCAGTACAAATGACAGCTTGTTTCCCGCCAGAAACAATGGAGGATAGCATTTTCAAAATGCTGAAGGAAAAAAAAAAACTGTCAAATAAGAATTCTATAGCCAGCAAAACTATCCTTCAAAAATCAAGGTGGAAAAGGGCACAGCAACTCATGCCTATTATACCAGCACTTTGAGAGGCCCAGGCAGGAAGATAACTTGAGGCCAGAAGTTTGAGACCAGCTTGGGCAACATAGCGAGATCCCCATCTCTAAAGAAAAATTAAAAATTAAAAAAAAAAAATGGTTGGGCACGGTGGCTCACACCTGTAATTCTAGCACTCTGGAAAGCTGAGGCGGGTGGATCACTTGAGGCCAGGAGTTCAAGACCACTCTGGCCAAGATGGTGAAACCCCATCTCTACTAAAAATACAAAAATTAGCCAAGCGTGGTAGCAGATACCTGTAAGCCCAGCTACTCAAGAGGATTAGGCACGAGGATCACTTGAACCCAGGAGGTGGAGGTTGCAGTGAGCCAAGGTTACACCCACTGCACTCCAGCCTGGGTGACAGAGCAAGACTCTGTCTCAAAACAAAAGAAAAAAAATTTTTTTCAATTGGCTGGGTGCAGTGGCTCATGCCTGTGGGAGGTCAAGGTGGGAGGATTGCTGGGGTCCCGGAGTTCAAGACCAGCCTGAGCAACATGGCAAAACTTCATCTCTACAAAAAATTTAAAAATTAGCTGAGTGTGGTGGCACACACCTATAGTCCCTGCTACTCAGAAGGCTGAGGTAGAGGATCGCTTGAACGCAGTAGGTTGAGGCTGCAGTTCAGTGCACTCCAGCCTGTACCACAGAGCAAGATCCTGCATCAAAATCAATCAATCAAGGCTAAATAAAGGCATTCCCAGACAAAGACTGAGAGAATTCACTGCTAGAAGATTTGATCTGTAAGAAATATTACAGAAGTCCTTTAGGCTGAAAGGAAAAGAGGCCGTATAACTCCAATTTACAATAAGAAAGAACATGAGAAAAGGTAGATACATGGGCAAATAGAAAAGATGACATAAATACATTTTTTCTTTTCTTCTCTTGACTGAATTAAAAGATGTAAGATTTCATAAAATAATTATAAAACCATCCTGTGGGGCTTGTAACATGTGACAATAATAACACAAAAGAGGGAAAAGAAAATGAAACTATATTACAGCAAAATTTCTATATTTAACTAGAACTAAGTTTTAATATTAATCTGAAGTAGACTGTGATAAATTTAGATGCATGCTGTAATCCCTAGAGACCCACTAAAAAAATTACAAGAAAGAGTTTAAAACCCAACCAAATAAAAATGAAACACTAGAAAATATCTGCTTATCAGAAAGACGGCAATAAAGGCAGAATAAAAGGAGAAAAAAAGATGTGAGACATACAAAAACTAGCAAAAACGACAGATGTTAATCCAAACACACACCAACAATCACATCAAACGTGAATGAATAAAATGTACCCTTTAAAAGCGTATATTTCCCCGTCACCACAACCTAAGCTTAGAAAATTTTTATCGTCCCCAAAATAAACTCTGCACCCCTAGCAATCACTTTGCATTTCCTGTTCACAGCATCCCCAGCCCTCGGCAAACACTAATCTATTTTCCATCTCTGTAGATTTGCTTACTCTGAACATTTCATATAAATGGGAGGAAGCAATATATGCTCTTTTGGGTCTGGTTTCTTTCATTCATGTGTGTTTCAGGGTTCATCCATGTTGTAGTCTGTATCAGTACTTCATTCCTTTCTAAGGCAGAATAATATACCATTGTGGGTCTATATCGCATTCCATTTGGCCAATTATCAGTTGATGGACATCGGGTCATTTTCACTTCTGGGGTTACGAATAACGCTACTCTGAACATGCATGTACAAGTAATTGTGTGAACATATGTTAGTATTTCTTTTGAGTATATACCTAGGAGTGGAATTGCTGGATCATATGGTAATTCTATGTATATATTTTTTTTAGTAACTGCCAAATTGTTTTCCAAAATGGCTACACCATGTTACAATCCCACCAGCCATGTATGAGGGTTCCAATTTCTCCACATCCTGGCCAAGACTTGTTATTGCCCACCCTTTTGGCTATGGTCATCCTTGTTGGTGCGAAATAGAATCCTGTGGTTTTGATTAGCATTACCCTAATGATAATTACATTGAGCCATTTTCATGTGGTTATAGGCCATTTGGATGTTTTGGAGAAATAGCCATTCAAATCCTTTGCCCCTGTCTAAATTGGGTTGTTTTTATATTGTCAAGTTGTGACAGTTCTTTGTATATTCAGCACATAAGTCCTTTATAGACATGATTTGCAATTATCTTCTCCCATTCTATGGTTTGTCTTTTTATGTTCTTGATGGCATCCTTTGCATCACAAAGGTTTCAAATTTTCATGAAGTCTAATGTGTCTATTTTACTCTTCTGTTGTTTGTGCTTTTGGTGTCTCACCTAAGAAACCACTGCCTAACTCAAGGTCACAAAGATATAATCTTATATTTTCTTCTAAGAGTTTTACAATTTTAACTCTTACATTTAGGTCTATGATCTACTTTGAGTTAATTATTATATATGATGTGAGGTAAGGTTCCAACTTCATTCTTTCACATGTAGATATACATTTGTAGTTTTTTTGTTTTGTTTTGTTTTGTTTTTCCAGACAGGGTCTCACTGTGTTGCCCAGGCCGGAGTGCAGTGGCACAATCACGGCTCACTGTAGCCTCGATCCCCCCGGGCTCAGGTGATCCTCCCACCTCAGCCTCTCCGGTAGCTCAAACTACAGGTGCACACCACCATGCCCAGCTAATTTTTTATAGAGCAGGGTTTTGCCATGTTGCCTGGGCTGGTCTCAAACTCCTGGGCTGAAGTGATCCAACCTCCTTGGCCTCCCAAAGGGTTGGGATTACAGGCATGAGACACCATGCCCGGCCTATTTGTAGTAATTTTGCAACTTCTTGTGAGACTTAAATTATTTCAAAAGGAAAGGTTAAAAAAAAAAAAAAAAAAAACTTTAAAGGACTGAAATCATATAAAGTGTGGCATCTTATCTCCAAATGTCTCCATTAAATAAGATACTTTATAGGACAGATATGGCAGCTAATGCCCGTAATCTCAGCACTTTGGGAGGCTGACGCAGGAGGATTGTTTGGGCCCAGGAGCTCAAGACCAGCCTGGGCAAAACCCTGCCTCCATAAAAATAGAAAAAAATTAGCCAGGCATGGTGACGCATGCCTATAATCACAGCTACTCCAGAAGCTAAGGTGAGAGGATCACTTGAACTCAGAATTTGAGGCTGCAGTGAGCTGCAATCATGCCACTGTACATCAGCCTGGGCAACAGAAGACTCTGTCTCAAAAAATAAATTAAATTAAATTAAAAATTAGCTGGGTGTGGTGACATGTGCCTATAATCCTAGCTACTCAGGAGGTTAAGATGGGAGGGTTGCTTGAGCCCAGAAGGCCATGATCATGCCACTGCACTCCAGACTGGGTAACAGTGAGACCCTGTCTCAAAAAAAAAAGAAAGAAAGAAAGAAAAAGAAAAAGGAAACAATTCCATTCACAATAGCATCAAAAATAAAATAAAATACATAAGAATAAATTTAACAGAAGTGTAGACTTGTACACTGAAAGCTACAAGCACTGAAATGCTGAAAGTACAGAAAATCTAAATAAATAGAGAAGCATTCTTTGTACACAAACTGGAAGATTAAATATTAATATGGTAATTCTCACCAAATTGACATGTAGAGTCAACACAGAGTCTATCAAATCCCAGTAGGCTTTTGTGCAGATATTGACAAGATGATCTGAAAACTTGTCAGTATGCAAAGGACCCATATAAGCCAAAACAATTTTGGAAAAGAACAACAAGGTGAGGACTTAACACTTCCCAATTTCTAAAGTAACTTTAAAGTTACAGTAATGAAGACTGTGGCACTAGCAGTAGGATAGACATTTAGACCAATAGATCAGAAGAAACAAACCCTTATGTTAATAATCAAATGACTTTTACTATAGTGCTACCTAATTCAGTGGAGGAAAATAGTCTTTTTTTCAACAAATGGTGCTGGGACAATTGGATACTCATATGCAAAAAGATAAATTTAGGCCCTTACGTAATACCCAAAAATGATATCAAAATTAATGACAGATTCGAAGGCAAGAGTTTAAAGTATGCAACTTCTAGGAGAAAACATGAAAGAAGAACTTTATGATACTGGGTCAAAGAGTTCTTAAACATAATACCAAAAGCACAATACATAAAAGACTAATTGATAAACTGAATTTCCAAAATTAAAAACTTTTATATTAGGGTGGGCATGGTGGCTCACGCCTGTAATCCTAACACTTTGGGAGGCCAAAGAGGGCAGATCGCTTGAGGTCAGGAGTTCAAGATCAGCCTGGCCAACATGGCAAAACCTCGTCTCTACTAAAGATACAAAAATTAGCCAGGCATGGTGGCATATGCATGTAATCCTGGCCATGAGGGAGGCTGAGGCAGGAGAATTGCTTGAACCCAGGAGGCAGAGATTGCCGTGAGCCGAGATTGTGCCACTGCTCCAATTTGGGTGACAAGAGTGAGACTCGGTCTCAAAAAAAAAAAAAAAAAAAAAACTTGTATACTTCAAAAGGCATGACTAAAAAAATAAAAATATTTTCTGGGAGAAAATATTTGCAAATCACATATCTGATGAGTGTTACTCAGGACATATCAAGAACTCTTACAACTCAATGAAATAACAAGATTAAGAAATGGGCAAACAATTCAAATATACATTTCACCAAAGAAGATACACGAATAGTCAATAAGCACATAAAAAGATGATCAACAGCATTAGTCATCAGAGACATGCAAATCAAAACTACAATGAGATACCACTGCACACCCACTAGGACGGCTGTAACAATAAGCGTTGGTGAGGATAAAGAAATACTGGACCCCAGCCAGGGGTGGTGGCATGCACCTGTGTACCCAAACTACTCAGGAGGCTGAAGTGGGAAAACAGCTTGAGCCCAGGAGTTCGACACTGTAGTGCATCATGATCACACCTGTGAATAGCCATTGTACTCCAACCTGGACAACACCATGAGACTCCATCTATGAAAATGGTGCAGTCACTTTGGAAAACAATCTGGCAGTTTCTTAAAAAGTTAAACAGTTACCGAATGACCCAGTAATTCCACTCCTGAGCAGAAATGAAAACATGTCCACACAAAGACCTGAACATAAATGTTTGTAACAGCACTACTCATAACAGCCCAAACTGGAAACAATCCAAGTATCCACTAATGAATAATGGTAATGAAATTATCCATTCATGGTTAACAAATAAACAAAATGTGGTTTACACACACAATAGAGTATTATTCAGCAATAAGAAGAAATGAACAACTGATCCGAGCAATCACCTGGAGGAAGCCCAGAAACATCATGCTAAGTGACGGAAGCCTGGTACGGAAAAGACTACATACTGTATGTATGTATTCGAAATGTCAAATATATGCATGTATTTGAAATGTTCAGAAAAGGCAAATCTACAGAGACAAAGAGCAGGTTAGCGGTAGCCTGGGCCTAGGTGTGGAAGCAAGGACTGCCTGTAAACAGGTACAAGATGGGTATCTTTTGGGGTGGTGGTAATATTCTAAAACTGGATTGTGGTGATAGTTATA
>NW_012101332.1:552769-557820 GCF_000951045.1 Mandrillus leucophaeus | reverse complement strand
AGCATCTCACTCTGTCGCCCCAGGCTGGAGTGCAGTGGTGTGATCCCGGCTCACTGCAACCTCCACCTCCTGGGTTCAAGCAATCCTCATGCTTCAGTCACCCGAATACCTGGGACCTCAGGCATGCACCACAATGCCCGGCTAATTTTTGTATTTTTAGCAGAGACAGGGTTTCGCCATGTTGCCCTGGCTGGTCTCGAACTCCTGGCCTCAAGAGATCTGCCTGCCTTGGCCTCCCAAAGTACTGGGATTACGGACATGAGCCGCTGCGCCCAGCCTGAACTGCATATTCTGAACGGGTGACTTTTATGGTACATGTGTATATATACACACATACAGGCAGTGGTGGTGACAACTTCTGTAACCTACTCACCTCTGGACTTCCTGCTCCATAAGAAACTGCCTGGTTCTTGAAGCCGAGAGGCTTCACGCTTGGATGTGCTTATCACTTGGGGTTTACAGAAACCTAACAGATACAGGAGTGTCTTGAAAACAGTGTTTTCAAGAGAAGCAATGTTCAGATCCTCAACGTCCAAAAGTTACTCTTCCTAAAACTGGTCTGGCTGCAAACCAACCTGTCTCCTCCACTGCCCACCCGCTGTTGTACACTCCCCCATTTTCCCAAGGAGCACTACCCAGAGGTGTGTAAACCTCCAGGACTCCAAACACACAACATCAATATTGCTTTCGGGGAAGCAGCCTTTAGTGAACAATAAAAAGCTACTTAAACCCCTAGACTTGCCTGTCTTTCCCTGACTTAAGTATCTTTCTGCCAAACATGAAACTTGGCTTTAAAAACAGGATTTTCTGAATCACAGTAGGATCATGAATGTCAAAGCAATATAGGTTAGTGGCCCTGATTTGTTCAAAGGGAACATTTTTCAGGACCACCTAATTTTTCGAGATCCACCAGAAAAAAATTTCCAGGGAAAAATTTACATGATCGTAATTACCTTGAACTAAATCAGTTATTACCCTTTTGAACATTTCCCACTACTAGCAAAATTCCTTTTTCCCCCCCGCCTTTTTTTTTTTTGAGACGGAGTCCTGCTCTTCCCGCTCTGTCGTCCAGGCTGGAATGCAGTGGCATGATCTCAGCTCACTGCAATCTCTGTCTTCCGGGTTCACGCCATTCTCCTGCCTCAGCCCTCTGAGTAGCTGGGACTACAGGCGTCCGCCACCACACCCGGCTTTCAACTTCTGTGTACTTTACTCAATAAGGTAGTAAAAACTTTTTTTTATCTAACCACATCATAAAATATTTCAATTACATTCGACCTTCAAAATGTGTACTATTTTCTTCTCCCACAAATAAGACAAATGTAAAGTTACCATAAGATTATTTTAGATGTTAGCTTTACAGCGTACAAGGAGGTATATAGGGGCTTATCAAAATTCTTTTGGGAGGGGATGCAAGCAAAAATGTTTAAAGATGATCAGATTAAATTTGAATAATCCTGGCTAACCCATGCCCTAATTCCTGGTGGCTGAGCTGTAGGAACTCAGCATGGGGCACAAATTCTGGGGAAAGCAAGACTTCAGACAATAGCAAAATCACACGTGCCTAGGGTGACAGCCAGCAGCGTGGAGTCAGTCAGGCCTCACAGCCCCTTCTTCCCCAGCTTTCAGGGGCCTCAAAAGCAAAGCTGCCCAAGGGAAGACTTGAAAAGGGATTTTCTGAACCGATAGGTCAATTCAAAAGATTTCCTTTCAGTCGAGTAAAAGGGCTTTCGACCTCCTTCAATTCAAGTAAGTACGGTACACACATATACACGCACACACATACACATACACACACACGAGGAATGCATTCACCTTAAATTACCTTGAACTAAATCAGTGATTACCCTCTTGAACATTTCCCACTATTAGCAAAATTCCTTTTTTCTTCTTTGTTTTTTTTTGGTTTTTTTTTTTTGAGATGGAGTCTCGCTGTGTCACCCAGGCTGGAGTACAGTGGCACGATCTCAGCTCACTGCAAGCTCTGCCTCCCGGGTTCACGCCATTCTCCTGCCTCAGCCTCCTGAGTAGCTGGGACTACAGGCGTCTGCCACCATACCTGGCTAATTTTTTTTGTATTTTTAGTAGAGATGGGGTTTCACCATGTTAGCCAGGATGGTCTTGATCTCCTGACCTCGCAATCCACTGGCCTCAGCCTCCCAAAGTGCTGGGATTACAGGCGTGCGCCACCGTGCCCAACCGAGGATGCTCTGTGCATTCACATACTCTGATGTGTATGCAATCACCCAGGATGGTGTTCAAAATGCAGATACCCAGGCCCCAGGCCCCAAACCAGAATCTCCAGCAATGTGGAACAGAGCTGCTATATTTTAACAAATTCCCCAGGCCAGTCTGTTGATCACATAAAGCTAAGAACTACTACTCAGGAAAGTCTAGCAAAGTGGTTCCCAAATATGTGATTCATACAAATCATTTGTGGAGAATTATTTATTATTTTATTTTATTTTTGAGACAGAGTCTCATCCTGTTCCTCAGGCTGGAGTGCAATGGCATGATCTTGGCTCACTGCAACCTTCGCCTCCCGGGTTCAAGGGATTCTCCTACCTCAGCCCCCTGAGTAGCTGGGATTACAGGTGCCTGCCACCATGCCAGGCTAGTTTTTGTATTTTCTGTGGAGACAGGGTTTCACCACGTTGGCCAGGCTGGTTTCAAACTCCTGACCTCAAGTGATCCACCTGCCTCGGCATCCCAAAGTGCTAGGATTACAGGCGTGAGCCACTGAGCCCAGCAGAAAAATTTTTAAATTTAAATATAGATTCTAGGGCCCACGAAAATTACCATATTACTTAGGACTTTTTTGGTTGCAAGTGGCAAAGACCCAACTCAAACTGATTTGAGGGGAAAAAAGGGCCAATTTTTTGGCTCCTGTTACTGAAAAGTTCAGTTACCCAAAGAATTTGTATTGAATCATTTCCATCTCCTTTCCACCCGACCCTTTGAGCAAAGATGGTCCCCAGGCCCCCAGCATCATTAAGCTTACACCCCACAACTTGGCACCTTCGTAGGAAGAAAGTTCCTCTTCTTTCCTGGGAGCTCCAGAGAAAGACCTATCTTAATTCTGATTGGACTGACTCGACTCCTCCCTTCCCTGAACCAATCCCTGTGGCAGGAAGACAAGGAATGACCTGACTGGCCCAGGCTGCTTCTAAGGCATTTCTAAGTCCAAACCAGGTAGACCGGGGCACTCCACAACAGTGGGTTTTTTTTCATTGTTGTTGTTGTTTTGAGACAGTCTTGCTCTGTCACCAGGCTGGAGTGCAGTGGTGTGATCTCGGCTCACTGCAACCTCCGCCTCCCGGATCCAAGTGATTCCCTTGCCTTAGCCTCCTGAGAAGCCGGGACTACAGGTACGTGCCACCGTGCCTGGCTAATTTTTTTTTTGCATTTTAGTAGATACCGGGTGTCACCATGTTGGCCAGGAGAGTCTCGATTTCCTGACCTAGTGATCCGCCCGCCTCAGCCTCCCAAAGTACTGGGATTACAGGTGTGAGCCACCGTGCCTGGCCCAGGGCTTTTCTTAAGTAGTTTTTTTTTCCCCCTTCTGTTTCTAAAACTTCCTTCTGGAAAATGTGAAACCTATACAAAAGCATAAAGAAGAAAATGAAAATAACCTATAATCATCCTACCAACTAAAATTTTTAGATCTTCACACTCAAAGCTGTGCGCGTGAGCACTGGTCTCCTGAACAGAACCCTATTCTGTACAAAGGATGACGCTGTGGTTCAGTCTTCAGGACAATTCTCCCAAAACTGAAGATAAACATTGTAGTCATTTTCATGTTTGTTCAGCCAACACTGGTTTGCTTCCCTTTTCCAGTTAATTTGCTCTTATTTGTAACCCCTAAAGATGTGGGTATTTCCTAAGAAGAATCTCTGAAGCACAGTACAATTATAAAAATCAGAAAGTGACAGCCTTATGGTACTGTGATCCAAGGGACAGACACAATTCCAGTTTCAAGGGCATATTCCAGATTCCCTGCCATATCCCCAGTGCCTCGGGTAAGTAATATATTCCACACAGCGGCCTCAGTAAGTGAACGGACGCAATGGAGGAAGAGCAGTTCCCAAAAGGAAAACCCCAAAGGAATGGTG
Source organism: Mandrillus leucophaeus (assembly GCF_000951045.1). Lineage (NCBI taxonomy): Eukaryota > Metazoa > Chordata > Mammalia > Primates > Cercopithecidae > Mandrillus > Mandrillus leucophaeus. Next base: position 553,708 of record NW_012101332.1, on the reverse strand, counting down.
AATGGTTGTAGGGCGGCCAAACCAGCAGATGATCTTCCTTTCCACCTGCGGGAGCAGACGCTCCAGGAGGGAAGCCAAAGAATCCCAACTGTTACCAAGATTCCCCAGGTGATGCCGACTCACAGCCAGGTTTAAGAATCACCGTTTTGGGAATAGATATAACCAGACACAAACACAGCATTTCGCCAGAAGCTTCTTCCAGATCTGCCTTTCACAAGAGAAGAAGAAAAAGTGTTGCATACTAGGGGACTGGGGACAGGCGGGATCAGACCTGGGAGGGCTCGCAGTGGAGGGAGCAGCAGACGGGCTTACGGGGAGCAAGCGCCAGGCTCAGCACAGAAGGGTCTCGTGCAAGCCTTCATGATGGAGGTGAGGCAGGCCCTAGCATCAAACCTGCCATCAGCTCACATTCAGATGTGATCAGGAGCCGGGGCTGCACTGAGCAGGGAACTTGGGATCTCTTGAATTGCCAGTCGCCCCAAATCTCAGATGACAAACATACATCCAATGATCGAGCCCTGTCAGCTCTTTCTTCTCCTTACTATGCAGATAAAGAAACCAAAGCTGTTACTCACTTGGCCAAGGTCACAGAGCCACAGAGCTGGTAGTAGAGCTGGGATCAATCCTAGGCTTTTTATTTCCAAGTCCTATCTTGAACTGTAGAGCACTATCCAGCTTTAGGAAGGAAAAGCAAGGATGACAATGATGATGATGATGAAAACTAGTACTTTGAGTGCTTACTGTATATCAGGCTTAGACTAAGTCCTTTACCTAAGTTTATCTAATGTTCTGATCCACACCCTGAAGCAAAAGCCTTTAGCATCCTCATTCTATATGTGAGAAAACTGCGCCCCGAGAGGGAGGTTATGAGTCTGAGGTCACACAGCTAGCAAGCGGCAGAGCTCTGAATCCAGACAACGTGGTCATTTTTTTTTTTTT
>NW_012101332.1:548171-549844 GCF_000951045.1 Mandrillus leucophaeus | reverse complement strand
TCTGGCTAATTTTTGTATTTTTAGGAGAGACAGGGTTTCACCATATTGGCCAGGCTGGTCTCGAACTCCTGACGTCAGGTGATTCTCCCACCGTGGCCTCCCAAAGTGCTGGGATTACAGGTGTGAGCCACGGAGCCCAGCCACAAGTCTTTAAAAACAGACACTTTGTTTCAGGAATTATAACTCTAGGACTTTGTCACAAGATAAACCTCATAAGCAAACAAAGGATTTTTGTGCGTGAGATGTTCAGAGTTCCAATAATGAAAGATGGGAACAGCCAGTATGTTCAACAACAGGGAACAAATACAGTGGAATGCTGTGTAGCCATTAAAAAGAATGCCACAGACCTTGACCCATAGACATGGGGGGATCTCTAAGCTAGCCTACTCAAGTGTAATCTGCAGGATGGCATACCTAGAGTATGTCTATAAAACGAACAGTGGTACTCACACAGATCTGTAATAAAAAAAATAGCTGGCTGGGCGCGGTGGCTCACGCCTGTAATTCTAGCACTTTGGGAGGCTGAGGAGGGCAGACTGCTGAGCTCAGGAATTCGAGACCAGTCTGGGCAAAATGGTGAAACCCCGTCTCTACAAAAAATACAAAAAAATATTAGCCAGGCATGGTGGTACACACCTGTAGTTCCAGCTACCGGGAGGCTGAAGCAGGAGAATCACTTGAACCTGGGAGGCGGAGGTTACAGTGAGCCGTGATTGTGCCACTGCACTCCAGCCTGGATGACAGAGCAAGACTCCATCTCAAAAAAAAAAAAAAAACCTAAGACATGAGTACAGTCTCTGACTTGCAATTTTTTGACTTTACCATGGCGCAAATGGCTGCAATTTCAATGTATTTTGAATTCTGAACTTTTTCCAGGCCAGCAATAAGCAGTACATGAGATACTCAGCACTTTACTATAAAATAGGCTTTGTGTTAGATGATTTTTCCCCAACTATAGGCTAATACAGGTGTTCTGAGCACATTTAAGGAAGGCTAGGCTAAGCTATGATGTTTGGAAGGTGAGGTGTATTGAATGCATTGATTTATTTATTTATGAGACGGAGTCTCGCTCTATCACCCAGGCTGGAGTGCAGTGGCAACAATCTCGGCTTACTCAACCTCCGCCTCCCGGGCTCAAGTGATTCTCCTGGCTCAGTCTCCCGAGTAGCTGGGATTACTGGCACCTGCCACCACGCCCAGCTAATTTGTACTTTTAGTAGAGATGGGGTTTCACCATGTTGGCCAGGCTGGTCTCGAACTCCTGACCTCAAGTGACCTGCCTGCCTCAGCCTCCCAAAGTGCTGGGATGACAGGTGTGAATGCATTTTTGACTTAAGGGTAATTTCAATGTATAAGGGGTTCATTAGAACATAACCCCATCGAGGACCACCTGTGCTTATCACATGCCAGGCACTACTCTAACTTTTACATATTAATACATTAACAGGGTAAATCCTTAAAAGTCTGTGAGGTTGGGACCATCACCATGATTTTAAAGATGGAGAAATCACGGCACAGAGAGATTAAGTAAAGGCCCAAGTTCACACAGTCCGTACATAGCAATACTAGGACTTGAACCCAGGTACTCTGGCTCTTAACAAATAATCCACTGCACAGACCGAGACCTGGAAGTGTGCACTTAATATGCATCTGGGCAGGACCTGGGGGCAAAG
>NW_012101332.1:543643-546266 GCF_000951045.1 Mandrillus leucophaeus | reverse complement strand
TTCTGTCACCCAGGCTGGAGTGCAGTGGCACGATCTCGGCTCACTGCAACCTCTGCCTCCCGGGTTCAAGCAATTCTCCTGCCTCAGCCTCCCGCGTAGCTGGGACTACAGGCATGCACCACCACGCCCAGGTAATTTTTGTATTTTTAGTAGAGAACAGGGTTTCACCATTTTGGCCAGGATGGTTTCAATCTCTTGATCTCATGATCCGCCTGCCTTGGCCTCCCAAAGTGCTGGGATTACAGGCGTGAGCCACCGCGTCCGGCCAATGTGGCCATGTTCTTAACCATGACATGATGTTGCTTCCCATGAGAGAAGGGAAATGTACCCTAGGCCAGGACAGCAGGGGAGTGGGTCTTCCAGGCTTCCTAAAGTCCCCTCTCCACCATTTTTTGTTTGTTTGTTTTGAGACAGAGTGTCGCTCTTGTCTCCCAGGCTGGAGGGCAGTGGTGCAATCTCAGCTCACTGCAACCTCCGCCTCCCAGGTTCAAGCAATTCTCCTGCCTCAGCCTCCTGAGTAGCTGGGACTACAGGCCCACACCACCATACCTGGCTAATTTTGTAGTTTTAGTAGCGATGGAGTTTCACCATGCTGGCCAGGCTGGTCTTGAACTCCTGACATTAGGTGATCCGCCCACCTCAGTCTCCCAAAGTGTTGGAATTACAGGTGTGAGCCACCACGCCTGGCCTTAGAGTACCCTTTGAATAAAAACTGCATGTACACAGGCACGGGTGGGATGGCCATGCTTATTCTCCAGCCAAAGCTTACTGGATGAGAGGTGACCATCTGTGGTTGAGAGCCGTAAACTCCACAAAGGAAGGGGCAACGGGGCAGCCAAATGCCTGGAGAGACCCAAAGAGGGGAGGAAGCAGAGAGAAAGAAGAGGCAGAGATGGGAGATGGAGACAGAAACTCGCCTAGGCCTTGGGCCTATCGATCCTGATGCCAGGAGACAAGTGCCAGTCCTAGGCTTCAGGAGGCATCTCACAATTCTTTGAGGCTTAGGTGGGTCTAAGATGGGTTTCTGTTATTTTCAACCAAAAGAACCGAGGCTAAGAAGCTGCCACCTGGCTCCTTCTCTGATGCCATCTCCTGCCATGCTCCCCTACTGCCCTCCTGCCACAGTAGCATCTGTGAATTGCTGGGAACAAGCTCTGCAAGCTCCAGCTTCGGCCTTTGCATCTGTGGTTCTGTCTGGAATGCACCTTCCTCGGCTGGCTCCTTATCTATCAGGCCTTGACTCAAAGGTGACCACTTTAGAGGCCTGCCCTGGTCACTTCTGATAAAACAGTAGCCTCCCTCAATCTCTAGCCCTTCCCCAGATCTGTTTTCTTCATAGCACTTCTCACTATGTAACATTTCATCATGTATCTGTTTGTTTAGGGTCCACCTGCCTTCCAGAATGTCAGCTTCAAGAGCATGGGGGCCGTGTCTGTCCTGAGCCCTAACTGTAGCCCCAGCACTTGTGTGCCATGGCGTAGGTGCTCAGGAAATACCCGAGTGGTATCTGCCCACCCACATTCTAGGCACACCTCCTGGGAATTGTATCCCTGCCCTCAGAAACACAGGAACAATGACTAATATGTATGTGAGTGTTTACTATGTGCCAACCGCTCTTCTTTTTTTTTTCTTCTTCTTTTTTTTAAGACCGGATCTCACTTTGCTGCCCAGGCTGGAATGCAGTGGCACCATCACAGCTCACTGCAACCTTGACCTTCCTGGGCTCAGGTGATCCTCCCACCTCAGCCTCCCGAGTAACTGGGACCACAGGTGCACGCCACCATGCCCAGTCAATTTTTGTATTTTTTGTGGATACAAGGTTTCATCATGTCGCCCAGGCTGGGCTCTTCTCAGCACTTTACACAAACCAATTTAATTCACTGCGAGGTTTTTTTCCCCCAGGATGAATTAATAGCCCCAGAACATTGCCTACTGCTGCTTGTTCTCAGTTGTGCTCGATGTCAGCGTCTTCCCTGGTTTGGCCCAGCCATGGGGACTGAGGAGTCTTTCATGACACTTTCACTGCCTAAGTGGCCACCATTAACTTAAGGGGATTCGGAAACATCCTGGTCCCTGCCTAGCCAGGGCCCTGTGGAGGGGGCTCCTGCAGGATCAAACATCTGATAGGTCCACGCCTGCCAGCAGCCTCCACTGGCATCTAACATTGCCACAGAAGTCCTGGCCAGGGCAGAGGCAGAGAACAGGCCTAAAACATAGAACTCCAGCATGGGGCAAATGCTGCAGGCAATTACGAGTGGACAAAAGGGAGATTTGGCAAGAAACTGCAAGAAAAACTGCTGAAAACATATTACAAATAGGGAGCTGGTTATTAAATAAATCTGCAATATTTCCAGCCAGGCTCTGCCCCATCCAAGCTGCGAAATGTCACGCAGGAAACACCACCACTTTGTGCTTCGGTTTTCTTACTGTGAATGGGAATATTATCAATCTGCTTCATTGAGTTATGGCAGGAGACTGAAAGGTAAACTTGACAGACAAGGGCCTGGCTCATAGTAAGCTTGAGTCTCATATTAGTGGGAAAGAATGGATTATTTAGTCAGTAGGGATAGGGATAACTCGTTGACTATCGAGGTGGGGGAGTTAGATTTTTTTTTTTTTTTTT
>NW_012101332.1:493006-541823 GCF_000951045.1 Mandrillus leucophaeus | reverse complement strand
TTGAGATGGAGTCTCACTCTGTCACCCAGGCTGGAGTGCAGTGGCACAATCTCAGCTCACTGCAACCTCCACCTCCTGAGTTCAAGCGATTCTCCTGTCTCAGCCTTCCAAGTAGCTGGGATTACAGGCGCATGCCTCTGCACTTGGTAAATTTTTTTATTTTTAGTAGAGATGCAGTTTCACCATGTTGGCCAGGTTGGTCTCAGACTCCTGACCTCAGGTGATCTGCCCGCCTTGGCTTCCCAAAGTGCTGGGATTACAGGTGTGAGCCACCATGTCCCGCCCATGCTCTCTCTACATACTGCTCTGCTGTTGGAACGGCTTATAGTCAGCGTGTGGCTTCTGTACATTTTAAAGCAGTAAATATTTTTTTTAAAACACTTTAAAAAAATTCATCAACATACAATCCTTGTCATGGGGCCTAAACGCAAGCAGAGGCAGCACCAAACTCAACACCACTTTTCACAGGAGACCATGCTAGAGGAGGAGGTCACACCTTTTCTTAGAGGACACCAAGTAAAGTCATTTGGCTGGCTGAGGCATCACATACAACACACACCCTGTGGGTGGTGAGCTCCCTTTACAGGTGGAGTTCTGGAGAAGGTGATAAGGAGGATTTGATGGGTGAGAACACTTTCGGCCCAATCAGTTAAGCAGGCTCTGGGCTCAAAGTCCAGGGCCTAGATGTACAGCTTAACTGGGTCACGTGTAAAGTTGTCAGCAATCATAAAGTCCCTGTTTTCTGCCCTGTAATAATTACTGTCATAAAAGGCGTGTTGGAATCCAGGTTAGTGGGAATGGTGGAAAGGCCACCGATGTGGATTTGATCCCCTCCTGACTTCATAAATGTACAACACTGACATTTGGCTCCTCCTGGACACAGGCTGTGTCAATATCATGAATTAACGGCTGTGGTTGGAGTGAGGGAGAAGAAGGGAGCATGGTCAGACTATGGGTGGGGCTACCCAGGTTCCAATCCAGCCCCAACAGCCTATGTGACAAGGACCAAGGACTTCGCTTCTCTGGGCCTCAGTTCCTTCGGGGGTGAAATGGGAATTAAGAATCTACTATATGGGGGCTAGACAAGACGTGTGTAGTAGAAAACCTCAGCTCTTTGCCAGGCCCAGTGGCTCATGCCTAGAATCCCAGCAACTTTGGGAGGCCAAGGCAGGAGGATCACTTGGGGTCAGGAGTTTGATACCAGCTTGGGCAACATAGCAAGATCCTGTCTCTACCAAAAAAAAAAAAAAAAAGAGAGAGAGAGAGAGAAAGAGGCTGGGTGCAGTGGCTCATGTGTCTAATCCCAACACTTTGGGAGGCCGAGGCAGAAGGATCACTGGAGGCCTGGAGTTCCAGACCAGCCTGTTGAACACAGCAAAACCTGCCTCTACTAACAATACAAAAATGAGCCAGGTGTAGTGGCATACACCTGCAGTCCCAGCTACTCAGGAGGTTGAGGCACCAGAATCGCTTGAACCTGGGAAGAGGAGATTGCAGTGAGTTGAGATCACTGCCACTGCACTCCAGCCTAGGCAACAGAGACCATCTCAAAAAAAAAAAAACGGAAAGAACGAAAGAAAACCTCAGCCCACGTTAAAGGGGACTGGGGCTATCCTTACTACCACAAAATCCTGCAGACCAAAGCCTGAACCCACTGGTAAAACCTTTCAGCCCACTCACCACCCACCATGGCCAATTCCTAAACAAGTTCTGTTGGGCCACCCATTTCTTGTACCCAGTGCCACCACTCTCATCCGGGACTTTACTTCTCACTGCAGTACAGGCTGCCCCTCACTGCCCTACTTCCACTCTCACCTTCAATCTATGCTCCTCGCAGTAGCCAGAGGGCATGGGAGGACACTCTGAATCAACCCACACCCTCACCAGGCTCCCCCACTTGCCTGCCCTCCCCCTTCTCCCCACCCCGCACTCCACACGTCAAACTCATTCCAGCCTCAGAGCCTTTGCACCTGCTGTTCCCTCTGCTGGGAAAGCTCTTTCCTGATCTTTCACAAGACTGGCACCTTTGCATACCACTCCACTCTCGGCTGGCATGTCACCCTGGGGAGGCTCTCCCCCAACCACCCCAGTTGTCCAGCCTCCCACAATCCCTTCCAGTTCCAGGTGCATCTCTCTCACCATTCTGCTTTCCTGACTCCACAGCATTATTCATCCCCATCTGGAATTATCTTGTTAATCTGTTTACTTCTTCCTTGACTATGTCCCCCAACCTAAACAATCAACTCCAGGAGGACGAGCCTTCTCCGGCTCCGTCCCCAGCACTGGAAGCATATGCGAAGTTCAGTAAATATTTGCTGAATGGAGAAGTTAACAATGGAATGAATGAATGAGTTTGCACATCACTGAACAATAAATCCTCTGCCCCTGGAAGGAATGTGTTGTAATCTCTAGCAGCAAAGAGGCCCTTAGATATCGTGCGATATAATGAATAACTGATCCCAAAGCATCTAAATGATTTCAAGCGTGCTACTGCTCTCAAGAATTTATGACTCAGACAACAGTGGCTGGGGTCAGAGCTCGCCCCTGGCCAGGTTACCAGGGCTTGCCTCTGCAATGGAGCAGAGCCCTTTATTGTTCTTTTGTCTAGGAATGGAGTTTCAGATCAGAAGAAATCCAAATACTCAAAAACCTCTTGCCCCAAGCATAAAGGACTAATTCCTTGGCGCAGAGCAGGAACTCACCAAAGACTATAAGGTCTGACAATGCCTGACAGGGGGAAGAGAGAGAAAGATGGGAATGTCAACAGTCTCATTACTCTGACAAACACTCACAAGGCCCCACCCGGTCAAAGGTAAGGCCTGCAGCAGCCGTGCCCACACAATGAGATGACTGGACAGGTTCATCTGTTTATTGGCAAGCTCAGGCCAGGGTATGAGCAGTGGCAGAGACCGGCAAAATGTCAAATGAATGAACATAAAAACAAAGAAGATTTGAATCTCTGCAGGGAGAAAAAAAAAAACACACACACACACAACAGATTAGCAACCACCAGCCCAATTGTTCAATAGTCATTTCTAAGGCAAACAAAAGTTCAAAAGAGCCAGTACCCTCGGGATAACTGAATAATAGATGAGGGACAGGTTCTCTCTAGAGGAATAGTCCCACTAATAAATGAAGAGGTGGACAGAATTACAACCCCAAATGAAATAATGGCTCTGAGCAATGGTCACCCACAGCCACTAATGCCACAAAACACAGAAAGGGGCCACCAGTTTTCCATACCTAATGGACATATACAGCAACAACTAGGAGGATGGCTAGCTCTCACTGCCGAGAGAGAGAGAGAGAAAGAGAGGGAGAGAGAGTATGTGTGTGTGTGTGTGTACATCTCAAACATGAAACTCACCTACTCTGCAAATTCAATGATTCATTTATAGGAAACAAAGAGATAGAAGAATAAGTTAAACACTGCAACAGGGATATGATCAGTCAGATCCAGGCCTGATCATATACAGGACAAATGACATGGCTTTTCTCAACAAACTGCAAGAGAAAACAAAGAAAAAACAAGCCAGGTGTGGTGGCTCACTCCTGCAATCCCAGCACTTTCGGAAGCTGAAGCGGGAGGATCATTTGAGGTCAGGAGTTTGAGACCAGCCTGGCCAATACGGTGAAACCCCATCTCTACTAATAATACAAAAAAATTAGCTGGGCGTGGTGGTACATGCCTAAATCCCAGCTACTAGGGAGGCTGAGGTGGAGAATTGCCTGAACCTGGGAGACGGAGGTTGCAGTGAGCTGGAGGGAGAGAGAAGTCATAGATTAAATGAGGATTCACGAGCAGATGAACCAAATCCAATGGTGAACCCGGGTGGGTCCTGATTGGAACAAACCAATTCTAGAAATATATTTATAAGATGATCTGAGATGTTAACACTGTGTGGATACCAGATGATGTAAGCAATTAATGTTAATTATTGTCACGATTAAAATGGTCTTGTCATATGTCTTTAAAGAATACTTATCTTGCAGATACTCAACTATTTAGCTTTAAAATAATACAGTACGGGGTGGATGGTGGTGGATATAGAAGAAAACAGAGTGGTTGTGAGTTAGTAAGAGGTAAAGCAAATTTTTTTTTTTTTTTTAAAGGCAGGGTCTTGCCCTGTCACCCAGGCTGGAATGCAGCGGTGCAATCACGGCTCACTGCAGCCCCGACCTCCTGGGCTCAAGCAATCTTCCTGCCTCAGCCTCCCAAAGTGCTGGGATTACAGTTGAGAGCCTCTAGGCCCAGCCCTCCTTTATTTTTTCTTCACACCTCTTATCTCTGACTCACTAAGTAACTGACTTGCTTACTATCTAGCTGCTCTTTTAAAATACAAGCTCTGCGAGGGTGGAGACCTCATTTGCTTTTCTATTACTCTCTTCCCAGCTCCCAGAATAGTGCCTGTACAAAACAGGTACTCCATAAATATCTGTGTAATTAATCAAAGAACCAAAAGTGGTGGGGGGGGCATCATCTACAGTACCATTCTGGTGTCTGATGGCTCCTTTCATCTCCGCTATTAGGGAACACCTCAGAACTAGTAACATTACCGGTTGCCTACTCCAATATTGAGTCTCCCCTTTTAACTTAGTAATCAAATCTAAATTTTAGCTAAGAATAAGGCCATGGGAAATAAAACTACCTTTCCCAGGTTCCCCTGCAGCTACATATAGTAGTGAGATTAAATTCTGGGCAAAGGTCTAAGGAGACTTGCTATGTACAACTTAAGTCTCCTTTCTTCTTTCTTGCCTCCTGGGACATAATGGCTGAAGCTTGGGCAGCCGTCTCATACCATGAGGTGGCAGGACAAGGGTGGTGGAGCCAGAAGGTGGGAGCAGCCTGAGTCCCTGATGAGAACATAGGCATCGCCTGTCTATTACGGGGCTCCTTTATATGAGAGAGCAATAAGTTATTTTGCTTAGACCACTGTCACTTTGTTGAAACTAAATTACATGCAGTTGAAACTAATCTTTTTTTTCTTTTATTTTTATTTTTTGAGATGGAGTCTCGCTCTGTTGCCTCGTGCATGGTGGGATCTCAGTTCACTGCAGCCTCCGCCTCCTGGATTCAAGCAATTCTCCTACCTCAGCCTCTTGAGTAGCTGGGATTACAGGTGTGCACCACCAACAGCCAGCCTGCAGTTGAAACTAATCCCAACAGATATATCTGAGAACAAAATGCCACAGCACAGTGGGTGGAACAGATATAGTCATATATCTGTACTAACATACACAAATGCCCAGAAGTTGAGGACTGTTTCAAAGAGTGAATCACTGTGAGCTGGGGATACACATAAAGGTATCATGGAATTCGTGGGAGAATAGCAGGGGAGAGAAAACAACCATAGAAAGGATGACCCAAGGATCATAAACTTTCATTACGTTAAATAGGCTGCCACCCCAGGATTAGCAGCCACAGTACATAAAGAACACCTACAATTCAATAGGAAAAAAGCGAAAGTGGCCAGGCACTGTGGCTCACGCCTGTAATCCCAGAACTGTGGAAGGCTGAGGCAGGCGGATCACCTGTGCTCAGGAGTTTGAGACCCAGCCTGACCAACATGATGAAATCCTATCTCTACTAAAAATACAAAAATTAGCTGGGTGTAGCGGCAGGTACCTGTAATCCCAACTACTCATGAGGCAGAGGCAGGAGAATTGCTTGAACCCAGCAGGTGCAGGTTGTGGTGAGCCAAAATCGCACTACTACACTCCAGCCTGGGCAACAAGAGTAAAATTCCATCTAAAAAAAGAAAAAGAAAAAGAAAAAGAAAAAGAAGCAGAATTGATGAGCAAGCAATATCCAGAAGGAGAAACATGAATGAAAAGATATTCTGCCTTACTAGTCTTCAGGGGTAAATTAACCACAACAAGATTTCATTTCCTATTCATTAGGCTGGCAAAAGTAAAAAAGCTTTACAAAATCAAATGTGACAAGGACACTGAATAAAAGAAACTCATCCTTGGTGGGATGTTTAACAAGCAGCTCAGTAATATCTGGCAAAGTTAAAGATGATCACAACCTACAATCCAGAAATCTCATGTCCAGTACATACCTAAAAGAAATGCCTGTCCATGTGCACCAAGAAGTAAGTGTAACAACATTCACAGCAGTCTGTGAACAGCAAAATATCTGAAAACAAAATGTCCATTGGCATGAAAATGCCTAAAACAAAAACGTGGTATATCCAGCCAGTGGAATACTCACATGGCAGTAAATAAAAATGCATGAGTCACAGCAGTACCAGTCTAAATCAATGTCAGAATCATAATATTAGGTGAAAAATGCAAGTCTCAGAAGACTATGTACAGTATATCTTTCTTTTTTTGAGGTGGAGTCTCGCTCTGTCACCCAGGCTGGAGTGCAGTGGCATGATCTCAGCTCAGTGCAACCTCTACCTCCTGCGTTCAAGCGATTCTCCTGCCTCAGCCTCCTGAGTAGCTGGGACTACAGATGCACACCACCACACCCAGCTAATTTTTTTGTATTTTTAATAGAGATGGGGTTTCATCATGTTGGCCAGATGGTCTCAATCTCTTAACCTCGTGATCTACCCGCTTCGGCCTCCCAAAGTGCTAGGATTACAGGCGTGAGCCACCGCGCCCAGCCTTTTTAATTTTATTTTTATTTTTTTGAGACAGGGTTTCACTCTGTCACCTCGGCTACAGTGCAGTGGCACGAACAAGACTCACTGCAGCCTCAACCTCCTGAGCTCAAGCAATCCTTCCTCCTAAGCCCCCCAAGTAGCTGGGACCACAAGTGCATGCCACCACACCTGGCTAATTTTTAAAAATTTTTTGTAGAGATGAGGTCTCGCCATGTTACCCAGGCTGGTCTCAAACTCCTTGGCGCAAGAAATCCTGCTGCCTCTGCCTCCCAAAGTGCTGGGATTACATGCACGAGCCACCACACTCAGCCATATTCTGATAAAGTTCAAAAATCATTCTTTTAAAGACTAAGAATAATAAACAAAAAATTCAAGATGGTAGTCACTTCTGAGAGCAGGCAAGAAAGTGAATGGGAAGTACCACATAGGTACATGTAAGTTACTGGTAATATTCAAGTTCTTGGGCAAACAGTGGGCTAATGGCTGTTCATTACGATAGACAAATATTATTTCACAGACCAAAAATGCCAGTGTATCATGCACCACGCATTATGATTAATCCAATTCTGTGTGTCCAAAGGCCATCTTTAAAAAGTGAATACAGGCTAGGTATGTTGGCTTATGCCTGTACTGCCAATGCTTTGGGAGGCCAAGGCAGGAGGATCACTTGAGCCCAGGAGTCTGAAACCAGTCTGGGCAACATAGCAGGATCCCATCTCTACAAATAAATGAAAAAAATTAGCCAAACAACCATTCTATTCCAGCCTAAGCGTCACAGTGAGACTCAGACTCTAAACAGATTTTAAAAATTAATGCATTTAGAAAGAGGTGAGGAAGAATCTCTACTAGGTTACTGACAGATGAGACCAATGAGGCAGGAAGTAGGAGTGGAGAGGATGGAGTAGTAAGTGGTTTTTGTTTCATGTTTTATTCTGCTGTCAATTACATATTCATTTCAACAAGAAATGTTTCCTGTAATTAACCAAAGCAGTATAGTCAAATGGTTCAGTACACGCCTCCAGAGCCAGACCAGGAGAGACTGCATCTCAACTCCACCATGCCCTGGTCAGAGGAAATATGGCAAGCTACTGAACTTCTCTGTGCCTCTGTTTCTGCCTCTGAGAAGAGGGGGTGATAGCAGTGCCCACTTCATAGGACCACTGTGAAGATTCACTGAGTTGGCTTATGAAAAGTATTCATAACAGTTCCTCTACACAAGGTAAGCCCTTAAAGAGACTGGCTACTATTCTTATCATTAGACTAACTTCAAACACTGATATGAGAGAGGTGAGCTCAGCAATGATCTGGTCAAGGTCTGCAAAAAATCCTGCACACTCTTAGTCTTTGGGAGAAGCTCAGTGCCCTGCCCTTGCCAGGAATTTACTAAACAGTTGATAAATGAATGTATGCTGACTCCGTTTACCCACCACTTCTGTGGCTGTCTGGATAGAGCATTGGCAGGTACGTGCCCAACATGTCCACTCTCCATCTTCTTCCTTATTGACCCTTTGCTCAGGGTGGCAATAAGCCCAACTGAAAAACTGCAGATGTCCTTGCAGCAAGGAGTGGCCATGTCACAAAGTTCTAGCCAAACAATCACAAGCAGAAGTCTGCTAAGGATTTCAGGGAAGGCTTTGGTTTCCTGATACAGGTGCTGTCTCCTTTCCTTAGAGCCCTGCTTCTGCCTGCCCATCACAAGGATATCAGGCTGGAGGTGGAGCAACCATTTTATGAATAAGAGGCTAGGGACGGTGACACAGATAAGGAGGAACCTGGAGCAGCAGAGAGAGGGTGAGCACCACCTTAGCCTGCTGAGCTCTGTACTTCTTACTTAAGAAAATGAACCCTGTGGTAGCCTGGATAGAAAGATGCCCCCAGTGGACCACACCTCCTGGAACTTGTTTTGTGATACTCCTCCCATACTGAATCTGGGCTGACTCTTCAACTCACATTAACTAAGAGAATGAAGTAGAAGTGATGTGGGGTCAGTTCTAAATCTATGCCTTAAGAAGGCTCACAAAGCCCTTGGCTGCCGTGTTATAAGTCCAGCTACAGGCTGGCCAGGCCACATGAAAGGAGAGGTCCCAAGACTATGGGCAGAAATGGACCCAGTCATTCCCAAGGTGCCATTTCAGTAAAGCAATTTTGAATGTTCCAGCCCCATCCACCCTCTGACTGTAGCCACATAACAGACCCCAAGCAAGACAAGCAGAAGAACCTTCCTGCTAAGCCCCAGTCAACTGCAGGTTCACAAGAAATACGAAACTGCTGTCATTTTAAGGCCTTAAGTTTGGGGGTGGTTTGTGGTGCAGCAATAGATAACTAGAACAAACCTCTATATGGGTACAACACTGTACAAGTTTCCTGAAGACAAGCACAGCCCCTAACTAAAGTGCCACCTGAAAAAGAAACACACAATCGATCACAAATTCCAACAAAAATCTCTTGCACATTCTGATTTCCAACCAAGACTGTTAATATGAAAAAACATGAACTGTCCTTTCACTCTTATTTCATAATAAGTACATTAAACACAACTAATCTGGCTAAGTGTGATGAATCTATTAATTATCCTAAAAATGAAAAAGCATTTAAATTGCTTTTTGGTTCAACACAGTGCTGGACCTGGTAAGAACCCTCCAAAAATACATCTTCTATTTGGATAAGAGGCATCATTATACTACTGTTATTTCATACTCATTCTCAAAGGCCTAGAGCTTAACAAGGTGGCCAAACAGGTTGGACGCCTGTAATCTAATTAAAGAAGGCTATCAATAAAAATAATAATTTTAGGGGAGAAAAAACTCTAGAAGCAAAGGGAATGCCTATCAGTGATGTCTTGGCCAAATCAATTATGTTGCATCCACACCACTGTGTGTTATGTAGCCACTAAAAAGAACAAATCTGAGCACTACGCAAGGACTCAGAGGCATTTCCACATGGCACTGCTTGCTATGTGAGAAGAGCAAAATGCAAGAAAATAAGTGTAATATTATCTCCTATAGGATTATATAACTAAGGAGAAGAATGTGGAAAGATACATACAGTCCTTGATTGTTACCATGGGTGAAGGATTGCGAGAGGATGCTGACATAGGGGTGGAGTGGGGGGTGGCACAAAAAAGGGACAGACCGTGAATATTAAAAAGGGGCTTGAAAATAATTCATATAAAGAATTATCTTTTTAAAATCTAATTTGCTGGGTGCTATCTATGCACCAGACACAGTGCTGAGTCACCTGATCTCACTTTGACTTCTCGTTTAATCATCTATTAATTATCCCCATTTTCCAGATAAGGAACATGTGGCCCAGAGAAGTAGTGTGCCCACAGTGTTGGGGCTCAGGTATTATATGAAATAAGTGTAATAGGAGGGTCCCCAACTCAACCCCAAACTCCCGCACTGGGAGCTCAAGGGACATACATGTTAAATGTTGTAGAAGAGCTTCCCTCCTGCTCTGCACATTCTTAAAATAGCAGCAGGTCCTGACGTGTGATGATGTATGCTACAGCAGCATGAAGTCCATCAGCACCTCGGTCCCCTGGTGCCTCATGCTGGGAGAAATCCAAGAGGGCCACTGACCTCACTCCACGGAGCTCAGGGAAGCCCTGCCCAGGATATTTTTACAGAATCAATTGCTGACACCAGGAGCTAGAAAATAGATGAGGATGTGTCAGCTATTACACGGTCAGATTCTTCGAGCTCACCATTTAATTAAAACTTGTTCAGCCCCAGAGCAAGAATTATTGCCCATTAAAGCAGGGGAGATGGCTCAACTGTGCCTGGCTGGTTAATTGCTACTTCCCAGGCATTCCCTGGCCTCCCCGTGCAGGAACAGCAAGCAGGAGCTGGAGATAAATATGGGATGTGTGTATATGGGTGGTGTCTTCCACACAGCCTTCTCCACCTAAATGAACCTGACATCCTCTCTCCACTTACTAGGCCAAGCTTTCCTGTTCCATGCCACAGGCACCCAGGCTGCCCGGAGGAGTCAC
The DNA here is from genome assembly GCF_000951045.1 of Mandrillus leucophaeus. Lineage (NCBI taxonomy): Eukaryota > Metazoa > Chordata > Mammalia > Primates > Cercopithecidae > Mandrillus > Mandrillus leucophaeus. The sequence continues at coordinate 531,215 of NW_012101332.1, read as the reverse complement.
TACCAGGCCTGGGCTGCACAAACTGCAGGGGTTGTGGGACAAGAAGCCAGAGGGCTGGATGCTACAGGCAGGTGCCAGGGAGCTGCTGGGTGACCAGAGGGAGGCATCTGCGCATGCCTCCTCACCCGCAGCCACAGGTTCCTGGAAAAGCTGACACCCTCCTCAAACCCCAAACGAGGCTGGCCACCCATCCTTGGACCATGTTGCACCTGATAAAAATTCATTCATATCATAATTTAGCCTGCATCTACCATGTGCCAGGAACGGTTCTACAAGGATGGACACAAAAGTGCCTGTGCTTCTATGGAGCCTAGAGCTGGGAAGCAGAGCATAGACAAAACACCCTGAGTGGAAATAAATGCTAGGAAGAAAAATAAAGTAAAGAGTAAGGGTGAGGGTGAGGGAGAAGGTGCAATTTAATAAGGAGAGAGGCCTCATGGAGAAGGTGACATCAGAACAGAGACTTGAAAGAGGGAGGGAGGGAGGGAGGCAGCACTGGGGATTCTAGGGGAAGTGTTCCAGGCAGAGGGAACAGCCAGGGCAAAGTCTCTGAGGGAGGACAGCGGGAGGCCAGTGTAGCTGGGGTACAGCAAGCAAGCAGCTGAGAGGTCACAGATAAGGTTACACAGGGAAAATGGGGGCCTGGGGTTGGGGTGGGGACACTTGAGCACCGCTCAGTGCCCAGGCTTAAAGCACTTTACATAGATGACTCACTGGGCACTGCTGCTAGTTCCCGTTTCACAAGAAGAGGAAACTGAGGCCCAGAGAGGAAAGGGGACTCAGGCGAGACCACGGAGCTCGTCTACACCAGGCTGGGATCGCCCCCAGCCCCGGCACAGAAGTCTGCATCCAGCAGGAGCTCAGCTCACTGAAAGAGTCACCGATTCCTTCTCTCGGGAGAAATGTCCTCCATTTTTCTCAGTCCCTCAACACCCGGCCCACTCTTTCTTCACAGTTAGGAGCAGACAGGTAAACATTTCAGGGAGAAGAGGGGGGAAAAAAAGAAAACCAAAAAAAAAAACAACTGTCTAACTCCGGAGAGGAAGAAACATGATTAACTTTCTTGGCAAGTCACTGCCACATTTAATGAACATCGCTCACCTGAAAGACTCCCCGAACACGGCTTTCATCACAAAGTGGGCAGGTGGCTGTCAGGGGAGCCCCAGGTGGGCTCCTCCTGTCCCGGGTCCTCCCAGGGCGAGGCCACCTGCCTCGGCTCTCCAGGCCCACCTCGGTGGTGCCCGCCCCCAGCCCGCTGTGGGTGTCTGGAATGCGGAAACGGGAACCTGCCGTGCCAGCTCCTAACAGCGACTTATTCAACAGCCGCAGGAACACGCCAGCCACCGGAGTTCCCCAGGAGATGGCTGGTCCGTCGTGAACAGGCGCGTTCCCAAAGAAAGCTGTTTTGCCAACAGTCCCTCTGGGGGAGGGAAAGAAAAGGCCTCCTTACTCATCAGACACGTGGTCTGAGGAGTCTGAATGGACTTGAGAGAAAGCTCAAAGGTAACAAAGGCGGCTTGCCTGTTACCTCGGATTCAGGCACAGCCACCTGTTCACTGACCGAGCCAGGGCTGGACTTGTGCCCACACCATCCCCTGCCCTGAGCTTGCGCCTGGATGCTTCATTCAGAACCGTACAATCCAAAGGCGGGCTCCTTGGCCCATGCAGAGGAGGCGCTAGCTCGCAGAGGCAATGCAGCTTAATGATTAAACACGGTCGCTGGACTCTTCCAGCCAGCTTTGGAAGCACAACCGAACAGCTTCGGCTGGCTAATAACAACCACCACAACAGGAATGCTCACTGCACAAGGGGCTGTTCTAAGCGCTGCATATGAATTCTCTTTTCTAACCCTCACAGTGACCCTCTAAGGAGAAACTATCAGCATTCTTATTTTACAGATGAGAAGTTGAACGAACAAGTCACAGGCTAGAGGTCACACAGGAAGAAAGTGCTGGGGTGGAGATCTAACCCAAGTAGAGTGGCTCCAAGGTTCCAGTTTTTAACCACTACTTTATTTATTTTATTTTATTTTGAGACAGAGTTTGGCTCGGTCACCCAGGCTGGATGGAGTGCAGTGATGCAATCTCGGCTCACTGCAACCTCCACCGCCTTCTGGATTCAAGCAATTCTCACATCTCAGCCTCCCAAATAGCTGGGATTGCAGGCGTGCGCCACCACACCCAGCTACTTTTTTTTTTGCATTTTTAGTAAAGACAGGGTTTCACCATGTTGGCCACGCTGGTCTTGAACTCCTAACCTCAGGTGATCCACCTGCCTTGGTCTCCCAAAGTGCTGGGATTACAGGCATGAGCCACCGTGCCCAGCCTTAACCAGTACTTTAGATCTCCTCTTGCAAGGAGAAGCAGGTGCTCCCACTGGGCCTCAGTTTCCTCATCTATGAAATGGGATGAGGAGTCAGTGAGAGCTTTATTATTATTTTTGTAGAGACAAGGGTCTCACTGTGTTGTCCAGGCTGGTCTTGAACTCCTGGCTTCAAGCGATCCTCCCTCCTTGGCCTCCCAAAGTGCTGGAATTACAGGCATGAGCCACTGTGCCTGGCCAAGTGAGATCTTTATGGTGGGCACTGCGCTTGTGGCTCACAAAAACGCTCAACAACTATCAGTTGCACTTATCACATGCTGCCCTCAGAATCAAACAGGTCCACTTTATTCCTTCACAATACCGACTAATCAGCTCATGGCCAGAGTTTAAATTCCAGGCAGCTGAAGGAAAAGAAATTAAGAAAGGCTCTTACCATGCTTCTTTTCATCCACACACACAAATATAAACAGAATGTCTATTCTGAGTCAGGCACTGGGACACAGTAGTAAACAAAAACCACATAAACCCTGCCCACAGGGAGCTTATAGTCCCCTCTGAAAGAACTGGCACCGAATATTCAAAGATTAGCTGATATATCTTGTACTGAGCGCTGCTTTGGGTCAGATGCTGTAGTGGTCTAAGCATGTCACGTGCTTTGATGTATTCGAATCCTCCCAACAACCTAGGAGGACAGTACCGTTACCAGCTCCACCTTACAGATACGGAAACTAAGACATGCAAGGCTAAGTGCCTTGCCCAAAGTAAAACAAGGAGCCCAAGATGGATCCAGAACTTGCACTCAGCAGTCTGGCTCAGAACCCACACTGCATTTCTCAGCCTTTTGCAGTCTCAAAGGGTGATGGCTTTACAATGTGGCCACGAGCAGTACCAACAGGTATCCTCAGGAAATTTCAGTCTGCAAAAGGGATGGTCACTCTTCACAGATGTTTTTCTTTTTCTTTTTCTTTTTTGATGGGGGGGGCAGGATCATCAAATTATATTTATTACAAGTCACATTTATGCTGGGCACAGTGGCTCACACCTGTAATCCCAGCACTTCGGGAGGCCAAGGAGGGAGGATCGCTTGAAGCCAGGAGTTCAAGACCAGCCTGAACAACAAAGTGAGACCTCGTCTCTATGAAAGATTAAAAAATTAGCCAGGCATGGTGGCATGCACCTGTGGTCCCAGCTACATGGGAGGCTGAGGCAGGAGGATTGCTTGAGCCCAGGAGGTTGAGGCTGCAGTGAGCCATGATCACACCACTGCACTCTAGCGTGGGTGACAGAACAAGACTGTCTTTAAAAACAACAAATACATACACACATAAAAAGTCACATTTAATATGTTAATAGCAGAGGCCACATTCTTAGGCACTTACCATATGCTGGCCCCTGGGGGTAAGCACTTGACAGGCATCCTCTCCTTTCACCCAAGGACGACCCTCAGAGGTGGAAACTCAGTCTTTGCATGGAGGGGAAGGAGGAGGGGGGAGGGATTCAGGAGCAGAGAAAGGAGTGAGACCCAGGTGCTTCTGAGCAGAGTGAGTGCTCTCAAAGACCGCGCACTCGGCCGGGCGCGGTGGCTCAAGCCTGTAATCCTAGCACTTTTGGAGGCCGAGATGGGGGGATCACGAGGTCAGGAGATCGAGACCATCCTGGCTAACACGGTGAAACCCCGTCTCTACTAAAAAATACAAAAAACTAGCCGGGCAAGGTGGCGGGCGCCTGTAGTCCCAGCTACTCGGGAGGCTGAGGCAGGAGAATGGCGTGAACCCAGGAGGCGGAGCTTGCAGTGAGCTGAGATCTGGCCACTGCACTCCAGCCAGAGCGACAGAGACTCCGTCTCAAAAAAAAAAAAAAAAAAAAGACCACGCACTCTAACCTTCAGACTGCTGCCTCATCACTCAACTCAGGTTCCCCTGAATTGTCAGACAAAATACTTGGTATTCCAATAAGATTCAGAGTTCTTATGGTACAGGGACTCTGTGCACACAGTTTCAAAGGTGGGCATGATTAGAGAACAAAAGGTAAGTCCTGATTCAGGTAATTACAAAACAAAGTTGGTAAGCACGATGACAAAAATGCATGGACATTATGTTTTCACTCTGTTCCACTTATTTCTGCAGCAAATCCAATTGTCTGCCTACCCAATATCCCTCCCCCTTTCCCAGTCCTTTCCTAAATGGTACTCTGATTTTATTCCTGTAGCCACTCTCCTCCCTGTGCTACCTACTTCAGGAGAGGCTGGCCGCTGGCCCCAGGCCCCAGGCCCCAGCCCCCAGTCCCAGAGGGTCAATCCTAATTGGCCCTTGGCTGGTTTCTTGGGGCAGGGTCACGTATCACAATGCTGGCCAATGAGATATGAGGGAAATCTGGGAGGCAGGGAATCAATGAAAGGGTTCCTCACTCTTAAAGAGATACACAGCGAGTGAGAGATGCCCTCTTTCTGCTGCTGGATGTGGCCCTGTCAGTGTGTGCCAACTGGAGCCCTGGCAGTCATCTTGTGGCCACGCAGGGAGTCTAGGGACCCAGGAGACACACCATGGATGGCAGGGTGGCTTGAAGGAGAGGAATGGGATCCCTGCAGGCATTGGGGAACTGCTTAGTCAACTCCTGTGCTGCCTACCTACAGGCTTGTTATATGAGATCATAAATCTCGTTATTTCAGGCCAATTTCATTCGGGCTTCCTATTACAGTAGCTCGCGGTTCTCAAAACGTGCTTCCTGGACTAAGGGCACCAGTGTCACCAAAAATGCAAATTCTCAATCTAGACTTACAGAATCAGGAACTTACAGAATCAGGAACTTACAGAATCAGGTGGGGCCCAGCAATCTCTGTTTTACCTAGCCCTCTGGGGATTCTGATCCTTGCTAGGGTTTTTTGTTTGTTTTTTTGTGACGGAGTCTCACTCATTCTGTTGCCCAGGCTGGAGTGCAGTGGCGCAATCTTGGCTCACTGCAACCTCCGCCTCCCAGGTTCAAGCGATTCTCCCGCCTCACCCCCCTGAACAGCTGGGACCACAGGTGTGTGCCACTACACCCGGCTAATTTTTGTATTTTTAGTAGAGATGGAGTTTCACGATGCTGCTCAGGCTGGCCTCAAACTCCTGGCCTCAAATGATCCACCTGCCTTGGCTTCCCAAAGTGTTGGGATTACAGATGTGAGCCACCGCGCCTGGTCTTGCTGGGGTTTGAAAACCACTGCAGTAGCACACAGAGCTTTGGAGTTAAGATACAGCTCTGGAGTCAGACTGCCTGAATCCAAATCACGTCACCATGCTGATACACTGTTGGTGGGAATGTAAATTAGCTCAGCCACTGGGGAAAGCAGTGGCTTTTGAAGATTCCTCAAAAAATTAAAAATAGAATTACCATTCGACCCAGCAATCCCATTACTGGGTATCTACCCAAAGGAAAAGGAACAGTTCTACCAAACAACACCTGCGCTCGTATGTTCATCGCAGCGCTATTCACAATAGCATGTGAATCCACCCACAGAGCCATGGAATCAACCCAGAGGCCTGTCGACAGTGGACTGGATAAAGACAATGTGGTACATATATACCATGGAATACTACACAGCCATTAAATGAGAATGGAATCATGTCTATCGCAGCAACATGGCTGTAGCTAGAGGCCAATATCCTAAGTGAATGAATGCAGAAACAGAAAACCAAATATCCCACGTTCTTACTTCTAAGTGGGAGCTAAACATTGGGTACACAAACACACACCCCATGTTCTTACTTCTAAGTGGGGGCTAAACATTGGGTACACACAGACACACACACACACACACTTCATGTTCTTACTTCTAAGTGGGAGTCAAACATTGGGTATACACACACACAGCCCATGTTCTGACTTCTAAGTGGGGGTTAAACATTGGGTACACACCCACACCCACCCCCACACACACACACTCCATGTTCTTACTTCTAAGTGGGAGCTAAACATTGGGTACACACACACAGCCCATGTTCTTACTTCTAAGTGGGAGCTAAACATGGGGTACACACCCATACACACACTCCATGTTCTTACTTCTAAGTGGGAGCTAAACATTGGGTATACACACACACACACACACACACACACACACACACGAACAATAGACACTGAAAATTCCAAAAGCCAAGAAGGAACGGGGCAAGGGTTGAAAATCTGCCGGCCGGGCGCGGTGGCTCACGCCTGTAATCCCAGCACTTTGGGAGGCCAAGTGCTGATCACCTGAGGTCAGGAGTTCAAAACCAGCCTGGCCAACAAGGTGAAACCCCATCTCTACTAAAAAATACAAACAAAAATTAGCCAGGCATGGTGGGGCGGAGGGGGGAGAGGGTGGCACCTGTAGTCCCAGATACTCGGGAGGCGGAGGCAGGGAGAATTGCTTGAACCTGGGAGGCGGAGGTTGCACTGAGCTGAGATTGCGCCACTGCACTCCACCCTGGGCGACAGAGCGAGACTCCATCTCAAAAAAAAAGGAAAAGAAAATCTACCTATTGGGTACTCTGTTCACTATTTGAGTGACAGGATCTGGACCCCAAACCTCAGCATCACACAATATACTCATGTAACAAACCTGCACAGGTATTCTCTGAATCTAAAAAAATAAAAAAATCACGTCACCACCTTTTTCTAGCTGCCTGACCTTGAACAAGTTATTCAAATTTAGTTGCCTCATCTGCAAAGGGAGAATAGTGTCTTCCAGGGCTGTCGGGAGGCTTAAAGGAGTGGCTTCATGTGAAGGGCCTGGCACAGTCTTGCATGCAGCAGACGCTACATACATTGCCTACTTGCTGCTGCAGTTGTTGCTGCTGATGCTATTATTACCGCTTGCAGCCAAAGGCTTACCAACTGGCACAACTTCCCGACTGAGCTCTTCCAAAGTTGGCACCGTATCTCCTTTAAGGTTATTTCACCCCCACCCGCTCCCACAGGACCAAGACGAGTGCCCTAGGGATCCACAATGACTTGCAAATCTCCCATCGCTATAGGGAGGTGCGCGGCTCCTCAGGCCTCCTCCCCAAGCCTGAGCCACCTGGTCCCAGCACAGATTCCCACAGACACCTCAAGCTGGGTGCTCTGCCAGCTACTGTGCTTGGTGACTGATCCAGAATGCCCACGAGTTCCAGAGAGCATCCCCACCACGTGAGCCACACCAAACATCCAGCAAGAGTCCGCAGGTGCCCCTCCCTCTGGGAGCTGTGCTTTCAAAACTGGTGGTACCAAGATGCAGAAAGGCAAAGTGACTACCCTCATAAGCCAGGTGAGGTCCCCGTGGGAAGGGGCAGCCTCTTGTTGGGCTTAATAGCAAGCCCCGGTTTGACGCTACAAGTTGGGGCAGGGGTTTTCACGCCCTGGTGTCACAGGCACTGTTGGGCCTGTCACTGAAAGAGGACGGTGAGATGCAGGAGGAACTGGGGGAGGACTACCAACTCTTTACGGCAGGAAAGCCTTGGCCAAATTCCTCATGTTCCTGAAAGCCTCATTTTATGAGGCTGAACCTCATAAAATTGCCAATATTCAACCATTCTTGACCCACAAAAGCACAATGTCAGGCAGTTCGACCTAATACAAGACAGGAAACTCCCTCAGATAATGTCAAGGAACTGGTCGCCAGCAGGAAACTGGAATGGCGGTGGCCTCTTGGGAAGGGAACTGGGTGCCCTATTTTTGTTGCTTTGGTTCCATATACGTGTGGTCACTAGTCAGACTTTTCAAAAATGTAATAAATCGGCCGGGCGCAGTGGCTCACGCCTATAATCCCAGCACTTTGGGAGGCCAAGGCAGGTGAATCACGAGGTCAAGAGTTTGAGACCAGCCTGGCCATCACGGTGAAACCCCGTCTCTACTAAAAATACAAAAATTAGCTGGGCGTGGTGGTGCGCGCCTGTAATCCCAGCTACTCAGGAGGTTGGGGCAGGAGAATCACTTGAACCTGGGAGGCGCAGATTGCAGCGAGCTGAGATTAGGCCATTGTACTCCAGCCTGGCAACAGAGTGAGACTCTGTCTCAAAAAAAAAAAAAAATGTAATCAACCCTGAAAAATCTTACCTTCTCAATCAGAGAAAAGACAAACCTGTGCAGGTCCCTAAGAGATCTGCAAATACCTCCTCTCTACCCTCATTCCTCCGACTCTCCCCCGCTCACTCTGCTCCAGCCATGTGGGCCTCAATCTTACCAGGCCCCTCGCCTCAGGGCCTTTGCACTGGCTGTTCCCACTCCCTCACCTCCTTCAGGTCTGGCCACCTTTTCAGGGAGGCCATCCCTGGCCACCCTTCCCAAAATTTCAACACCCTCCACCTTAATGCAGTCATGTGTTGCATAACACTGTTTCAGTCAACGATGGACCACATTTACAAGGGTGGTCACATAAGACGACAATGGAGCTGAAAAATTCCTCTTGCCTAGTAACATTGCAGCCACGGGGAGGTCTGAACGTCATGCATTAATCACCTGTTTGTCGTGATGTTGGTGTAAACAAACCTACTGTGGTTCCAGTCATGTAAAAGACAAGGTAACATATACAATCATGTACAGTTCATAATACTTTTTTTTTTTTTGAGACACAGTGTTACTCTATTGCCCAGGCTGCAACCTCTGCCTCCTGGGTTCAAGCAATTCCCCTACCTCAGCCTCCCAAGTAGCTCAGATTACAGGTGCAAGTCACGTCGCCCAGCTAATTTTTGTATTTTTAGTGGAGACAGGGTTTCACCATGTTGGCCAGGCTGGTCTAGAATTCCTGACCTTAGGTGATCCGCCCACCTCAGGCTCCGAAAGTGCTGGGATTACAGGCGTGAGCCACCACGCCCGGCCCGTGTACAGTACATAACACTTGATAAGGATAATAAATGACTATGTTACTGGTTTACATATTTACTATATATACTTTTTTTTTTTTTTTTTGAGACAGAGTCTAGCCCTGTCACCCAGGCTGGAGTGTAGTGGCGCAATCTCAGCTCACTGCAACCTCTGCCTCCCGGGTTCAAGCTATTCTCCTGTCTCAGCCTCCCGAGCAGCTGGGATTACAGGCTCCTGTCACTATGCCGGGCTAATTTTTGTATTTTTAGTAGAGATGGGGTTTCGCCATGTTGGCCGGGCTATATATATACTTTTTATTGTTATTTTAGAGCGTGCTCCTTCTACTTGTATACAAAAAAAAAGCTGTAAAACAGCCTCAGGCAGGCCCTTCAGGAGTTATTCCAGAAGAAGGCATTGCTATCATAGGAAGTGACAGCTTCACGTGTGTTACTGCCCCCAAAGACCTTCCAGTGGGACAAGAGATGGAGGAGGAACCGTGATACTAATGATCCTGGGGAGGCGTAGGCTCATGTGTTTGTGTCTTAGTTTTTACTAAAAGCAGCTCAGAAATCAAAAAAATAAAAGTAGAACATTTTAAATTTAAAAATAGAAAAAAGCTTACAGAATAAGGATATAAAGAAAATATTTTTCTACAACTGAATAAGGTGTGTTTTAAGCTAAGTGGTATTACCACAGAGTCAAGGCAGGGCACGGTGGCTCATGCCCAGCGCTTTGGGAGGCCGAGGCAGGCAGATCACCAGAGGGCAGGAGTTCAAGACCAGCCTGGCCAACATGGTGAAACCCCGTCTCTACTAAAAATACAAAAAAAAAAAACAACGACAAACAGATTACAGTTGGTGGGTGCCTGTAATCCCAGCTACTGGGGAGGCTGAGGCAGAAGAATTGCTTGAACCCGGGAGGCAGAGGTTGCAGTGAGCTGAGATTATGCCACTGCACTCCAGCCTGGGTAACAGAGCGAGACTCTGTCTTAAAAAAAAAAGAAAAAAAAAAAACCCAAACAGTTAAGAAATTTAAAAGTTTACAAAGTAAACAAGTTAAGTAAGCTACGGTTAATTGATTATTGAGGAAACATTTTGTAAAATAAATTTAGTGTAGCCTAAATGTACAGTGTCCGTTAAGTCTACAGTGGTGTACAGTCCTATCCCAGCCTTCCCATTCACTCACCACTCACTCACTGACTCACCCGGAGCAACTTCCAGTCCTGCAAGCTCCATCCACAGTTAAGTGCCCTGTACAGGTGCATCTTTTAAAAAATCTTTTATACCATATTTTTACTGCACCTTTTCTACGTTTAGCTACACAAATATTTGCCATTGTGTTACAACTGCCCACAGAATTCAGGGCAGTCATGTGCGTGTAGCGTGTAGGTTTGTGGCCTAGGAGCGACACCCTACCCCATAGCGCCTAGGTGTGGAGGCGGCTGTGCCATGTAGGTTTGCAGCAAGTACACTCCATGAGGTTCACACAATAAAACAGCCTAACAACACATTTCTCAGAACATAGCCCCGTTGTGAAGCCATGCAAGAATGCTTCCTAGGCCCGTTCCCTGTTTAATTTCTGCCGCCTTGCGCTTATCACCAGCTGACATGGTGCATGTTTTACTTCTTTATCTTGTTTGTTGACTGACTCTTCCACTTCAAGGTGAGTCCCAGAAGGGTGAGAACTCTTGTCTGTTTTGCTCATGGCTGCACCCTGGTATCTAGAACAATGCTCCCCTCACTGAGGACTTGATAAGTTTAAAAATCAAGGCCGGGCTCAGTGGCTCAGGCCTGTAATCCCAGCACTCTGGGAGGCTGAGGTGGGTGGATCACAAGGTCAGGAGATCGAGACCATCCTGGCTAACAAGGTGAAACCCTATCTCTACTAAAAATACAAAAAACTAGCCGGGCGTGGTGGCACGTGCCTGTAGTCCCAGCTACTCAGGAGGCTGAGGCAGCAGAATCACTTGAACCCAGGAGACGGAGATTGCAGTGAGCCGAGATCGCACCACTGCACTCCAGCCTGGGCGACAGAGTTAGACTCTGTCTCAAAATAAAATAAAATAAAATAAAAATCAAGGCCAGGCTCTGTGACTTACACCTGTAATCCTAGCACTTTGGGAAGCTGAGGTAGGTGGATCTCCTGAGGTCAGGAGTTTGAGACCAGCCTGGTCAACATGGCTAAACCCCGTCTGTACTAAAACAAATTACAAAAATTAGCCAGGCGTGGTGGCGGGCACCTATAATCGCAGCTACTAGGGAGGCTGAGGCAGGAGAATTGCTTGAACCCGGGGGGCCGAGGTTGCAGTGAGCTGAGCTCGTACCAGTTCACTCCAGCCTGGGCAAAACGCAAAACTCCATCTCAAAAAAAAAAAAAAAGTCAGATTCACGGCATCAGCATTTGGGGTTTGCTGCCCTTAGATCCAACATGCAGTCCACACTGGGAAATATACACAAATCAAGCCACCTATACTGAAGACAGAGCTCCCGACATTCCCTCCACACTAGACTCACCTGGAAGCCTCTCTACTGAAAGAACTGCAAAAAAGTGCCTTGGAAAGAAAAAGAGGCCAGGCATGGTGGATCACGCCTGTGATCCCAGCACTTTGGGAGGCTGAGGCAGGAGAACTGCTTGAGGCCAGGAGTTCGAGACCAGCTACGACAACATAGAAAGAGCCTGTTTCTACAAAAATATTAAAAAATTATCCAGGCGTGGTGGCATGTGCCTGTGGTCCCAGCTTCTTGGGAGGCTGAGGTGGGAGGATCACTTGAGCCCAGGAGTCTGAGGCTGCGGTGAGTTGTGATCGTGCCATTACACTGCAGGCTGGGTGAAAAAAAAGAGCAAGACCTTGTCTCAAGAAAAAAAAAAAAGAAAGAAAAAGAAAGGACAGAGATGAAGATGGTGCTGGGGGTGGAAGTTTATGGAAGTTAGAGGGGGTGCAGGACTTCCCTCGTCTTCCTCCCTGCAAACCAACAGCACAGCACAGAGAACAGGGCACCAGAGAAGAGAGCTCACCATCAGATGCAACAAACGGTGCCAGCACTGGCAGGATCCGACCAACCAGCGCTCCTGTTCCCATCAACCATCTCTACCCACCAGGCAGCACACCATCAGGAGAAGCTCCCAAACGCTCCCCTCTTCTCCTGCCACCTCCACATAAGAATTTCACCACATACTCATGTGCTGTTGTTCCAGACCCCCAAGGCACAAACGCAGTGATGGGAGCGGGGAGCGCACGCCGGCCGTAAAGGCCTAGCTGCTAGCTTGATGAGAAATACCATCAGGTCCCAGGCACTGTCACAAGCTGCATCTTGCCCCTTTTCTTCTTTTGTCCAGAGTCAGAACTGAAAGGAGCATGTTTCCTGCCTCCTGCCGCGATGTTGTGGGCACACCAAAGACTGGATTCCGGTTCGTGTGGGGCCTCAACAAAGACCCACCAGACGAAGGCCGGGTGTCAGAAGATCTGTGTACATCTCTCATGAGGGGAGGGTCTGAGGCTTTTTGTTGAAACAAGTCCTTGGAAAAAATGTGGGAGGGGCCCCACAGGCAGGTGCTAGTGGGAAACAGATCTCAGGGAACAGGGACCTCAGTAAACCGACTCGAAGGCCAGTGCCACGGTGTTTGCTGCTCAGAGAAGCCGGGGCTGCTGAGGCCTGGCCGGGTGTTCCCACTGCTGCCACACATGGCTTTATCAAAGGGGCTTCCAAAGCATTGGGCCAAGTATTGGCTGATATAATAGAGGAAAAAAAAGCAAACATTTGTATTATATAAGTGGACTGAGCAGAGGCAGGGAATTCCCCCGTATGTACACTTGAGCTTGAAATACACAAATGCTGGGTGAAATTTGTTGTACTTGTTTTTAACTTTTCATGAGGATACATTTCAAACACATCAAGGCAAAAAAAGAGTATAATAAACCCTCACTGTCCGGCTTCAATAGTTCCAATCACGGGCAATCTTATTTCATCTCTTATTCACCCATGCACACTTGAGCCCCTGCTCTCTCTGCCTGTCTGTATTATTTTGAAGGAAATCCTAGACAGCTTAACAGTTTAATCCTAGATATTTCAGCATGAGCATCTTACAGATAGGGACTTTTTAGGTTAGGTATGGTGGGCTCATGCCTGTAATCCCAACATTTTGGGAGGAAAAAGGGAAGATCACTTGAGTCCAAGAGTTCAAGACCAGCCTGGGCAACATAGAGAGATCCCATCTCTACAAAAAAAATTAAAAATTAGCTGGACATGGTTGTGCATACCCGTAGTCCCAACTACTCAGAAGGCTGAGACGGGGGGATCGCTTGAGCGCAGGAGGTAGAGGCTGCAGGGAGCTATGATCGTGCCACTGTATTCCAGCCTGAGTAACAGAGTGAGACCCTGTCTCCAAAAAAAAAAATTACAAGCCAAGAAGCACTGGACAGAGGGGTATTAAAGCCTCAGGGCCCAGCCGGGCGCAGTGACTCTTGCCTATAATCCCAGCACTTTGGGAGGCCAAGGCAGGTGGATCAACTGAGGTCGTGAGTTCGAGACCAGCCTGACCAACATGGAGAAATCCTGTCTCTACTAAAAATACCAAATTAGCCAGGCGTGGTGGCACATGCCTCTAATCCCAGCTACTCGGGAGGCTGAGGCAGGAGAATTGCTTGAATCTGGGAGGCAGAGGTTGCGGTGAGCTGAGATCGCGCCATTGCACTCCAGCTTGGGCAACAAGAATGAAACTCCGTCTCAAAAAAAAAAGCCTCAGGGCCCAAAGGGGCCTGGGAACTGTTGCGGCCCCCACCCCAACACAGGGGCTCAGAAACCACATGTGGAGTGGGGAGGCTGGAACTAGTGAGAATGGTCCTGCTTGTCTGCCCCATCTGTTCGTCTGTCCGTTCACGGAAAGACCACACAGTGAGTGTTTAAGAGCCTAGACTCTGCAGCCAGTGTCTTGCACAGGAATCCTGAATTTGAGACTCACCAGCTCTGTGACTTGAACTTCTCTGTAACTCAGTTTCCCCTGATGAGACATGGGAAAAACAACAGTACCTACCCCAAGGAGTGGTTCTAAGGATTCAATGAGGTATTATCTGAGAAGCACTCAGAACAGTGCCTCCTACATAGTAAGAGCTCAGTGAATGCTGGCTCGTATCATTAATTCAACAGAGACTTACCGAGCATCTCTGACATGCCAGGCACTGTCCAGCAGTTGGAGATAAGTGTGGTCAGCACCACCTGGGAAAAGGAACCAGCTGAGAATCTCCAGCACCTGCCCTGTTTGGGTAGGAGGCCAGGATTCATTTTGCACCTGAGACCACCAAAAAGTCTAGAACCACGACCCTCATAGAGTTAACAGAGGAAACCACTGTGATGTCCCTTCCCTGCACCCCAGCCACTGGCAATGTCTTTGGAGCACAGCAAGGGTAAGATGCACTCACACGCTAAGCTCTGCTGTTGCTTCCACCAGAGCCCACAGCACCCACCTGAATACACAGCAATGAGGGCCAGAGTCAGCCACACAAAAGGCTTCACCTCCAAAGCAGCAGTTTGTTTATTTATTTATTTATTTTGAGACTGAGTCTCGCTCTGTCGCCCAGGCTGGAGTGTAGCGGTACAATCTTGGCTCACTGCAACCTCTGCCTCCTGGGTTAAATTGATTCTCCTGCCTCAGCCTCCCAAGTAGCGGGGATTCCAGGTACCCACCACATACCTGGCTAATTTTTTTCTATTTTTAGTAGAGATGGGGTTTCACCATGTTGACCAGTCTGGTCTTGAACTCCTGACCTCAGGTGATCCTCCCTCCTCATCCTCCCAAAGTGCTGGGATTATAGGCATGAGTCACCATGCCTGGCCCCAAAGCAGCAGTTTAGAAATGAGCTTTCAGGCCAGGTGCACTGGCTCACGCCTGTAATCCTAGCACTTTGGGAGGCCAAGGCAAGCGGATCATGAGGCCAAGAGATCAAGACCATCCTGGCCAACATGGTGAAACCCCATCTCTACTAAAAATACAAATATTAGCTGGGTGTGGTGGTACACACCCATAGTCCCAGCTACTCGGGAGGCTAAGGCAGGAGAATCACTTGAACCTGGGAGGCGGAGGTCGCAGTGAGCTGAGATGGCGCCACTGCACTCCAGCCTGACGACAGAGCGAGACTCCGTCTCAAAAAAAAAAAGAAATGAGCTTTCAAACAGGCCAAGACCTTTCATTGCCTTCCTCAGTCTCCCTGCCCACACCCCTCCCAACTCCCCAAAATCCCTCTTTCCTGGGAGGTAAGGTTCCAGGTTCCAGCCAACCTAGAGGTCAATTTAAGGAGTGGACCTCTCAATCATTCAGTTCTCAAACCAGCACCCCAGCACCAACGTAAACCTAGAGATCAACGCTGAAAATTTGGGACTTCTTTTTTTTTCTGAGCAAGGGTCTTGCCCTGTCACCCAGGCTGGAGTGCAGTGGCACAATCACGGCTCACTGCAGCCTTGACCTCCTGGCCTAAAGCAATCCTCCCACCTTAGCCGTCCATGTAGCTGGGACCACAGGCACATGCCACCACACCCAACTAATTTTTTAATTTTTTGTAGAGATGGAGTCTTGCTTTGTTGCCCAGGCTGGTCTCAAACTCCTGGGCTTAAGCGATCCTCCTTCCTGGGCCTCCCAAAATGTTGGATTACAGGTATGATCTTCTACCACCAGCCTGAGAATCGATTTTGTGCAACAAGTCCCTCCTATGGTTTTCATTGCTCAAAACTCAGACCCTATCCCCCTTAAACACCCTCCAATGCAGCATATAAAACAGGTTTAAAAGTATACACTCTGTACCTGAGCTCAAATGCTGCCTCTGCCACTTCCCAACTTTCAGCAAGTGACCTCTCGTTGCCTTATCTCAGCTTCCTCAACTGTGAAATGGGAATAATCATAGTCCCTGGCACCTCCAAACACAGGTAACACCCACCAACACAAAGCACAGTGCCAGGCACATACAGCAAGTTTGATGGACAGTAGCTCTTTGGTTAGCTATAATTGCTTGTGATAAACCTGCTTTTCATCATACATCTGCCCTTCTCCACCAAGATAAAACAGGGGTGGCGTGTCTGATCTGTCAGTGAACTACCGCCTTTGATTTACACGTGAATCTCATACCCTTGGCCCGTGCTGTCCGACGTGGTAGCCATTAGCCACATGTAGCCACCAAATGCTTGAAACATGGCTGGTACAAACTGAGACGTGCTGAAAGTGTAAAATACATATTGTGTGTCAAAGGCTTAATGTGAAAAAAAGGATGTAAAATAGGTCACTAATAATTTCTATATTGATTACACATTGAAATTATGTTTTAGATGAAATAAAATACATTATTAAAATTACTTTCCTCCTTCCTTTTACTTTTTAAAATATGGCTACTAGAAAATTTTTAATTACATATATGAGCCTCATCAGTGGCCCACATTATATTTCTTTCTTTCTTTCTTTTTTTTTTTTTTGGAGAAGGAGTCTTGCTCTGTTGCCCAGGCTGGAGTGCAGTGGCACAATCTCAGTTCACTGCAACCGTCACCTCCAGGGTTCAAGTGATTCTCTGACTCAGTCTCCCAAGTAGCTGGGATAACAGGCACATGCCACCACACCTGGCTAATTTTTGTATTTAAGTAGAGATGGGGTTTCACCATGTTGGCCAGGCTGGTCTCGAACTGAACTCAAGTAACCTGCCTGCCTCAGCCTCCCAAAGTGCTGGGATTACCGCGCTCGGCCCCACATTATATTTCTACTGGACAGCACTGCTGTGGGCCTTTGAGAACCAGTGTCTTACTCAACTTTATACTGTCAGTGTCAAGCATGGAGCCTGGCACACAGGGTAGGTGAAGAAATGTTTCACAGATGGACAGATGAAAGATGCTCGCCATACTTCCAGTCTTTTTTTTTTTTTTTTTTTTAAAGAGACAGGCGGTGTGATCATAGCTCACTGTAGCCTTGATCTCCGGGACTCAAGGTGTGGGAGTGCCTAGGCTCAAGTGACCCTCTCACCTCAGCCTCCTGAGTAGCTGGAAGTATAGGTGCACATCACCAGGCCTGGCTAATTTAAAAATTTTTTGCAGAGATGAGGTCAGATGCAGTAGCTCACATCTGTAATCCCAGCACTTTGGGAGGCCAAGGTGGGAGGATCACCTGAGGTCAGGAGTTCAAGACCAGCCTGGCCAACATGGTGAAAACCTGTCTCTACTAAAAATACAAAACTTACCCGAGTGTGGTGGCAGGCACCTGGAATCCTAGCTACTGGGGAGGCTAAGGCAGGATAATTATCTGAACCCATGAAGCAGAGGCTGCAGTGAGATATGATCACACCACTATACTCCAGCCTGGGCAATAAAGTGAGAATCTGTCTCAAAAACAAAAACTTTTTGTTTTGCAGAGATGGGGTCTCATTATGTTGCCCAGACTGGTCGTGAACTTCTGGCCTGAAGTAATCCTCCCACTTCAGCCTCCCAAAGTGCTGGGATTACAAGCATGAGCCACCATGCCCACCCAATATTTTTAGTCTTAAAAGCACCCACTACTGTCCTCACATCTAATCAGGGCTATCCTTCATTCAAAATATTTAGTAACCCATAAGGCCCAGGCTGCAGCAAATCAAAGTACACACAGGTCATGGTACTGGAGCAGGGACCTGGGGCCCTTACAGGTCCAGGAATCATTGTCTTAGTTGCTGGGCCATAGTGTGATACTTTAACAGTCCACACGGCTAGTGTGCTTCAAACACCATTTCCAGCTGGGTGCAGTGGCTCACATCTGTAATCTCAACATTTTGGGAGGCCGAGGCCAGCAGATCACTTGAGATGAGGAGTTGAAGGCCAGCCTGGCCGACATGGTGAAACCCCGTCTCTACTAAAATACAAAAATGACCTGGGAGTGGCGGTGGATGCCTGTAACTCCAGGTACTCAGGAGGCTGAGGAAGGAGAATCGCTTGAACCCAGGAAGCAGAGGTTGCAGTGAGCCCAGATCACACCATTACACTTCAGCGTGGGCGACAGAGCAAGCCTCCGACTCAAAAAAAAAAAGAAAAAAACACCTTTTCCAGCCAAGTCCCAAGTCCCCTTGCAAAGTTTACCCAAAGGAGACACCCTGCTCCCTCAGACACTACACTTTGTTTCATGCTAACCTGTGCCTGGTATGGCAATCAGTCAGTCTTGTTCTACTTGACAGGCTCTGCTGGAGGGTCTTTAGTTTTGAAACCACCACCAAACCATCCCTGTCTCATTGAGAGCAAAAATGATGCCACAACATCCCAGGCCGCCCCTGCTGCCACATGAATTGGGTACTAAACACAGTCTAAAGTGCTTTGCATGTCAAACAACAAGGACACGAAATGCTGTGTCCGCTTCCTCAATTTGCCTCTGCCTAGTAAGGAGGGCCTGGGAAGAGAGCTTAGAATGCAGGTGAAGAGCATGGAGGGCGGAATCAGTTTCCTCACCTGTAAAATGAGTTCGATCAAGTTGATTACTTCATTGGACTACTGTCAGGATTAACTGAGGAATGTGTGAAATGCTTAGAAGAGCATCTAGCAGAGAGTAAGCACTAGGTAAGCTGCTACCATTATTATTATTTTATTAAAAAGTAGGCCAGGTATGGTGGTGGCTCGTGCCTGTAATTTCAGCACTTTGGAAGGCCGAGGGTGAGGATCACTTCAGCCCAGAAGTTCAAGATCAGCCTGGGCAAAACGGGTCTCCACAAAAAAAAGAAAAAATATGGCCGGGTGTGGCGGCTCACACCTGTAATCCCAGCGCTTTGGGAGACCGAAGTGGGCAGATCACCTGAGGTCAGGAGTTTGAAACCAGCCTGGCCAACATGATGAAACCCTGTCTCCTCTACTAAAACTACCAAAAAAAATTAGCCAGGTGTGGTGGCACATTCCTGTAATCCCAGCTCCTTGGGAGGCTGAGGCAGGAGGATCACTTGAGCCCAGGAAGCGGAGGTTGCAATGAGCTGAGATCATGCCACTGCACTCCAGCCTGGGCGGCAGAGCAGACCCTTCACAAAAAGAAAAAAAAAAGAAAAGGAAAGGAAAAGAAAAAGAAAAAGAACTTAAAGTAGTATAAACTTGAAAACTAGGAATTTACCCTTCCCCAGTCACACTGATACTCTTTATAGCAAACTCACTTCCACACTTGCTGTCCCCTCTGCCTGGAACGTTCTTTCCCCAACTTTTGGCATAGCCAGTGCCACTGCTCATTAAGGTCTCAGTTCACATGACTCTTCAAAGAGGCCTGGGAGGTCTTCCCTGACCATCCAAGCTAAAGTAACCACCGCCATCTTGCCCCATCAGCCATTTTCTCTCCACTTACCCTGTTAAATTTTCTCCATCACAGTTAAAACTATCTGAAGAGGCAGGATCAGGATTTTTCTTCATTTAAAAAAAAAAAAAAAGAGGCTGGGCCCAGTGGCTCATGCCTGTAATCCCAGCACTGTATAAGACCGAGGTAGGTGGATCACCCAAGGTCAGGAGTTTGAGACCAGCCTGGCTAACATGGCAAAACCCCTCCCCTATTAAAAATGCAAAAATCAGCGGGGCATAGTGGCGCATGCCTGTAGTCCCAGTTACTCGGGAGCCTGAGGCAGGAGATTGGCTTGAACTTGGAAGGCAGAGGTTGCAGTGAGCTGAGATTGTGCCAGCCTGGGTGACAGCGAGACTCCATCTCAAAAAAACAAAGTGAAGTGATCCTGTTTACTGCATGTCTTCCCGGGCTAGAATGGCTAGAATGTAAACCCTAGGACGGCAAGGATCTTGTCTGTCTTGTTGACTGCTGAATCCTCAGTGCCTAGAATAGGACCTGGTACACAGCACGGTCTCAACACATCTGTCAACTCAATAAAATAAGAATAGTAGCTAACTGCAGAGGGCTAATGACATCCCAATGTGCTGAAAGTCTTGCAGACATTTCATTCAGTCTCCAACGACCCCCGTGATAAAGACTACTATCACACCCATTTTGCCAATGAACAAAAAAGCTCAGTGCACATCTTCCAAGTTAGTGGCTATATTGTGATCTGAACTTGGTCTGCCTGCCACCTAAGCCACCCTCCAACGGTGGCACGCTTCTCGCAAATATGAGGAGTGGTATTTCCCACTGACGCTCCACCACCAGTCCCTCACCCCCACCACCCACTGTGGTCAGGCCACTTTACTGGCTCCTATCTTCCTGGGCAAATCTCCTCCCTTCTTTCAGGTGCAGCTGGATCCCTTGCCCTAGGCCCCAACATCTTCAAGCGGGATCCCTGTGATATAACTTTTTCTTATTTCTACCTGGTGTTTCAAATGATTGAGTTGACTCTTCCTGTGAATTACTTTGAGTTTGAAAGATCACATGTAGGTTGAGGTGGGAGGATCGTTTTGAGGCCAGGAGTTTGAGACCAGCCTAGGCAACATAGTGTGAGACCCTATCTCCACAAAAATTAAAAAATTAGCTGGGTGTGGTGGTGCGCACCTGTAGCCCCAGCTACTAGGGAGGTTGGGGTGGGAGAATCACTTGAGCTCAGGGTTTCAAGGTTACAGTGAGCTACGATGATGCCACTGCACTCCAGCGTGGGCAACAGAGTGACCCTGTCTGTAAAAAAAAATCACAGCTGTCCCTGCCCTGAAGGCTTGATGCAGATGATCTTAAGGAACCTCTCAACAATCACCTTATAAGGAAGACACTTGTATCATCCCCATTTTCAGATGAGGACACTGAGGCCCAGAAGGACACATGACTTGCCCAAGGTATCACAACAAGTATAGGGTAAAGTCACAGTGTGAACCCGGACCATGTGGCCCCAGAGTTTATGCTTCGGCCTCTAGGCCATGCTGCCTATGTGAAAGGATACTTTTTTTTTTTTTAATTTCGAGACAGAGTGTCACTCTTGTCACTCAGGCTGGAGTGCAGTGGCACAATCTCGGCTCACTGCACCCCCTGCCTCCCCGCCTCCCCGCCTCCCCAGTTCAAGCAATTCTCCTGCCTCAGCCTCTCAAGTAGCTGGGATTACAGGTGCTCATCATCACGCCTGGCTAATTTTGTATTTTTTTTTTGTTGTTTGTTTTTTGTTTGTCTTTTTTTTTTTTTTTTGAGATGGAGTCTCGCTCTGTCGCCCAGGCTGGAATGCAGTGGCTCAATCTCAGCTCACTGCAAGCTCCGCCTCCTGGGTTCACACCATTCTCCTGCCTCAGCCTCCCAAGCGGCTGGGACTATAGGCGCCGGCTACCACGCCCAGCTAATTTTTTTGTATTTTTTAGTAGAGACGGGGTTTCACCATGTGTTAGCCAGGATGGTCTCAATCTCCTGACCTCAGATGATCTGCCTGCCTTGGCCTCCCAAAGTGCTGGAATTACAGGCATGAGCCACCGCCAAGGATACTTATTAGATGTGTGTTTGCTGAGGTAAAGAAATCTCAGAGGAACAACGTAAAGGTCCAGCAGTGGGGGAATGCTGGAATAAAGCATGGTCTCTCTACACTGAAGAATGTGGGTACAGCTGTTGAAAAGGATAAGCCAGATCTATATGTAATGACTTGGAAGGACATGCCCAGCCATTAATTGAAAAAATTGGGTTACAAATAGGTGTAACTTGATTTCTACCCCGTCCTTTTTTGGGGAATGGTACGGGAGGAGGAAGAAAACAGTCGATACACACACACACACGCACATACACACATACAGACATAATCAATATACGCACAGAAAAAGATAACTGAGGCATCGGCCCAAATCACAGGGGCAGAGAACACATCCATTTTGTTCATTATGCTATCTCCAAAACCTAGCAATAGATACTTAATAGATACTCACTGTCTGAACAAATGGTTATCTCTGGGTACATGGGATTTTGGAGTGGAGGGTGGCAGTAGGTATTTTCCCTACATCTCTGTACTGTTTGACACATTACAACAAGCATGAATTTCTTGCATAACTTTTTTTAAGCTAAATTCAACCCAATCACATACATACACACACGCACAAAATGTCATGACCAGAATAGTCCTAAAAAAAAAAGGAAGCAATAGGCTGGGCATGGTGGCTCATGCCTGTAATTTCAGCACTTTGGGAGGCCAAGGTGGGTGGATCACCTGAGGTCAAGAGTTCGAAGCCAACATGGCAAAACCCCATATCTACTAAAAATACACAAATTAGCCAGGCATGGTGGCACGTGCCTGTAATCCCAGATACTCAGGAGGCTGAGGCAGGAGAATCATCTGAACCCAGGAGGGGGAGGTTGCAGTGAGCCAACATCATGCCACTGCACTCCAGCCTGGGCCACAGAGCAAGACTCTGTCTAAAAAAAAGGAAGCAATATCAGTCTTGAAGAATACACAAATGCACAAACTTGTCCAATAGACTCTCATTTTTTTTTTTTTAATTTCTGAGAGAGGGTCTTACTCCGTCACACAGGCTGGAGTGCAATGCTGCAATCACAGCCCACCACAGCCTCAACATCCCGGGTAGCTGGGACTAGAGATGTGTGCCACCACACCTGATTACTTTTTTGTAGAGATGGAGTGTCAACATGTTGCCCAGGCTGCTCTCAAACTCCTGGGCTCAAGTGATCCACCTGCCTCAGCCTCCAAAGTGCTAGGATTACAAGCACGAGCCACTGCACCCCACCAAATAGCCTCTCATTCTTGTCCTTACAGCTAAAGACAAATTCTTTTTTTTAAATTTATTTATTTATTTATTTATTTTTGAGACAGAGTCTCGCTCAGTTGCCCGGGCTGCAGTGCAGTGGCGTGATCTAGGCTCACTGCAAGCTCTGCCTCCCGGGTTCACGCCATTCTCCTGCCTCAGCCTCCCGAGCAGCTGGGACTACAGGCGCCCGCCACTATGCCCACCTAATTTTTTTTGTATTTTTAGTAGAGACGGGGTTTCACCATGTTGGCCAGGATGGTATCAATCTCCTGACCTCGTGATCCGCCCGTCTCGGCCTCCCAAAATGCTGGGATTACAGGTGTGAGGCACTGCGCCCGGCCCAAATTCTTTATTTTAAAGGAAATGATTGTTGAATTATTTTGTTAAAATGTAAATACATTTAATTTAGATTTTCAAGTTACTAAATCTATGTTTGAAAGATATCAGTAAAATATATTTTACAGCAAAAAAGAGAGGCACCAATAACTGCACATTCTAAATTCCACTTTTGATTTACCACCTAACAACTGCAATGTCTGAAAGACAGACTCGCATTTAACTCTTAGATATTCATTCTACACAGACTGCCGAAAAGCCACGTGCTGCTGTCACTAGTCATGGAGAATAACCAAGATTTTTTTTTTTAAGCCACTGCTTTATTTCTTCAGGTTAAGGGAACAAAATGCTTAGGTAAATTTGGTAGCCATCACAAATGTGATTGAGACCACCAGTTTCTATCATCCAATGAAATCACAATGACAGGTTTCTGACAATAAACTCAACCTAAAGGGAGCGCTAATAAACGCCCTTCCCAGGCTCTTCTTGGGTGTGTGGTATGTGTGCTGCCTCCTGAAATGCCCAGGATGGCCACCCTCCCACGTGGGATATTCTAAGCCGCTGACACCATCTAACTTTTCTGAAAGAAATTTACAACTCAGCCAGTCTGTACCAGGCTAAAATCACAGATCTGGGTCCCCTGAAAGCCAGGCTTTCATGCCACATCCACAGTCACTGCTGTCCAGCCAAGTCTATAATGTCTTCTTGCCCTTATTAATACATATGTTAATCCCTAATGACTTAACCTTGTCATGGCCAGGCGTGGTGGCTCATGTCCTACAATCCCAGCACTGTGGGAGGCCAAAATGGGTAGATCACCTGAGGTCAGGAGTTCGAGACCAGAATGGCCAACATGGTGAAAACCCCATCTCTACTGAAAACACAAAAACTAGCCGCACGTGGTGGCGGGCACCTGTAATCCCAGCTACTCAGGAGGCTGAGGTAGGAGAATCGCTTGAACCCGGGAGGCGGAGGTGAGCTGAGATTGTGCCGATGCACTCCAGCCTGGGCTACAGAGCTACAGACTCCATCTCAAAACAAACAAAGAAACAAAAAACGCAACCTCGTGAGAAAAGGCCACCACCTCGAGGAGCGGAGGGGAACTTTCAGTGCCCATCAGATGGGAGACCAATATGGGCCAATGAAATGGTGTTCCTATGAAATAGCAGATTCGTCCTTCTTGCCTGTCGACTGGACATGGGAAGGCAGGGGAAGAGCAACTCCCAGGTTTCTGGCTTAGGCAACCAGGTCTATGCTGGTGCATTTGCCAAGATGGTGACTACTGGCTTCAGAAGGAGGAGTTCAGGCTGGACATGTTGAGTTTATGGTGCCCAAGAAAGCCACTAAGGGCATCGAAGAAGCACAGGCTCCACATCTGGAGCTGGAGTGCAGGGGACACAGAGGCAAGAGCTGGCAGCATTAAGACAATAATTAAAGCACTGGAGGAAACATACTGGCTCTATGGGGAGGGGTGTGTGAGCAGGGGACCGCTGATGGCAGGTCAGTCCCATTTCTTCTTAGGCCTTTCTACTATAGTGTGTTCCATAATTTAATCTTTGGTGAGTAAAATTTTGGGCGGTGGGGAGAATAAAGAAACACTAACCTTGTGACCACTCTGCCATGTAGGTACAAACAAGCAAAAAGGGCCTATTAAAAAAAAAAAAACAAAAAACAGCAAGATGCATTTAATCATTTAATAAGCACTTACTGTGTGCCGGGTCTTGTGCAAAGTACTAAACATGAATTATCTCCTGGAACCATCAAAACAATCCTGGCACAAAAGTCCTATGACTACCATTCCACAGATGGGACACTGAGGCTGGGAGCAAACGTGTGGGGGAGCTCAGGGCTGTCATGTCACAGCCCACAGTCAGGCAGTCTCTGGGCCAGATGGAGAATATTGAAGAACAATTATAATACATAAGAGCTGCTACTTAGTGAGAGATGGCGCTGGACTAGAAACACAATCTCAGCAAATCCTTACAACCCTTTGAGAGTGATCTTGTTATTATCCCATTTTGTAAATGAGGAACCTGAGGTAGTAGGAGGTCAAGTCAACTGGACCAGTTCTGAATCTGGCCCTCGGGGGAGACCAATACTACAGCCAGAGTCCCACCCTCAGAGGGTCTCTGGGCCACTAGGAACACGCTTAATAAACGGTACCATTTACTGAGCATTATGTGCCAGTTGCTGTGCTAAGCACTTTACGCATGGTATTCTCACTGCATCCTGAAAACAACTCGACGAAGTGGTTGCTACTTAAATCCCCATTTTATAGATAGGGAAGCCAAGGCACAGAGAGGTGAGGCCAGTTGCCCAAAGTCACACAGCTGGTAAATGTTCAAATTTGAACCTGGGGTCTCTCTGCCTTCCAAACCAACGCTCTTAACAAAATTATCTCGGTTAACAGCAGCTAGCCTGCGTTGGGTGCTAACCATGGACTCACCTCTTTACATGCACACGCTCAACTAATCCTCACCCTATGCAATCGATAACATCTTCACCTCATTTTTCGGAGAGCTAACAATAACCCCAACACGTAGTAAGTGCCTCCTATGTGCCAAATGTTTTATTCTATTATCTCAACAGAATCTCTGCCAAGACACTCTCCTACTCCGTTTTACTGCAGGGGAAATTGAGGTTCGGCGCGGTTTCCCCAGATCGCAGCTCCCGAGCGGCACAGCCGGGACGCGAATCCACCGCTCCCCGCCTCCAAGCTCTTCCCCACAGCGCCGGGGTGCACGCCTGGAAAGTTGAGCCATGCAGGCACAAGTCCGGCTGGGTCCGGAGGGCGCGAGTCCCGGCGCCGCCGCCCCCCACGGCCAGTACCCACACCCGGCCGTCCGCCCGCGCTGACCCTCGGGGTCCGGGCAGCCACCGATTCCCCGCCACCCTTGCGCGAGGCCGATCCCGCACCCGGAGCCACATACCTGGCGTCTGGGCTGCCCGCCCCGCGGGCCCCACGACTGCGGCGTCCGGCTCCGCGCCGCTCGCTGGAGACGCCGCCAGCTCCGGTGGCCCGAGTGACTTCCAGGCTGCCCACTTCCAAGCCGCTTCGCGCGCGTCCTCCTGGGAACTGTAGTTTCGCCCTAGCCGGCCGCGAACTGAAAAGAGCCTGGCGCGCGGGGGCTGCCGGGAGCCGTAGGCGCACTGCCGCGCTGCCTCCTAGGAACCGTAGTCCACTGGTCGCCTTCATGCAGCTCCAGTCTCTAGAGCACTTCCGCAGCCCCGAGGGGCGTGAGGGAGGGAGGCGTGTCTCCTGCAGATTCCAGCTCGAGAGCTGCGCTGTTCACCCCGCCAGGGCGGTTTCTCCTTTCTCCTAGCCCCGTCTGCCTCCTCCCTTCATTCGGCGGAACCTCTCTTTCACTCTCTGCCAGGCTCGAGTCACTCACCCTTAGGACGCTAGTCACTCTTCCCCCGGGAGAAGTGGAGGAAGCGGAGCAGTGAGCTAGACCCCCAGCGAAGGGGGTGGTGGAGAAGGGCGTCGATGCGCGCTCGCGCACGCGCGCTTGCCGGCAGACCCCGACCTAAATTGCCGCGGGCCCCCGCTGAGAGGATTTTTTTTTTTCTTTCGAGCGCGCGCCCATGCGCACGCGCGTTCAGACCCCTGGCCTCGGGGAGTCCGCCGGCTGCGGGGTTGGGGTCCAACCGTTTTGTGGGCGGAGTCCTCTCGCAGCATCCGCCAGGTAGCTTCTTAGTCGCTGCCCCTAGCTCAAGGAGCGTCTGAGTGCACACACCGTACCCGTCCCTTGTCGGGAGTCCTGTCGCAGGTAACAGGCGCAGCCCATGCTTTGAGACAGAAACGCCCTGCCTCCCGCCGTGCAGGAGGCCCGAGGGTGAGGGGCCCTGGGTGTAGTCGCCTCTCCGCGGCGTAGGCGGCTCCAGAGCTCTGCCTTCGACGGCAGCCACAAGACCCAAGGGCTGCGTAGGGGCCTTGTTATCTTACATTCTTTTGTTGATCACACATTCCTGAGGGTAACTAGTGTTTGTAGAGTACCTACACCTTGGGAAATTTTATCCAAATTTAATCCACCTGCTGGCATAACCAAGCAGCGGAATACCCCGCAACACACACTCCTTTTTTAATGTATATTGCCACGCCTCCATAAGAGTTACCGAGGGAATTGACTGGAATCGCAAGGTCCTCTGGTCGAGAAGCCGTAGTCAATACCCTTTCCGCCTCAGCCTGCCTTCTAGGAAGATGTAACATTTGAAGCTGGGAAGCAGATGTTTCTTCCTGGGAGAGCACGTTTTTCCACTCATTCAACAAAAATGGATTAAGCACCTATTCCTTGTCAGGTTGGGTGATTATGGAAACAAGAGAAATCCAGACAGACTGGAGTCCTACCTTCAGGGAACTTTCTGTCCAATAGGGATATCAGGCCACCACCAGACTACGGCAATGTAGGGCAATACTACCTAAGAGAAATATACCAGGCACTTTAAGCCACTGAGGCAGGAGGATCACTTAAGGCCGGGAGTTGGAGACTGGCCGGGTAACATAGCAAGACCGCATTTCTACTAAAACTAAAAAACTAGCTAGGTGTGGTGGCATGTGGCCATAGTCCCAGCTGTTCAAGAGGCTGAGTATCGCTTAAGCCCAGGAGTTTGAGACTGCAGGGAACCATGATTGCACCACTGCACTCCAGCTTGGGCGACAGCAGAACCCTGTCTCTTTAAAAAAAAAAAAAAATTTATGTGTATGTGTGTATTTATGTGTAATGCAAGCCACATATGCAATTTTAAATTTTACATAAACAGGTAAAATTCATTTTATTTATTACTATTTACTTACTTTTTTTTTTTTTTTGGCCATGTTGCCAGGCTGGTATTGAACTCTTGGCCTCAAGACATCTTCCTACGTCAGCCTTCCAAAGTGCTGGGATTATAGGCGTGAGCCATGTCACCCAGCTATGAAATTAATTTTAATACTTTAATTCAAATACATCCAAAATATTATTCCAAGTTAGGTTAATGGAAAAATGTTTTCATTGCCTCAGCTCTACATTTTTTTTTCTTTTTTTTTTGAGATGGAGTCCCACTCTCTCGCCAGGCTGGAGTGCAGTGATGCCACCTCAGCTCCCTGCAACCTCTGACTCCCTGATTCAAGTGATTCTCCTGCCTCAACCTCCCAAGTAGCTGGGATTACAGGCACACCCCCCGACACCCAGCTAATTTTTGTATTTTTAGTAGAGACCGGGTTTCACCATGTTGGCCAGGATAGTCTCAACCTCCTGACCTCGTGATCCGCCAGCCTTGGCCTCCCAAAGTGCTGAGACTACAGGCATGAGCCACCATGCCTGACCTCAATTCTACAATTTAAGTTAAATTAAAATCAAATAAAATTAAAATGTTATGAGGCACTAACAAAGATATTCATTTGCAGCATTAGCTGAAATAGCAAAAGGTTGGAAACCACCCAATGTCCATTAGTAGAAATTTGGATAAATAAATGATAGTTCAGCCACACATTGGAATGCCCTGCAGTTAGTAACTGTTGAGAAATGAAACAGAGTTATATGTATTAACATGACTTAATCTTAAAGCTATATTAAGAGGAAAAAAAAAAAGGTGAATAACAGTGTCTATAGTATATTATCACTCGCATAAGAAAAATATTTTTGGCTGGGCGCAGTGGCTCAAGCCTGTAATCCCAGCACTTTGGGAGGCCGAGGCAGGTGGATCATGAGGTCAGGAGATTGAGACCATCCTGGCTAATATGGTGAAACCCCGTCTCTACTAAAAAATAGAAAGAATTAGCCAGGTATGGTGGCAGGGGCCTGTAGTCCCAGCTACTCGGGAGGCTGAGGCAGGAGAATGGCGTGAACCCGGGAGGTAGAGCTTGCAGTGAGCCGAGATCATGCCACTGCACTCCAGCCTGGGCGACAGAGCGAGACTCTTGTCTCAAAAAAAAAAAAAAAAAAAAAAGAAGTTGTTTAATTACAGGGAGGATAATAGCTAAGTCATTAGAATAATTGTAGGAAAACAAAATAGGCTGGGTGTGGTGGCTGACACCTATAATCCCAACACTTTGGGAGGCTGAGGCAAATGGATTCTTTGAGTCCAGGAGTTTGAGACCAGCCTGGGCAACATGGTGAAACCCCATCTCTACCAAAAGTACAAAAATTTGCCAGGTGTGGTAGCACTAGCCTGTAGTCCCAGCTACTCAGGAGGCTAAGGCAGGAGGATCACTTGAGCCAGTGAAGTCGAGGCTGCAGTGAGCCATGATCGTGCTACTGCACTCCAACTGGGTGACAGAGTGAGGCCCTATCTCTAAATAAATAAATAAGAATTAAAAGATAGGTAAAACCGCTGGTTACTACTTAAAACCTAATTAATCCTGGATACTGTCATTACTTCTCAGGGATCCAGGGTAACTCTTCCATCCAACAGAAACTAGCCCACCCTGTTAATGTATGTTTGTCAGCCTGGAAAATTATTTCTTCCCATTAAGAAAGTTAAATGCATTCCACCCCCAGCCCTAGCTATGCAGCCACCTGAAGGCCAGAGTAGCACTCCCAGGCCCTGGGGACAAACTTGGGCTCCTTATCAGTAATGTCATTCAAAGAACCAAGTAAGCTTAGGTTGCCCCTCTGACTTTACAGTCAACTAATTAGGCCTTTCCGATACCAGCTGGACTTTCTGCACCCCTGTCCCCTGCTGGACTTTCTGCACCCCTGTCCCCAAACGTGAGACCACCTGCAAGGTTATATAATCCATGCAGGGCCCTGTCTCACAGTGTGGCGCACTCATCACCTTCCTTTTGGGTGGCCAGGTCTCCTTGTTATATGTACTCAAAGCACTTCATACTTTTCCTTCTTAAAACTGAATTTAATTTGCAATTTAATTTGAGAAAATTAAAAGTTGCAGAAAAGTTCTATGGGATAATATAACCCATCACCTAGAGTTTCCCACTGCAATCCATTTTATATCTCTTCATTGATGACTGTAAGCTCTAGGGAGCAAGAAACCTGCCTGGATCCCCTCACACACACATATAACAGAACACAGTGGAGCCAACTAGTGAGCCAATGGGAGCCCAGGGGCCTGACTGTGTCGTGGAGTGCAGCGCCCCCTAGAGTCAACTCTCTTTAACAAGACAAAACTCGTGGGAGGATTGCCTTTCCTCAGGCCATCAGGAACACTATGTACCTTACAGTGGACTGGTGCTAAGAAAAGGAATATAGTTCCGTGTCAACATCAGTCATGGACCTGGTTTGTCTCCGCAGTCAGCAGGAATAACATTCGTTGGTCCCAAATACCCTTCACGCTAAATTGGCCACAGAGCTTGAATTCTCCCATTAGATGATCTTTGCGTTAAGTTATTAAACAATCGGCCGGGCATGGTGATTCACGTCTGTAATCCCAGCACTTTAGGAGGCTGAGGCGGGTGCATCGCCTGAGGTCAGGAGTTTGAGACCAGCCTGGCCAACATGGTAAAACTCCGTCTCTACTAAAAAAAAAAAAAAAATTAGCTGGGCATGGTGGTGCATGCCTGTAATCCCAGCTACCCAGGAGGCTGAGGCAGGAGAATCACGTGAACTCCAGAGGCGGGGGTCGCAGTGAGCTGAGATCACGCCACGGCACTCCAGCCTGGGCGACAGAGTGAGACTCCATCTCAAAAAAACAAAAAATAAAAAGTAAAAGATATTAAACAATCAAGACTGTTGGGATTAAAGCATCTGGAGCTCACTACAAACTTGCTTTTAAGGACAGGTACTGGGATTAGGGAGTTGAATGTCATCCTCTGAGGCTAACCCAAGGAAACTGGTCTATGATGTGCGAAAGAGTAGCAAATAAATAAATAAGAAAATAAACATAAAGGGCCAGGTGCAGTGGCTCATACCTGTAATCCCAGCACTTTGGGAGGCTGAGGCAGGCGGATCGCTTGAGCCCAGGAGTTTGAGACCACCTAAGCAACATAGTGAGACCCTGTCTCTACAAAAAGTTTTTAAAAAATTAGCCAGGCGTGGGGGTGCGTGCCTGTGTTCCCAACTACTCAGGAGGGTGAGGCGGGAGGATTGCTTGAGCCCAGGAGTTCGAGACTGCAGTGAACTGTGACTCTACCACTGCACTCCAGCCCGGGCAACAGAGCAAGACTCTGTCTCAAAAAAACAAAACAAAAAAAACACCCCATAAAATTAAATAAACATAGAGATTTGGGGTTTGAAAGTCCTCCTTCTCACTCATCACCTAGAAATATTCCCTGAAATAGTCCCAACCAATTGCTCTTTGTAGGCTGGTCAAGAGAAGTGGGACCCAGTGGAGATATTTGGAATAATGGGAAGTGATGGCAGTGACTGCAAATTTGCTACAAATGACTGCTCTCTCAGCAGCTCTGAGGCCGCAAGAAGGGGCCAGTGGGGTAACTCTGAGTTGTGGTGGTGGTTTGGTTTTTTCCTGGTGTTTTGTTTTGTTTTGTTTTTGAGTTGGAGTCTCACCCTGTCGCCCAGGCCGGAATGCAGTGGTGCAGTCTCGGCTCACTGCAACTTCCGCCTCCTGCAACTTAAAGCAATTCTCTGCCTCAGGCTCCGGAGTAGCTGGGATTACAGGCACCCTCCACCATGCCTGGCACATTTTTGTTATTTTTAGTAGATACAGGGTTTCACCATGCTGGTCAAGCTGGTCTTGAATTCTTGACCTTGTGATCCACCCACCTCGGCCTCCCAAAGTGCTGGGATTACAGGCGTGAGCCACCTCAACTTTTTTTTTTTTTTTTTTTTTTTTTTTTTTTTTGAGACAGGATTTTGCTCTGTCACCCAGGCTGGCATGCAGTGGGGCCATCATAACTGACTGCAGCCTCAACCTCCTGAGCTCAAGTGATCCTCCACCTCAGCCTCCCAGATACCTAGGATTACAGGCACATGGCACCACGCCTGGCTACTTTTTTTTTTTGTAGAGACAGGGTCTCACTATGTTGCCCAGGCTGGCCTTGAACTTCTGGCTGCAAGCGAGTGAGCCTCCCACTTTGGCCTGGGGTAACTCCCATAGGGGCCTCCACTGCTGTGCAGGATCTGAAGCAGATCATCTGGAGCCTGAAAGGTGTTCAGAATGAGCAGCAAGTGCAGGGTTGAGTGGAACCGAATGGAGATAGCTATCGCAGGAGGGCAGCATGCAGTTTGGGGAGCATGGAAAGAGACAGGATGCTGTGTGCTGCCAGCCAGTGCCAAGTTCCCACTGTGAGTGGATTTGTGGATCAGAGAGCCTTCTTAGCATCAGCCAGCAAAACCTCTTCCTCCTCTGATATAGTGGAAGAATCCTGAACTGTGGATTGGATCTTAGTCTTTTTTTTTTTTTGAGACAGAGTCTCGCGCTATCACCGAGGCTAGAGTGCAGTGGCGTGATCTTGGCTCACTGCAACCTCTGCCTCCTGTGTTCAAGCGATTCTCCTGTCTCAGCCTCCCGAGTAGTTGGAATTACAGGCGCCCACCACCGCGCCCGGCTAATTTTTGTATTTTTAGTAGAGACGGGGTTTCACCATGTTGGCCAGGCTGGTCTCAAACTCCTGACCTCATGATCCACCCGCCTTGGCCTCCTAAAGTGCTGGGATTACAGGCGTGAGCCACTGTACCCGGTGGATCTTAGTCTTGATCTGCCCTTTGTAGACTTAAACACATCCCTTTTCCTCTTTGAGTTCATGTTCCTCTTTTGTACAACGAAGATGATGATATCTGCCTCTCAGGATTCTTTCAAGAACTAAGGAAATGATTGATGTTGAAAGCTTTTCCTTGGGCTCTCACCCACTGTATGCATGTGAGATGATGATGATGATGATAAGTTTTGCCTGCTGCTTTCCCCCACCGCAAATCCAGTGAGCAAGTCTCTGTGGTAACACAGAGCCTTGGCTTAGCCATACCAGAAGGTGGGTTCTGCTGACCTTGCTTCAGGAAGCCCAGGCCAAATGACTTGGGACTCCACCAGTTCTCTAAACCAGTGTTTTTCACACTTTGGTTATTGTTGAAGCAAGGTGCAACAGTTCATGCCTGTGATCCCAGCGCTTTGGGAAGCCGAGGCTTTGGGAAGCCGAAGCTTGAGGCCAGGAGTTAGAGACCAGCCTGGACAGCATAGTGACACCCCCTTATCCCTACCCCACCCCCACTCCCATCTCTACAAAAATGGAAACAAAAAAACAAAATAGGCCAGGCGTGGTGGCTTATGCCTGAAATCCCAGCATTTTGGGAGGCCAAGGTGGGAGGATCACTTGTGACCAGGAGGCCAAGGTGGGAGGATCACTTGTGACCACTTCAGCCCGGGTAACACAGTGAGACCCTGTCTCCACAAAAACAAAACAAAGAAACAAAAATTAGCCAGGTGTGGTGGCACATGCCTGTAGTCCTAGCACGTGGGAGGCTGAAGTGGGAGGATCACTTGAGTTCTGGAGCTCTGGAGTTCAAAGCTGCAGTGAGCTATGATGATGCCACTGCACTACCGTCTGGGCAACAGAGCAAAACCCTGTCTCTTTTTCTTTTTGAGACTGAATCTCACTCTTGCCCAGGCTGGGGTGCAGTGGTACAATCTCAGCTTACTGCAGCCTCCGCCTCCTGGATTCAAGTGACTCTCTTGCCTCAACCTCCTGAAGAGCTGGGATTACAGGCGCCTGCCACAACACCCAGCTAATTTTTGTATTTTTAGTAGAGACGGGGTTTCACCATGTTGGCCAGGCTAGTCTCGGACTCTTGACCTCAGGTGACCTATCCTTCTCAGCCTCCCAAAGTGCTGAGATTACAGGCGTCAGCCACTGCACCCAGCCAAAACCCTATATCTTAAAACAACAACAATAACTAATTGATGGGCCTTAATCTCAGAATTTCCAATTGAGTAGGTCTGGGGTGGGGCCCAATAATTTGCATTTCTAACAAGTTCCCATTATTTCTCTAAACGGATGAAGTTCTTCTACATCTGGCAGGCAAGGTTGGCCTCCGTTGCCCTCTGCTGGCCAGACTATAAATTTAACTGTCATGTTTCCAGAGCAGCTGAAAAGCACAAAGTTTGAGTTGGAAGGAAATAGAGTGGTCACCTGTCTGAGAACTAGGCCAGCCTACAAACAGAAGTCGTGTTTGTCACTACAGGGTATGCTTAAAAGGGTTTTAACATAAATTATCCTATTTAATCTTTGCAGCAATCCTGTAACATAAGCAACAGTGGCATTTTCATTTTACAAATGAGGAAAAACTAGCCCATTTTCCCACAAGTAGTAACAGATTTCCTGACAGAGGGGGTATGTTAAAAGTAATTCACTGTACAACCAGGAAAAGTAGAGGTTTGTCCTCATGAAGGCCAAAGAAAAGGGAACGGGGACGAGGACAATGAACAGCAGATGTACCTCCTGTAAGAGAGCTACCTGAGGCCCGGCTTGGTGGCTGATGCCTGTAATCCCAGCACTTTGGGAGGCTGAGGTGGGTGGATAATCTGAGGTCAGGAGCTCAAGACTAGCCTGGCCAACATGGTGAAACCCCATCTCTACTAAAAACACAAAATTAGCCGGGCGTGGTGGTGCATACCTGCAATCCCAGCTACTCAGGAGGCTGAGGCAGGAGAATGGCGTGAACCCAGAAGGCAGAGGTTACAGTGAGCCGAGATTGCACCATTGCACTCCAGCCTGAGCAACCAGAACGAAACTCCATCTTAAAAAAAAAAAAAAAAAGGAGCTACCTGATTCCACACAGTCAGGGAAACCTGCAAAGCCAAATGGCTGGATCCTCTCTCCATATGTGCTAGCTGGGGCTGACTCTTAGTCCTGGGTGCCCTGTATCTCCATTTCCTATTTCAGCAGTCAGGCTCCAATGCCAGTAGAATCACCCAGGGAGCACATTACAAGTGGAGGTTCCTGCGTCCTACTTCCATGGTTCTGATTCAGTAGGTCTAGGGGAGGAGCCCAGGAATATGCATTTTGACACCTACAGGTCAGTGTTGTGGCTCACACCTGTATTCCTAGCACTTTGGGAGGCTAAAGCTGGAACCCAGCTTCAAGACCAGCCTGGGCAACAAAGCAAAACCCCATCTCTACAAAAAAAAAAAAAGTTTGAAAAGTTAGCCAGGCATGGTGGTGCATACCTGTGGTCCCAGCTTCTTGGAAGGCTGAGGCAGGAGGATCACTTGATTTTTTAAATATTTATTTATTTATTTTGAGACAGAGTCTCACTCTGTCGCCCAGGCTGGAGTGCAGTGGCGTGATCTCGGCTCACTGCAAGCTCCGCCTCCCGGGTTCACGCCATTCTCCTGCCTCAGCCTCCTGAGTAGCTGGGACTACAGGTGCCTGCCACCATGCCCAGCTAATTTTTTGTATTTTTAGTAGAGACAGGGTTTCACTGTGTTAGCCAGGATGGTCTCGATCTCCTGACCTTGTAATCTGCCCATCTCGGCCTCCCAAAGTGCTGGGATGACAGGCATGAGCCACCACGCCCAGCTTTATTTTTTTTTAAACTTACCCCCAGGTGGCCAGACAGCGGTGGCTCACGCCTGTCATCCCAGCACTTTGGGAGGCCAAGGTGGGTGGATCACCTGACCTGACCTGACCTGACCTGACCAACATGGTGAAACCCTGTCTCTCCTGGGCTACATGGTGAAACCTTGTCTCTACAAAAAAATTTAAAAATTAGCCCAGTGTTGTGGCTCACACCTGTATTCCAGCATTTTGGGAGGCTGAGGCAGGAGGATTGCCTGAGCTCAAGAGGTCGAGACCGGCCTGGGCAACACAGTGATACCCTGTCTCTACTTAAAAACACAAAATTAGCCGGGCGTGGTGGTGCATACCTGCAATCCCAGCTACTCAGGAGGCTGAGGCAGGAGAATCACTTGAACCTGGGAGGCAGAGGTTGCAGTGAGCCAAGATTGGGCCACTGCACTCCAGCCTGGGTGACAGAGTGAGACTCTGTCTCAAAATAAATAGATTAATTAATTAAAATTAAAAAAAATCAAGTGATCCTCCTGCCTCAGCCTTCCAAGGAGCTGGGACCACAGGCACGCACCAGCCTGGGTGACAGAGCGAGACTCTGTCTCAAAAATAGATAAATAAATAAATAAAACAAAATAAAACTTACCCCCAGGAATGCTGGTTCAGGAGGTCCGGGGACCATACTTTGAGACCCCACAGTCTTCACAAAATGCTCTCCGGACACAACACAAAATGTGAAGGACTATTATTTGCCTGTGAGGGTATTCTTTTCCAGCCCCCTCTCGGTTTCTCTGCTTCTCTCACCCATTTATGTTACTGGGTTACAATAGGAAGGAACACGCTAAGATTCACTCCCCATTTGCTGTCTCCAGGCCTCAGTTTTCTCATCTATAAAATGAGATAATGCCTACCTTACTGGGCTGTAGAGTGGATGAAATGAGAAAATATGTCTTGTGCACAGTTCCTGACTTTCAGAAGGTGTTCAATAGACATGAATTCATTGTTCTTGCCTTCTGATTCCTAGCTTCTCGGAAAGTGGCAGTGACTAAGCTGGGCTCTTTTGGATTCCCACAGGTTTTTAAGCAACGGTCCTCAGGAGGGCCAAGGGAGTCTCATGGCGACATCTTCCCCCAGGCTCATTCCTCTGTGGAAAGATTTAAAACTCCTCCTAAATGACACCATAAATGAAAGCAAGGTAATGTATACGTAGGACATAAACACATCATAGGTTGGCTGCTACCCGTCTTAGAGTCATGAGCATTTCAGAAGAGCCACAGATTGTCCTTGAGAACAGGAAGCAAACAAGGTATATTATAAAGATAGTCATCACCTTAGCAGGAGGTAGGCCATCAATTTCCATGAGTCACAGACTACTCTCAAGGACATTTTCATAGTGGAAAGTGGACACTCTGAAGCATTGTCAGAGGAACTGACCTTCTGGAAAGAGAGTTTTTCTATTTTTTTATTTTATTTATTTTGAGATGCAATCTTGCTCTGTCACCTAGGCTGGAGTGCAGTGGCGCAATCTTGGCTCACTGCAACTTTTGCCCCTGGGTTCCAGTGATTCTCCTGCCTCAGCCTCCCAAGTAGCTGGGACTACAGGCACACGCCACCATGCCCGGCTAATTTTTTGTATTTTTAATAGAGATAGGGTTTCACCATGTTGCCCAGGCTGGTCAGGCTGAGCTCCTGAGCTCAGGCCATCTGCCGCCTTGGCCTCCCAAAGTGCTGGGATCACAGGTGTGAGCCACCGCACCTGGCTGAGAGATTTTTTAAAACAGAGGAGGAGACACCAGAGAGAACAGTTGCCAATCTCAGTTTTGCTATGGTTGGCTCTGCATAAAACGATCCCAGGGCCAGGCGTGGTGGCTCATGCCTGTAATTGCAGCACTTTGGGAGGCCAAGGTAGGTAGATCACCTGAGCTCAGGAGTTTGAGACCACCCTGGGCAACATGGTGAAACACCATCTCTACTAAAAATATAAAATATTAGCCAGGTGTGGTAGCCTGCACCTGTAGTTGCAGCTACTCGGCAGACTGAGGCAGGAGAATCGCTTGGAACCCAGGAGGCGAAGGTTGCAATGAGCCAAAATCAGGCCACTGCACTCCAGCCTGGGGCCACAGAGCGAGACTGTGTCTCAAAAAACAAAACAAAAAAAATTACAGGATCCCAGATGCATGTTTCATAGCACATGCTCTATCACCGTGGGATTATATATATATGGTATAAATGCTTGTCCTCTGTCAAATTTAAAGGCCAGATAGGGTGTCCCGAGAGTCTCACTTAGTGCAGCTTTAAGCTTCAGTAACTTAGAGCTGCACTGATACACTGACTTTGGGAGACTCTGCTATATTCCATGTGGGTGTAAGGTGATGTACTTGCCTGACTATTCTGTTAAAGATTGTGTCTTTTATGGTACATGTACCTTCTAGACACAAGCAAGAATGTTAGAGGGGGCTGGATGCAGTAGCTCATGCCTGTAATCCCAGCACTTTGGGAGGCCAAGGCGGGTGGATCACCTGAGGTCTGGAGTTCGAGACCAGCCCGGCCAACATGGTGAAACTCCATCTCTACTAAAAATACAAAAAATTAGCAGGGCTTGGTGGCGCGTGCCTGTAGTCCCAGCTACTTG
Source organism: Mandrillus leucophaeus (assembly GCF_000951045.1). NCBI lineage: Eukaryota > Metazoa > Chordata > Mammalia > Primates > Cercopithecidae > Mandrillus > Mandrillus leucophaeus. The sequence continues at coordinate 493,111 of NW_012101332.1, read as the reverse complement.
AGAGGCTGAAGCAGGAGAATCGCTTGAACCTGGGAGGCGGAGGTTGCAGTAAGCTGAGATCACGCTACTGCACTCCAGCCTGGGCAGCACAGCGAGACTCCATCT
>NW_012101332.1:476556-492932 GCF_000951045.1 Mandrillus leucophaeus | reverse complement strand
CCCAGGAGTTCGAGACTGCAGTGAACTGTGACTCTGCCACTGCACTCCAGCCTGGGCAGCACAGCGAGACTCCATCTGAAAAAAAAAAAAAAAGGAATGTTAGAGGGCAGGCATGGCTAACTTCATGTTGAAAAGAACATCATTTTCCCCTGTGTTCACACTATAAAATTTGCACACAGAGGCTCTGTAGGGTTGTGTTCTCTCCTGCATTGGGGGATTTGTTAAATGCTTGTGAAGTATAGCTGTCCCACAGGTGATAAGTTATGCACGTGTGAGTGTAACAGGAGTAGGTCCTTCGGGTGGGAGGCATGACTTTGGGAACTCCTCCAATTGTGACTTATGCGAGAATATATTTAGTGCCTCTGTGCCCTAGCCTCTTAGTTTATGCCACACCTCTCTCCAGCAACCTTCAGAAGACCCAAAGAATAGCCTAGTTGTGCTGAGTGACCGGTCCCAGATACTGTTCAAAGAGTCTCGCTATCCTCAAAATATGCCGTGTGTATGTTATTACTTCAGTGATGCCCATTTCTTCACCTCCCTCTCTTGGGTGACATCGAGCACAAAAGAAATACAGGTAAGACTGCCTTTCTTCCCCTTCTTGGCCCATTCTCCCAGGGCCATGCCCATATGGCTCTTAGCCCAGATTGACAAAGGAAGATATTCCCCATGAATTAATGTGGTCTGGAACCAGAAATCTCTCCTTATCCTTTCTCCAATTATAGTCCCCATGTTGAGTGGGTTGTATGGTTCCCCCGAAGTAAACCAACGTTAGGAAAAGGGTCCTAGGCTTCCTGCCTCTACTCTATTTCCAGTTCCCATCACCAAGGGATAAAATCACTCTAGAGTCCTCCAACTCCTCCTTCACACAAAACATGGGGAAATAAGGGAATATTCTGCACTACTATCAGTTCTAGACAGTTTCTTTTCTTTTTTTTTGTTTTTTTGTTTTTTTGTGTTTTTGAGACGGAGTCTCGCTCTGTCACCCAGGCTGGAGTGCATTGGCTCACTGTAACCTTTGCCTCCCGAATTCAAGCGATTCTCCTGCCTCAGCCTCCTGAGTAGCTGGAATTACAGGCGCCGGTCACCATGCCCAGCTAATTTTTGTATTTTTAGTAGAGATAGGCTTTCACCATGTTGGCCAGGCTGGTCTCGAACTCCTGACCTCAGGTAATCCACCTGCCTCGGCCTCCCAAAGTGCTGGGATTACAGGCATGAGCCACCGCGCCTGGCCTAGGCAGTTTCCATCTTATTCTCTTCTAGGCTGTAGTGTGGATGAAGAGCAAAACTGAGGACATGATTGAGAAAAGAATATTCTCCATGACTGAACGATTGCCACCCATCCAGTCCATGGTCCACACAGGTTCCTTTCATATCCTCGTGGTCTACTGCGGTGACCTGATCCTGCGACTCTTTGGGGACCACTTTCGGGCATTCAAACCCCTGGGTAAAGTGCACTGCCGCTTCAACATCAGCTGCCTCTGCTATGACCCGGAAATGAAGATGCTTCTATCTGGCATCCTGGGAGCAGTGGTGACCTGGGTCATTGAGCAAAGTGGCACGGGCCTCCATATAGCCCACATGATCTCCATGCCAGGTGATGAGCTGGTCCAGGACATCGTGCTGAATGGTCCCAATGGCTCCCTCCTGGCCCTGTGTGAGACGGTGGTGAGGGTCCTGATGCGCCAGGGCAAGGGTCAGCTGGGAGAGGTAAAGAGGTTCATGTCCACCAGCAGCGGCTCCTCCATCACCTGCTGCTTCACTTGTTTTGATCAGGGCTTTCTCTATGCTGGAAACCAAGCTGGGGAAATCCAAGTTTGGAGCCTCCAGCAGGGCCATCCGCTGCATAGTTTCCAGGCCCATCACTCAGGAGTGATCTGTATCCGCAGCCGACCAGAGGCCCACACCCTGCTAACAGCTGGCAGTGACAGCCTAATCAAGGAGTGGAACCTGACTTCAGGGAGCCTGCTTCGGCGGCTAGAGCTTGGCGAGGAGCTGTACCGGCTCCAGTTTATTGACAGCATTACTTTCTTCTGCCAAACTGCCCATAGTTTTTCCTTGCGCCGCCTGCCCTGCTTCTACAGCCTCTTCAATGTCTGTGGCTCTGCTCCCCAGCAGTTGCGTCGGGTCTACTGTGGAAATAACTGGTTCCGGATCCTGTGTACCACCGAGGATGGCTTGTTGCGCTTTGTGTCCCCAATAACAGGGGACCTTCTGGTTATCACCTGGCCCTTCTCAATCGTGGACCGGGCTGTGGATTGGGCCTACGACCCAGGTAAAGAGGAGCTCTTTGTAGCAACAGGCAGCTCAGAGGTTCTGGTATTTGATACAACACGCTGCCCTTGCCCAGCCAAGTATCTTCTAGGCACCTCACCAAATTCTCAGGACTTTGTACAATGCCTGGCTTATGGGCATTTCAACTTGGGGCGGGGTCTAGAGGGACTGATATTCTCTGGGCACCAGAGTGGTGTGATAAGAGTGCTCTCCCAGCACAGCTGTGCTCGATTAGAAAAATTCATGCACTTTGGTGCTGTACTGGCACTCTCCACGCTGTCTGGAGGGATTTTTGGTGGCGAAGGAAACTCTCTGCTCTGTTCCTATGGAATGGATGACTATGTGCACCTGTCAGAAGCTGTGCTTGATGGGGTCAAAGTACAACTGCAGCCTCTTGCCAGCATCCTCAGCAGCTGTCACCTAACACATCTGATACTCTTGCCCAAGTCTGTGGGTGCCATCACAGAGACAAACTGCCTGCGTCTCTGGAAGTTCCATGATTTTATGTCCTCTGGGTCACAGAATGGCTTGAAATTCATAGAAACACTGCCTCTGCACCTGTGTGCCATCACATCCTTTGACGTCTGCCTCTCCTTGAGTCTTTTCGTCACAGGTTCTGCCGATGGCTCTGTTCGGATCTGGGACTTCCATGGCAGACTCATAGCCATTCTGGACTCATCACTGCACTTTGGCCCACTCTGTTTTGCAAATGACCGGGGTGACCTGCTTGTGACTTTTAACCAGAGTCTTTACCTAGTGTCCTGTTTAAAATTGCTTCCCCCAGCCCTGCTGACTCGCCTTTCCTTTATGAGCATATCAGATGAAGTACTGGAAATCCCTAAGCCTTTCATACCAAGCTTCTTCTTCTCCTTTGAGACCATGTTTGTGCCCAAGTACATCTACCTTGGAAAAGCACAACAGAAATTAGTGGGTCTGGAGAACCTTGTCAACAAGCGGGCCATTGCCTTTGACCATTCTGTGCCACATGTGATAGAAGAAGATGAGGAAGGGAGCCCAGTGTTACTGCGTTCCTCCATGCATTATTCTTTGCAGGACATGGAAAATTGGACGCAGATGAGTAAACGTTACCAACGCCATTATGTGCTTCCTCCCCAACTACAACTGACTAGCTGGGATGGACTCAACCCCTATCAGATATTGCGATACTACTTTGGTCATGGGCGGGAATGGCTTTTTGCCCCTGATTGCTATATCCCCAATTCAGTGATTCGTGCTCGTCTTTGGCCAGAGGGCACCCCAATATACCTACAGTGCAACCTGCATGCACCCCAGCGGGAGCTGGAATGGGACAGGTCTCAAGAATTCTTTTTCTGGCAGAGCAAGGTAAGAACTGTAAGTAATATAGAATATCCAGAGAAGGAGGATGAACAATTCCTAGAAATGAGACTTTCCAAGGATAAAACCTACAGCGTCCTTACAGATGGAGCAAACCGAAGTTGGCTGGGAAGAAAGATGAGTGAAATAGCCATTAATAGCATGATTGAGACAATGCTGAATATTATGGTCCATGCTTCCTTGCTGAAGTACCAGTACTGTGTTGGTGCACTAGGGCAAATCTTTGCCTCTTACCAGGTGTCTCCAGCCCTACGCTCTGAGACAGCCCGTCGGCTACTGGATGATACAACCAATTCCAACCCGCTGATCCGAGAACTAGCTTGGGAAGGGCTGAAGCGTCTAGGAATGATTACTCATCTTTTTGCCATGCCTCTGGCTCAGGGATTAATGGACAAGGATGAAAGAGTGAGGGTCAAGACTCTAAGCCTCATGGCTGAGATTGGAATCCACTCTAGGACCTCACTCTTACAGCTGATCCAGAAACAAGAGACTTTTCGGGAGATGCAGTACGTTTGTGCTTCCCTCAATTCTTCACCCCATTCCCCATTTCCCCCTCCTTTCCTTTGCTATTTCTTCATCCCTGTTTATTAATTCTTCCTGACGTTTCTTCTTTCTCATAGCCTTTGCTCATTCCTAGATGACTATTCTTGACAATCCCCTATTCACTCCTCCTCCTCCTCCTCTTCCTTCTTTTTTTGAGACAGGGTCTTATTCTGTTGGAGGCTGGAGTATAGTGGTACGATCTTGGCTCACTGCAACCTCTGCTTCCCAGGCTCAAGTAATCCTCCTGCCACAGCCTCCTCAGTAGCTGGGGCTACAAGCATGCACCACCACACTGGCTAATTTTTTGTAGAGACAGAGTCTCACTATATTGCCCAGACTGGTCTCAAACTCCTGGGCTCAAGCAATCTTCCTGCCACCTTGGCCTCCCAAAGTGCTAGGAGTACAGGCATGAGCCACCACACCTGGCCTGCTCACCCCTTTCTCCATTGCTTTTCCTATATGTCCGCTACCTCTTCAAGTTCCATTTTCATCCTTTTCTCCTGTTTCTACAGCCTCCAATACAGATCACTCCATTCATTGCCATCTTGGCTTCATAGATAGTTTCTTTTGTCTCAGCCATTATTTTCCTCTGCATATGCCGTCTCTCTTGGCCACTTTGCCAAGCCTCCTGCCTCTTCCACAGCCATTTTGTTCTTCCCATTCTCCCTTTTGTTCCTGACTCAGCATAGTCCTTCTTCTCCTTTGACTTTCATAGGCAGGAGATGATCGGGAAGGAAACTCTAGACCATCTGCTGGGGATGCGGGCCACAGATCTCCAAATCCTTTCCACTCAAGTGGAGCAGAGATTGAATGAAGACCTGACTCTGTCACATAGAGATGAAAAGCCGGCTTTTTCTTTAGATGTCCCAAAGGCTTCTGAACTTAAATCCTTCTCCGTGAAACCTCCTACAGTTTCTGAAGAACCTGAAGTGGCCGTCAAGCACAGCAAAGGCCACAGACGAGGCCGAGCAGTGGTCAAAAAGCATAGTATGTAAGGGGTAATCTGGTCCATGCCTCAGGGTCCTCAAGAGGCAGGGTAGTTAGGGTTAAAGTGGATCAAGAGATACTAGGTGGGCTGGCCAGACACAATGGCTCACGCCTGTAATCCCAGCACTTTGGGACGCCGAGGCAGGTGGATCACTCGAGGTCAGGAGCTTGAGACCAGCCCGGCCAATATGGTGAAACCCCGTCTCTACTGGAAATACAAAAATTAGCCAGGCATGATGGTGGGTGACCGCAAACCCAGCTACTGGAGAGGCTGAGGTGGGAGAATCACTTGAACCCAGGAGGTGGAGGTTGCAGTGAGCCGAGATGGTGCCACTGCACTCCAGCCTGGGTGACAGAGCGAAACTCCATCTCAAAAAAAAAAAAAAAAAAAGAGATACCAGGTGGGAAGAGAGATAAGTGGAAAGGTCTCATCATAGAAAAGGCACTCTCGGATGGGGGACTAGGGGAGGGATAACATTAGGAGAAATACCTAATGTAGATGACGGGTTGATGGGTGCAGCAAACCACCATGGCACCTGTATACCCATGTAACAAACCTGCATGTTCTGCACATGTATTCCAGAACTTAAAGTATAATTTTTTTAAAAAGTGTATAGATAAGGAAATTACAGTGTATTCATAAAATGAAATACTACTGTGATAAAAAAGAGTGATACATGCAACAACATGGAAGAATCTCAAAAACTGTTGAAAGAAAACACAAAAGAGCACATTTTTAAATGATTCTATTTATTTGGAATTCTAAAAAAGGCAAATGAATCTACAGTCACAGAAAGCAGATCAGTTGTTGCCTAGGGCCAGGGATTAAGGGTAGATAGATGTTGACTGGGACACTATGTAGGAGGGAATTTAGGGGGATAATAGAAATGCCTTATATCCTGATTGTAATTGCAATAGTTACAAGAGTGTATACATTTTTCAAACTCATCAAATTGTTTGCTTAAAATGGGTATATCATATGTAAATTATACCTCAATAAAATTGATTTTTATGAAAGCAATGAAGAAAAAAAAGACTTTCTAAGGAAGGATCCACTCAAACTCAGGAAGACTCTAAGGCCTAGCTCTCTAGGATTTGGCAGGAGTAGGGGGCTAGGAATAAAGCAAAGAGATGCTTTTTTTTTTTTAAGGCCTCAGTTCTCTTTGTTGCTACTTCTTTTATGACAGTTCTTCTTAGCTCACACCTAATATTTGGAAAGGTTTCATTTAGTTCCCCATACTTTGCTTACCTCCACCTCTCCATTTTTCCTACAGGCCGAAAATGGTTGCGGGGTCTCAAGAAGACGAAAGAGAGAGACTCTAAACATATGATCACTGAGCCAGGCCTCTTAGAGGATGAAAGTGGGACTGAGGCCGCACCAGTTGAGATGGAGGAAGCATCCGTCCATTCCAAATGGTCTTCAAGCACCAGTGTAACAAAGCTCTCAAAAGATGTTGACTCTCAAGAGAAAGATATCTCAAAGGATCACGTTGCATTGACCCTGAAGATGCTGCGGAAAATACGTGACAAAAGAGACAAGAAAGCAAGAGCTCAGAAACTCAAAAAGAAGCACAAGAAGAAGGGAAAAGAAGCCAAAGTTATAACTGAGAAACCTACACCTCCTGTAATGGGACAGCCAGTTACTAAAAAGGTTAAAATTCTAGGGCGCGGAGCCTCAGGAATATCTGGCCGCAGGTCAACCTCTGGAGATGGCTTATCATGGCGGGACGATCTGTGTCGTCTTATGACCCTGAGGATATCTGGTTCCCAAACAAAAATGTCAGAAAATCTAAACACTGAGCTAGTGACATTTGCTCAGGAGATGCTGGTAGATAGGCACCCCAGTTGGGAACTCTTTCAGGAGATCTGCCCCCTGTTGAAGAAAGAAAGTAAGGTTCTGCTTGAGGACCTTGATTGGGATGTAGTCCCGCCAGAGGAGAAACCAATTTTTATCCATGAAGGAGCAATTAGAGAGGACATGATACAAGGTGTGACAGAAGAGGTGATCAGACACGAAGTGATGCCAAGGGAAGAAGAACAAGCACAAAAGAAAGCAAAAGACATGCTGGCCTTGGAGGAAACCCAAGTGATTTTGAAAAAGGGCAAGAAAAAGAAAGTTATTTTTTTAGAACCAGGTGATGTAACCAAGGGAAAACAAATATCAAAGAAAGAAAAGAAGAAAACCTTTCAGAAGTCACCTAAGCAAGAGAGGAAAGCTGTCCAGCAGGAAAGAAAAGTAGGAAAAACAAAGAGGGAAATGCCCAAAGAAGAGAGGGATATGAGTGAGGAAGTGAAGGAAATGGCCACACTAGAGGAGAAAGTGGTTGAAGAAGAAGGAAAACCGGTTATGATTGAGAGGACATCGTCTTGGCAGGACTGGAAAAAGTCCTGGGATGAGTGGAAACAGGCCCATGGTGAGACAAGGAGATCCTGGAAGGCATGGAAGGAAGACTGGGAGAAGAGGCTTCTTCAGGAAGAGGAGAAACTACACCAGGCTGGAGAGAAGCTATCCCCGGAGGAGGAAATGGTTCAGGAGGACAAGAAGCTGAAATGGGAAGAGTGGAAACAATTCTGGGAAAATATGTTGCAATCTGAATCCAAGGAGCAACTGTACAAGGATGAGGAAGAAGTGACTTTGGAGGAAGAAATGTCTCGGAAGGAGGAAGAAAAAGAAGAGCAGGTCACAGAAGAGCAGAGACAGATCCGAGAAGAACACAAACGGGCCAGAATACACAGGAAACGAGCCCGAGCTGAAAAAAAACGAGCCCAAGAAGAGAGGAAATTAGCACAAGAAGAAGAGAAACTTGCACAAGAAGAGAGACAGTTGGCCCAGGAAGAGAGAAAACTGGCCCAGGCGTATGTTAAAATAACCCAGGATGACAGGGAAATGGCCCAGGCAGAGGGTAAGTTTGCCCAGAAAGAGGCAACACTGGCCCAAAGAGGGGAGAAGCTAAGCCAGGAGGTGGAGAAATTGGCCCAGAAAAGGAAGAAACTGTCCAAGAAATGGGAGAAAGTGGCTAGAGAAGAAGAGAAACTAGCAAAGAAAGAAGGGAAACTGGCCGAGGTAAAAAACATATTGGTCCAGAAAGTGGAAGAACTGGCCCAGAGGGAACAAAATCTGGACTGGCAAGAAAAGGAGCTGGCCCAGGAATTGGAGGAACTGGAATGGGACATGGAAGAACTGTCTTGGAAAGAAGAGGAACTGAATCAGGAAGAGGAGAAACTGATTGAGGAAAAGAAGAAGCTGGCTGAGGAAGAGAAGACATTGATCTGGCAAAGGGAGAAACTGTCTGAAGAAGAGACAAAATTGACCCAGGAAGAAGAGTTGCTGATCCAGGAAGAGGAGAAACTGGCCCAGCACAAGGAAAAAATGCCTGAGGAAGAGGAAAGACTGGGACAGAAAAGGGAGCAATTGATTAAGAAGAAGATAAAACTGGCCCAGAAAAGGGAAAGATGGATCAACAGCATGGAAGAACTCACAGAGAACAAGATGATACTGTACCAGAAGAAGAATCTGGCTCAGGAAAAGAAGAATCTGGCCCAGGAGAAGGAAAAATTGGCTCAGAGGAAAGAGAACCTACTCTATAACAAAGAAAGACTCACCCACAGCAGAAAGAAATTAGTGCAAGTAAAGAACAAATTGGGAATGTTCAAGAAGACACTGGCTCAGGTAGAGGAGAAGCTGACACAGGAAGAGGAGACCGTGATCAAGAAGAAGGAGAAACTGACTGAAACAGAGAAAAAATTGGTCCAAGTAGAGGATAGTCTGGCCGAGAAACAGGAGAAATTGGTCCAGGAAAAAATGAAATTAGCTCTAGAGAAGGCAATGGTCCAAGGAAAGAAACGGCTCAGAGGAGAGTTGGATATTGTTAAGGAAAAAAAGGCATTGAACCTGGAAATGAAAAGACTGGCTGAGGAGAAGATAAGACTGGTTGAGGGAAAGGAAACACTGTCTAAGGGAGAGACTCCAGAAACTTCAAGACAAAGAAAAATGACTAAAGTTGAACAAGAACTACTTGAGAGGAAATTGTCACTACAGGAGAAGATACTGCTACATGAAGACAGGATACTGGCCATGGAGGAAAGGGAAATTGCCAAAGGAAAACTGGAATTTACTAGAGGACGGAGAATATTTGTCCAGGGGCAAAGAAAGTTAGCCAAGGCTGAAAGGAATTTGATTAAAAAAAAGGAGAGCCTTTCCAAGGAACCAACAAAACTAAACAAAATCTTAAAGGCACTTCAAAGACTAACCAGGGATGAAAGGAAACTAACACAGGAAGAAATAAAAATGACAAAGATAAAGAGGTCACTCTTTGTTAAGGAGAGAAGACTGAGTACAGAACAGAGTAAGCTGGATATCAAAGAGTGGGATTTTTCTGAAAAACGATCAGAACTGACTAAAGATGAGAAGAAACTGGCTCGGAAGCAGAGAAAACTGGCCAAGGAAATGAGGAGAATGATAAACAGAGAAGAAAAAATGACTGAGGAAGAGAGCAAATTGGCCAGAAAGCATTCAGAAGTCATACTGGATGATGAAGAGGAAGGAGGAAAAGAAGAAGAAGAAGAGGTAATCCCATTCCTTAAACGAAGGTGGAGAAAGAGGAAAGAGGCCAAGAGAGTTGATAAACCAAAGGAAAAGTTTTCCAGTCAAGTGGATGAAGTGGAAAGTGAAGAGCATTTTTCTGAAGAAATGGAAAGCCTGTTAGATGAACTAGAGAAGCAAGAGAGTTTGTCTTCTGAGGAGGAGGAGGAAAGGGAGGAAGAGGAGGAAAGGGAGAGAGAAGAGGAGGAGGAAAGTGAGGAGGAGGAGGAAAAGGAGAAGGAGGAGGAAGAGGAGGAGGAGGAAGGGGAGGAGAAGCAAGTGGAGAAAGAGGAGGAGGAGGAGAAGAAAAAGAAGGAAAAGAAGAAGGAGGAGGTTCAGGAGAAAGAAGAAGTGTTTGAGGAGAAAGAAGAAATTACGAGTGAGGAAGAGATAGAAAGTTTGAGTGATGAGGAAGAGGAAGAGGAGAGCAGCTCATTGGAAAAAGAAATGGACAGGGAAAAAGATACCTTAAAAAAAGAAAAACTATTTAAGTTACAAGAACAAAGAAGAAAGATCCTAAAAGAAAAGGAAAGAGTCCTTTCCATTGGAAAAGGAGTTCCTCATGTCAAAGATGGGGCTGTAAGACTGGGAGTTCTAAAAAGCCCTTTGAAGAAACTGATGTCAAGAGCTCTGGAGATGAAAGAGAAAATACCAGTGCCAGTGCCAGAGAAACAAATATCCTGGGAAGATAAAAAGGCCACAGTAGTTGAAATACCCAGGAAATTCTCAGAGACAATGGATAAAGAAAGAGAAGTGATGGGAAAATATGAACCCATACCTCCACATGTTTTGGGTACAGTTTTAGAGTCCGAAGCACAGGACTTAAAGACCCCATTTATGTCCCACATATTAAGGAGGACCGTGGAAGGTCAGGAACTCCAACACAAGCCACTAGGTGCCTGGTGGAAGTGGTTTCTGCAGCATCCACCTCTGATGGGACAGACTGAGGTACAGTTACCTCTCTCCCAAATCCCGGCTAAGAAACAACATGCAGATGAAATCCTCTCAGATGTAGAGTGGATCCGCCATGTCCTAGAACGAATGGAAGCAGGAGAACAGCTTTCCAGGGATGGTTTCCACAGACTATGCCAGCTGCTCAAAGACCTCGTCTCAAAGGGAAACTTAGAATGGCTGAATCTGGCCAAACTTGAAGCCATCGTGTACCGTCACAGGCAGGCCCTGGAGTCACGAGGCACAAGGATCTCAAAACCCACTAGAGAGTCCATGAGTCCAAAATACCGGAAAGTGATTCCTCCTATAAAAGCAAAGGAAAAGGAGAGCTGGCCAAAACCTTTGGCTGTCCCCACACAAAAGTACCCATTAGCTACCGAGAGGATTCCAGACCCAAGGGCTAAAAACTGGCATCTTCTAGGAGAGCCTTACAGAAGTGAGAGGGCACAGCAGATATCCATTGCTCACAAGGAGATGGAAATGCAATACTTTTATCCTGCCACAAGAGACATTTTTCCAAGTGCCCATGCCTCTGTGGAAAAACAAACCCTGGCACTGATGTTTCAAAAGGACTTCTGGGATTTTAAGGATAAACGCAGGTTTCCCAGGTTGCCCAAATTAGAGAAGAAGAAACAGCCCATTTCTAAAAAGAAGGAAGAGTTGCCTTTGTGGGAGACGTTTGTGGCACTGTACTATGTTTTGCGGATGCTGCAGCAGCGATATGCAAAAGACAGCACTGCTTGGATGGAACAGTTCTACCAGCTCATGGACCTGTACCAACTTAAGTCCCCCAGAATCCAGAAGCTGCTTCAGGAGCTGCTAATGAGAGAGGAACCTCAACCCCAAGAGATCATCTATGAAGAGGCCCTAAAAGCCACAGAGCTAGTTCCCGGGGAACGGCTGTTCTGCTGCCTGTTTTGTGGCAGTTCTCATACTCATAGAAGTCCTCAGGAGTTTCAGGGTGTGGTACCCCTCCCTTGGCAGAACTGTGTGCACACCATCCTTCCTGTGGGCATTGCCCGGTATGGGATCTTAGAACTTGCCTGGAAAAGCCTGCCGGAAGCTGATCTTCATCTCACCAAGGCATTGACACACACTGTTGCTCCCACTCTCTAATTTGGGACTGACTGGAGGTTGGGACTTTTCATTGCCAAGTGGAGAAAGGCCTGCTCACCAGGATCTAGACCTTCATCTCTCTCTCTTTTTTTTTTTTTTTTTTGAGATGGGGTTTCACTCTTGTTGCCCAGGCTGGAGTGCAATGACGTGATCTCAGCTCACTGCAACCTCCGCCTCCCGGGTTCAAGCAAATCTCCTGCCTCAGCCTCCCGAGTAGCTGGGATTATAGGCATGAGTCACCGCGCCCAGACCTAGACCTTCATCTCTAGGCCCACACAGAGGTAGGGCCAGGTTGAAGCCCTTTCCCAGCTCTGGAAACACAGCTTCTATATGTGGAATAAAGAGGAGGTTCTTGTTTGCAACAAGCACTTTGATGTGTTTTTTCCCAGCAAACTTTAGTTCCCCAAGAAGGTAGCCAGGGAAACAACTTACTCACGTACTCCTGAGATGGGGGGAAGCTTCCCAAAAGACAGGGGTGCCCACTGTGTGGATGTGTTGAGGCAGACAAGTCTGTCCTTGTTCTCTTCATTCCTTCCCACCATCCTCCCCAAGCACTCTAAGAAGGAAAGTACCAGACACAAAAACTAATATATATTTGGCACGAATTTGAGAGGTATTGATATGGTGGAAAGAGAATGGGCTTTAGAGTCAGAAAATGCAACATTTTGTCCCTTAGTATTTGGGGTCCTACAGTGGGGCTGACTCTATTTTTCTGTTTGTAGTTCTGCATGCTGATGACTTGAGTTCCAGATAGCAGGAATGGTGGGTGTTGAGGAGATTCTCAGAGTAAAGGAATAATCTTCAACAAGTTTTAGCCAGTACCACCTCCACCTGGTGACTTCATCACTGGATGGCACCAAGGGGTGAGGCCATCTGACGTTGAAGCAAAAAAAAAAAAAAAAAAAAAAAAAATAGAGTTTAGACTAGGTATAGTGGCTCACGCCTGTAATCGCAGCACTTTGGGAGGCCAAGGTGAGAGGATCATTTGAGCCCAGGAGTTTGAGACCAGCCTGGGCAACATGGTGAAACCCCATCTCTACAATTTTTTTTTTTTTTTTGGAGTTGGAGTCTCACTCTGTCACCCAGGCTGGAGCGCAGTGGTGCAAAATTGGCTCACTGCAACCTCCGCCTCTCGGTTCAAGCGATTCTCCTGCCTTCGCCTCCTGAGTAGCTGGGATTACAGGCACACGCCACCATGCCCGGCTAATTTTTGTATTTTTAGTAGAGACAGGGTTTCACCACATTGGTCAGGCTGGTCTCAAACTCCTGACTTCGTGATCCACCCACCTTGGCCACCCAAGGTGCTGGGATTACAGGCATGAGCCACTACACCTGGCCTGTTTTTTAAATAGCTAGGTGCAGTGATGTGTGCCTGCTGTAGTCCCAGCTACTCAGGAGGCTGAAATGGGAAGATCACTTGAGCCTGGGAGGTTGAGACTGCAGTGAGCCATGGTTGTGCCACTGCACTCCAGCCTGGGCAAGAGCAAGACCCTGTCTCAAAAAAACAAAACAACAACAACAAAAAGAGGGAAGCTGATGTCCCTATGTCTTTCACTCCCTTTACTACTATCTAGACATGGAATTTGGGTAGGGTGATAGAATAAGAATTTGGAAAACTAGGTGTAGGCTCAATTAGGCCCCCCCAGTTACTTAGGGACCTTTCCTCTAGCAATTAAGGAGACAAGAGTTAAAGCAAAAGGAGTAGGCCGGGTGTGGTGGCTCACACCTGTAATCCCAGCACTTTGGGAGGTCAAAGTGGGTGGATCACTTGAGGCCAGGAGTTCAGGACTAGCCTGACCATCATGGTGAAAACCCATCTCTTCCAAAAATACAAAAAACTTAGTTGGGCATGGTGGTGTGTGCCTGTAATCCCAGCTACTCAGGAGGCTGAGGCAGGGGAATCACTTGAACCCAGGAGTCAGAGGTTGCAGTGAGCCAAGATCGTGCCACTGTACTCCAGCCTGGGTGACAGAGTGAGACTTCATCTCAAAGAAAAAAAAAGGGGGCAGTAAAGTTGTCACTGTTTTTCCCTGATCTCCTCTCCCTGCCATGGCAGAACGGCCTCTTTCCAGGTCAGCTGAGGCTTATTGCTGCTTCTAAAAAGTAGCCCATCTTTGCCATTTGCCACTCCCCACCCCAATCTCTCTTTTGTTATCTTACCTCCTCTACCTCTTTTTTTTATTTTGAGGGGAAGCAGAGGATAGAGGGCAAGAGAACATTCTGAGAAGTTAGATTCACCTCAGAGGCCAAGGGCAATAAGTGTCCTTGCTCTGCAATTGGGCTCTTCCATGTCAGATTACACGTCAGGCCATGCAGAATAGGTGAGAGATGGCCAGGCATGGTGGCTCACGCCTGTAATCTTAGCACTTTGGGAGGCCAAAGCAGGCAGACTGCCTGAGCTCAGGGGTTCAAGACCAGCCTAAGCAACATGGTGAAACTCCATCTCTACTCAAATACAGAAAAAAAAAAAATTAGCTGGGCGTGGTGGCAGGCACCTGTAGTCCTGGCTACTTGGGAGGCTGAGGCAGGAGAATTGCTTGAACCTGGGAGGTGGAGGTTGCAGTGAGCTGAGATCGCGCCACTGCACTCCATCCAGCCTGGGCAATAGAGTGAGACTCCATCTCAAAATAATAATAAAATAAAAATTAAAAAAAGAATATGTGAGAACTGTGGGCTGGGAGTAGGAAGTCTCAAAAAGGATGATTCACCTGACAGCCAGGCAAGGCAGCAGGAGTTAAGGATAGCCCAGCTGGCTCTGCAGTCTTGACCTGAGTCATTTCTCCTTTTGGCCTCTGTCTGTGTCAAAAAAAGGATAGTGCACAAATCACAAATATGAGGCATGAAAGAGGAGCCATCACTACAGATCCTATAGACATTTACAAAGATAAGAGACTACTACGAACAACTCTATGTCTGTACATTTGACAATGCAGATGAAATGGATAATTTCCTTGAAAGATCCAGAAAGAGAATAACAATACCTATCTGATTCATTTATGAATCTACCATCCATATTCCAATTTTGTCAGTTGACTTAATAATGTCCTTTACAGTATTCTTTCTCTTCCATTGTAGGAGCTAGTCTAGAGTCAGGATGTCAGTGAGTCCTCTGGTAAAAAGAAACAAAACCCAGCAGACAGCCTGTGGTGCTAGAGTCAGAAAGTCTATGAATGACTCTTCAGGGACCCTCAGAATTTGGGTATTGGCTGTGACAACCCAGATATTTTCTTGTGTTTGCCAGAATGTCAAAGAACAATTGTTTGTGTTTTTATGAAAAATTTCAGTCACAAAAGTAGAAGAGTTTTACAATGAACTCCCAGCTCCCTATCACCTATAATTAACATTTTGTCAAAATTGATTCATCTACTTTTTTCTTTGTTGAAGTATTTTAAGAATCCTAGACATCATATTTCAACCCTAAATACTTTGATATTTCAGTTCTAAAAAATAACATTTTTCTATATAATGATTTTCATGTCTAACAAAATAATTCCTTAATATCATCTAATACTCAAGTCTATGCAAATTTCCATGGTTGTTCCCCTCCCCAAAATGTTTTTTGTTTTTCTTTTCATTTTTTAGAGATGGGTTCTTGCTATATTTCTCAGGCTGGCCTTGAACTCCTGGACTCAAGGGATCCTCCCACCTCAGACTCCAAAGTAGCTGGGATCATTGGTGCATGCCACCATGCCTGGCTCCCTAAATGTCCTTTTATACTTTGTTTGAATCAGAATTCAAATAAGAGTGTGACCCTCTCTCTGACTCTCTCTCTCTCTCTCCCTCCATATACACACACACACACACACACACACACACACACACACACATATATAGCCAGGCGCGGTGGCTCATGCCTGTAATAGCAGCACTTTGGGATGCAGAGGCGGGCAGATCACTTGAGCTCAGGAGTTTGAGACCAGCCTGGCCAACATAGTGAAACCTCCTCTCTACTAAAAACTACAAAAATCAGCCAGGAGTGGTGGTGCATGCCTATAATCCCAGTTACTTGGGAGGGTGAGGCAGGAGAATCTCTTGAACCTGAGAGGCAGAGGTTGCAGTGAGCCAAGATCACACCACTGCACTCCAGCCTGGGCGACACAGTGAGACGCCATCTCAAAAAAAAAAAAAAAAGTTACAGTTGTCAATTTTATGTTATACATGTTTTACCACAATTGAAAATGGCAATATTATATAAGGCAAATAAAGGTTGTAGAAATGTTCCAGATTAAAGGACACAAAATAGACATGATAACTAAATGCAATCAATACCTGACTCTAGATGCAATCAATACCTGACTCTGACTTTGTTTGGTTAGAGATGGGGTCTCGTTATGTTGACCAGGCTGGTTTTGAACTCCTGGCCCCAAGCAATACTCCTGTCTCAGTCTCACAAAGTGTTAGGATTATAGGCATGAGCCACTGTGCCTGGCCTAGGTTTGCTCTTACAATGGAAGGGAAGGAATGCTTTAGGCTGGGCGTGGTGGCTCACGCCTGTAATCCCAGCACTTTGGGAGGCCAAGGTGGGCGGATCACCTGAGGTCAGGAGTTTGAGACCAGCCTGGCCAACATG
>NW_012101332.1:474366-475851 GCF_000951045.1 Mandrillus leucophaeus | reverse complement strand
GGGAGGCGGAGCTTGCAGTGAGCTGAGATCCTGTCACTGCACTCCAGCCTGGGCGACAGAGTGAGACTCCGTCTCAAAACAAACAAACAAATAAAAAAACAAAGTTCAAGCTGGGCATGGTGGCACACACCTGTCGTCCCAGCTACTCAGGAGGCTGAGGTGGGAGGATCACCTGAGCACAGGAGGTTGAGACTGCAGTGAGTGGTGATCTTGCCACTGCACTTCAGCCTGGGAGAGACAGTGAGACTCTGTCTCAAAATAAAATAAGTTCAAAAACAAACAAAAACCTCAGTGAGCCTGTTCCTTTTGTTCCATTCTCTCTGTCTCTTTTTTTTTTTTCTTTTGAGACGGAGTCTTGCTCTGTCATCAGACTAGAGTGCTATGGAGTGATCTCCACTCACTGCAACCTCCATCTAGATGGGTTGGCTGTGACGACTGAGCCCTGGGCACTCCAATGGTTGGAAGGGGAACTGTCAAGGATATTTAGAAGGAGCGGCCAGGAATGTAAGAGAAAAACCAAAAAAGTGGTGTCCAGAAGTCAGAAGATGCACATATTTCAAGAAGGAGGGAGTGATAAACCATGTCAAATACTGCTGATGAGTCAAGTAGGAGAAAGAGTGAGAGAAGTCACCACTGGAGTTGGCAAATGGGTATATTTCATAATCTTGACAAATACATTTCAGTGGAGTTGTGGGATAGGTGGATTGATTAGAGTGGGTTTAAGAGAGAATGGGGGCTGGGCGTGGTGGCTCATGCCTATAATCGCAGCACTTTGGGAGGCCGAGGTGGGCAGATCACGAGGTCAGGAGATCGAGACCATCCTGGCCAACATGGTGAAACCCCGTCTCTACTAAAAATACAAAAATTATCTGGGCATGGTGGCACGTGCCTGTAATCCCAGCTACTTGGGAGGCTGAGGCAGGAGAATCGCTTGAACCAGGGAGTTAGATGTTGCAGTGAGTGGAGATCACTCCATAGCACTCTAGTCTGATGACAGAGCAAGACTCTGTCTCAAAAGAAAAAAAAAAGAGAGAGAATGAACAAAAGGAATAGGCTCACTGGGGTTTTTGTTTGTTTTCGAACTTATTTTATTTCGAGACAGAGTCTCACTGTCTCTCCCAGGCTGAAGTGCAGTGGCATGATCACCACTCACTGCAGTCTCAACCTCCTGTGCTCAGGTGATCCTCCCACCTCAGCCTCCTGAGTAGCTGGGACGACAGGTGTGTGCTACCATGCCCAGCTTGAACTTTAGAACATTATTTAGAAATTATTTCAAATTCCCAAAAAAATCAAAAAATTAAAATAATGCAATAAACCTTTATGCCCTTTATTCAGATTATTGTTAAAATATTGCCTCATTTGCTTATTCTGTCTCTCCACACACATACACATAAACAATTTAATATTTATCTGGAATATTTGAGGGTAAGTTACATAGAACACTTCAGTATGTACTTCCTAAGGATAAGGATATTCTCTCTTTTT
>NW_012101332.1:467052-473350 GCF_000951045.1 Mandrillus leucophaeus | reverse complement strand
TTGTAACTTTTTTTTTTTTGAGATGGAGTCTCACTGTGTCGCCCAGGCTGGAGTGCAGTGGTGTGATCTTGGCTCACTGCAACCTCCGCCTCCCGGGTACAAGCCATTCTCCTGCCTCAGCCTCCTGAGTAGCTGGGATACAGGTGCGTGCCACCATGCCCGGCTAATTTTTGTATTTTTAGTAGAGATGGGGTTTCACCATATTGGTCAGGCTGGTCTTGAACTCCTGACCTCGTGATCCACCCACCTTGGCCTCCCAGAGTGTTGGGATTACAGGCGTGAGCCACTGCGCCCAGCCTATGACCCTCTCTTTGGTCATGGTTAATTGGACCCAGAAAGAACCAACCCTGGCAACACTTTGATTTTGGATTCTTGGCATCCTGAACTGTAAGAGAATACATTTCCGTTGTTGAAAGCCACCTAGTTTGTGCTAATTCAGTATGGCAGTCCCAGGAAACTATTAAGATCTGGGCAGTCGGTGTGCTCATTGCTTCGGGGTGACTTTGCCTCACGGCTCTTTCAGCATTCACAGGTAGGAAATATAAGTGTGTATGTATACACACACACACACACACACACACACACACACAGATACACAGACATACAGTATATCCCTGTGTACACAAACGTGTTTATACACATACATATACATATTTTAGAGTTTATGAGTTCACACCGATACCCCCAATTTCAATCCATACCTATAGGGTTCTTTGCTGCCTGCTTAATATAAATAAAATATAAAATATAAAATATAAACCCTATATAAATTTTCTTATTTATTTGTTTGTTTATTTATTTATTTATTTAGAGACAGTCTCGCTCTGTCGCCCAGGCTGGAGTGCAATGACGCAATCTCGGCTCACTGCCACCTCTGCCTCCCAGGTTCAATCAATTCTCCTGCCTCAGTCTCCCAAGTAGCTGCGACTACAGGCGCAGGCCTTCATACCTGGCTAAGCTTTAAACATTTTTTTGGAGACAGGGTCTCTCTGTGTAGCTCAGGCTGGTCTCAAATTCCTGCACTCAATGATCGTCCCACCTTGGCCTCCCAAAGTTCTAGGATTACATGTGTGGGCCACTGTGTCCAGTAACATCCTAATCTCATCTTTCCAAAACTATTACTCCCCTAGTTCTTCCCATTCTCAATAAATGGCAATTTATGTTCTTCCATTTACTCAAGCCACTTAAAGTCATTCTTGATGCCTTCCTTTCACTTATACCCCACAGAAGGTCCTATCTGGCTTTATCAAACTCATTCATCTCACTGCTCCTGCCCTAGACCTCCCATATTCTATTCTCCACACAACAACCCGAAGGATCCTTTGAAAACAAACATCAGGCTGGGCGCAGTGGCTCACACCTGAGATCCCAGCACTTTCCCTGCTCACAGTTGTAACTCCAGACTTCGAGAGGCTAAGGTGGGAATATTGCTTGAGGCCAGGAGTTTGAGACTAGCGTGGGCAACATAGTGAGATACTGTCTCTACAAAAAAATAAAAAAGATTAGTTGGGTATGGTGGCACTGCCTGTGGTCCCAGCTACTTGGGAGCCTGAGATGGGAGGATCGCTTGAGCTCAGGAGGTCAAGGCTGCAGTGACCTATGATTGCACCACTGCACTCCAGCCTGGGCAACAGACTGAGACCCTGTCTATAAAAAATGAATATTAAAAAAATTAAAAACCAACTTTGGATCATGCCATTCCCTTTGTTCAAAATCCTCCAGTGGCTCTTCACTAAGAGGAAATGCTAAAGTCCTTACAATGGCCTAAAAGGCTGACATGATTTGCAGCCGAGCCCCTCCCCGCACCTCTCTGAGTATCTGAATTATCACTTTTCTTCTCTCCCAGCTCCAGCAACCATGCTCAAATATGTCAAATGCAATTCCCCCTCAGGGCCTTGGCACTTGCTGTTCCTTTTCCTGGAATGTTCTTCCCCAAAATAAACATATGGTTCACTCTTCACTTCCTCCAGATCTCTACTGAAATACTGCTTTATCAGAGAGGCCTTCCCTTCCCCTCTGGCATTCTCCATTCTCCTTACTTGGCTCTGTTTTTCTCTGTAGTACTTAGCAATTGACAGATATTTATTTAATGCTCATCTCTCCCCACCAGAATGTCAGCACTATGAAGAAAATCAGTTTTTTGGGTTTTTGTTTTTGTGTTTTTGAGACAAGAGTCTCACTCTGTCACCCAGGCTGGTGTGCACTGGCACTATCTGGGCTCACTGCAACTTCCACCTGCTAGGTTCAAGTGATTCTCCTGCCTCAGCCTCCAAGTCGCTGGGACTACAGGCACGCACCACCACACCCGGCTAATTTTTGTATTTTTAGTAGAGACAGGGTTTCACCATGTTGGCCAGGATGGTCTCAATTTCTTGACCTCGTGATCCACCCGCCTCAGCCTCCCAAAATGCTGGGATTACAGGCATGAGCCACTGCGCCTGGCCTGTTGTTGTTGTCTTTTGAGACAGGGTCTCACTCTGTCACCTAGGCTGGAGTGCAGTGGTGCAATCACAGCTCACTGCAGCCTCAACCTCCCTGGGCTCAAGGGATCCACCTGTTACAGTAGGTAGCTAGTCCGTGTCCCCGGTGCCCTGCCTCAAACAGCTCTCTAAAATAATAATTGGTCACAGCTGGCACCAGGGAAAGGCAGTATCCCAATAGACAGAAAACTCCTGAAACTGGTGATCAGCAGCTTCCCTGTAAGATCTTAGGACTTGGGCAAGTGGGCTCAACCATGTGCACTAAGGGGCAAAATGGCAGAGTTTAACTGGTGTATGACCTTCTTCTAAGAACGCTTGACTAATAAGGGACGAATGCTTCAAGTGGTCATGCATACATCTTCGGTAAACACACTGTGCGTGCACCCCCTGCCAAGCGCTGGCCACATGTGGACAGCGCACCCCAAGGAAATAATCAGGGGAGAAAGAATGCAACCCCCCAAGAAGCATAACAACGGATAAAATGCCAAGTCCGTATAAAACCCCAAGTCCAGGGTTAAACCACACACTTGATCTCCGCCCGCTTGGACCTCCTCCAAGTGTATTTTATTTCCTTCCTTTCCTGCTCTAAAGTTTTTTTTGTTTTGTTTTTTTGTTTTTTTTTTGAGATGGAGTCTCGCTCTGTCGCCAGGCTGGAGTGCAGTGGCACGATCTCGACTCACTGCAACCTCTACCTCCTGAGTTCAAGCAATTCTCCTGCTTCAGCCTCCTGAGTAGCTGGAACTACAGGCACGGGCCACCACGCCTGGCTAATTTTTTAATTTTTGGCAGAGACAGGGTTTCACCATGTTGGTCAGGCTGGTCTCGATCTCTTGATCTCGTGATCCGCCCACCTCGGCCTCCCAAAGTGTTGGGATTACAGGTGTGAGCCACTGCACCTAGCCTCTAAAGCTTTTTAATTAATTTTCACTTCTCCTCTACAACATGCCTCAGTCTCTCACCCTGCCTTATGCCCCTCGGTGGAATTCTTCTGAGGAGGCAAGAATTGAGGATGCTAGAGACCTTATCCGCCCACCCCAGCCTCCCAAAGTGCTGGGATTATAGGCGTGAGCCACCATGCCTGGCCAGGTGAGACGATTTTAACATTTGTTGCTGTGTGACTCAGATACATTCCCTAAAGTGCTAACACACCTGCTTCAGCCTTTCAAGTAGCTGGGACTACAGGCATGCACCACCATACCTGGCTAATTTTTGCATTTTTTGTAGGGATGCATTTTCAGCATGTTGCCCAGTCTGCTCTCGAACTCCTGGGCTCAAGGAGTCTGACTGCCTTGGCCTCCCAAAGTGCCAGGATTACAGGCAAGAGCTACCACACTCAGCCAAGATAAGTTTTATTATCCTCGCTCTGTCGCCCAGGCTGGAGTGCGTGGCACAATCGGCTCACTGCAAGTTCTGCCTCCCAAGTTCACGCCATTCTCCTGCCTCAGCCTCCTGAGTACCTGGGACTACAGGCACCTGCCACCAGGCCTGGCTCATTTTTTTGTATTTTTTTAGTAGAGACGGGGTTTCACCATGTTAGCCAGGATGGTCTCGATCTTCTGACCTCATGATCCAACCGCCTCGGCCTCCCAAAGTGTTGGAATTACAGGCATGAGCCACCATGCCGGGCCAGTTTTATTTTCCTTTGAATGGGAGCAGATGGCTCCAAGTTTAACACCATTGGCATGTGATGAGCAAACAGGTCTGGAGAAAAGGAGACATTTTCTAGCACATCTAAGTAAGTTCTCCTTTGCTCAGGAAACCAAACCATGCAGAAACACAAAAATAATCATGGAGCATTGACACAGACTTTGAGGGAAAGGCTAGAGAGGCTGAAGAACAATCAGAAAGTGCAGGACCAGAGAAGCTAAAGGAAGAGGAGTGCTTCAAGGAAAGAGTGGCCAGTAGGGTCAGCTACTGCAAAGAAAAGGACTGATGGGGCTTCACTGGATTTAGCAACAAGGAGATTGTGGCGACCTTGACCAAAGCCAATTCAGTGAGGAATGAGGGTTGAAGCTAGACTGTAATGGGTGGAAGAGTGCTGTACGACTCAGATACGTTCCCCAAGTGCTAATGATACAGGAGGTAGAAAGAAATTATTTAGGCAGGTACTGAGGGCAAAAAGTCCTCGGCAGAATTTCTTTTCTAACAAAAAGCAGCCCCCAAATCATTTCTTTTCTAAACAAACAGCGGTGTGAAAAATCAAGCTGCAAACATAAATAAGGAAGCTAGAAGCTTGCATGGGGGAATGCCAGCAGCGGTGCCAACAGAAAAGGGCTATCTGGGGCCAGGCATGTCCAACATGGAGGCTCCATCTTCCCTTTTTTTGTTACCACCTGTACAGCAATAAAGAAACGGGCAACATACTGCAGGCCAGGCAGAGAACCCACCTGCATAATAAAAGACCAGGCTGGAGTTACCTGAGATTCACGCCTATGCCAATGGCACACCTGATCCAACCAGTTTTTCATGCCCTATGTAAATCAGACACTGTCTTCTCACCAGATCATCTATAAAACCCCTGCATTTCACCGTGGATCTGGCAACCCATTTTTCCAGGACCCCTCTCTGCAGCAGAGAGCTATTCTCTTTCTTTCACTTAATAAACTTCCACTCTCAACCTCACTCTTTGTGTCTGCGTCCTTGTTCTCTGTGGCTGTGAGACAACGAACCTTGGGTGTTACTCCAGACTACAAGGCTGCTTCACTAACACACCTTCTCACCATGGATGGTAAGACGACAAGACACTGTAAACTCAATAGAATTGACCAGGAAGTGGAGGGAGGAGAGAAAGCAGCAGCCTATAAGGTCAGGTGGGCAGACTTTTTTTTTTTTGAGATGGACTCTTGCTCTGTCACCCAGGCTGGAGTCCAGTGGTGTGATCTTGGCTCACTGCAACCTCTGCCTCCCAGGTTCAAGCAATTCTCCTGCCTCAGCCTCCCGAGTAACTGGGATTACAGGTGTGCACCACCATGCTGGGCTAATTTTTGTATTTTTAGTAGACGAGGTTTTACCATGTTGTTCAGATTGGTCTCAAACTCCTGACCTCAGGTGATCTGCCCACCTCAGCCTCCCAAAGTGCTGGGATTATAGGCAGGAGCCACCATGCCTGGCCAGGTGAGAAGATTTTAATATGAGAGTGGAAACCAAAAATAAAACTCTAAGCGCCCCCCCAGACAACTGAATGGACCCCTCCTCTTGGCCAAGGGCATTCTAAGGTAAACCTGAAACACTAGTTCTGGCAATGATGGGAATGGGTGGTCGGACATGTCTCATTATAACTTCCTCCCTTTGGAATTCAGGCACAGCTGACCAGCATTAACAGTGAAACAGAGACTTAAGACTGACAAAACATACTCTTTGTAGCAACAAGATACCAACATGATAGATAGCAGGCCCTGAAAGAAATGGAAGTATTTTGTTCCAAAATATATTTCTTTGACATATTTTGAAATGGATCTGCAAAGCTGACTCTTATGGGGAAAATCAACATTTTGTAGAGAATCGCTTTCCCTTTCCAGGTCTTTTTCCTGATCCAGGAGAGAATTAACTAAGAGTCTGGCACCTTTCTAAGTCTCATAAGAAACATGTACAATCTATTATCTCTGAAACCTGCTACCTGGACACTTCATCTGCATAGTAAGAACCTTGGTCTCCACAACCCCTTATCTTAACCTAGACACTCCTTCTATTGATTCCAGGTCTTTTTTTTTTTTTTTTTCCAGCTGCCAATTAGAAAAATCTGTGAATCTGCCAATTCTGTGGTCTGGAAGCCCCACCCCACCTATAGTTTTAGTCATAAAATAATTTTCATGGGCACA
>NW_012101332.1:461867-467002 GCF_000951045.1 Mandrillus leucophaeus | reverse complement strand
TTTTTGAGATGGAGTCTCCCTCTATCGCCCAGGCTGGAGTGCAGTGGCGTGATATCAGCTAACTGCAACCTCCACCTCCTGGGTTCAAGCAATTCTCCAGCCCCAGCCTCCCAAGTAACTGGGGTTATAGGTGCTTGCCACCACGCCTAGCTAATTTTTGTATTTTTAGTGGAGACGGGGTTTCACCATACTGGTCAGGTTGGTCTCGAACTCCTGACCTCAGGTGATCCACCTGCCTCGGCCTTCCAAAGTGCTGGGATTACAGGCGTGAACCACCATGCCCGGCCTAGATAAACTCAACCAACTGCCATTTAGAAAATTTTGAATCCACCTATGACCTGGACACACCCTACTTCCAGTTGTCCAATCTTCCAAGATCAAACAAATCTACATCTTGTATGTATTGATTGATGCCTTATGTCTCCCTAAAATGTATAAAATCAAGTGCAGCCCGAGCACCTTGGGTGCATGTTGTCAGGACCTCCTGAGGCTGTAACACTGGCAATGGTCACCATATCTGGCTCAGAA
Organism: Mandrillus leucophaeus; assembly: GCF_000951045.1. Taxonomy (NCBI): domain Eukaryota; kingdom Metazoa; phylum Chordata; class Mammalia; order Primates; family Cercopithecidae; genus Mandrillus; species Mandrillus leucophaeus. Next base: position 466,474 of record NW_012101332.1, on the reverse strand, counting down.
TAAACCTCTGCAAATATTTTACAGAGTTTGACTCTTTTTGTCAACAGGAGACACTTAAGCACTTAAGCAAAGAAAGTTAAAGCACTTTCTTTAACTCTGCAAAGAGTTAAAGAAACAGGGAAGAAACATGAAAAGTGCTTAACAGTCAAGACAGGTTTTTTTTGGAGCAATAAACCTGAGAGGGGCTTCTGGCTGATTTCAGTCAGTAGCGCTCTCTATTACAGACTAAGTATTTATTGGTGAGAGAGCTTGGAATGTTTCTGTGTGGGGGAGAAGTTTAAGGTGGGATTGGAATGTCTCCAGTTGGAGGGGAGGTTATCTTGGGGCTGACATCTCTCCAGTTGGCAGGGAGGTTATCTTGGGGCTGCCATGTCTCTGGTCGGGGAGGAGTCTGGAATGTTTCTGGTCGGAGATGTTATTTGTGGTTTATGGTCATGCTGACCTTAGCCATTAGGCTGATGTTCTTTGGATTTAGGCAGTTTTTGATCAAGGTGAACTGAAAACGACAGTGCTTGTCCAAGGTGGCGATACTCCTGCTCTGTCATGTTTGTCATGCTGATGTAGCCAAATCACGGAGATGGTAAGCCTGAAGGTGTAGGATGAATAGGGGAATACTGGGATAAGCCAGGTCCCTGATAAAGCAAGAGAGAATGGGGTCCAGAGTCCAGCTGGAAGAATTAGCCTTGGACAAGGGGACAGGGATGTACCTTTCCAGCATAGTGAGGGGTGTGAAAGGAAAAAATCTTCGGCCCCAAAAGTCACTAAGCTAAAGGGAAAATTCAAGCTGGGAACCGCTCAGGGCAAACCTGCCTCCCATTCTATTCGAAGTCATCCCTCTGCTCACTGAGATAGATGCATATTCGGATTGCCTCCTTTGAAAAGGCTTCTCAGAAACTCAAAAGAATGCCACCATTTGTCTCTCCCCTACCTGTGACCTGGAAGCCCCCTCCCTGCTTGAGTTGTCCCTGCCTTTCTGGAGGGAACCAATGTATTTTTTTTTTTTTTTTTTTTGAGACAGGGCCTCACTCTGTCACCCAGGCTGGAGTGCAGTGGCACCATCTCGGCTCACTGCAACCTCCACCTCCCAGGTTCAAGCGATTCTCCTGCCTTAGCCTCCGAAGTAGATTACAGGCACATGCCACCACACCCAGCTAATTTCTGTATTTTTAGTAGAGGCGGGGTTTCATCATCTTGGCCAGGCTGGTCTTGAACTCCTGACCTCAGGTGATCCGCCTGCCTCAGCCTCCCAAAATGCTGGGATTACAGGCGTTAGCCACTGCGCCCAGCCAGAACCAATGTACTTCTTACATATATTGATTGATGTTTCATCTCCCTAAAACGTATAAAACCAAGCTGTGCCTTGACACCTTGGGCACGTGTCATCAGGACTTCCTGAGGCTGTGTCATGGGTGCATGTCCTCAACCTTGGCAACAGGAGATCAGAGAGGCTTCGTTATACCCCCTCCTTCGCTACCAGTCATTAGACTTTCTTCCCTACGAGCTAAACAGAACTCCCTACTTCCCCCCATGTTTTGGGACAGGATCTCCCTCTGTTGCTCAGGCTGAAGAGCAGTGGCACAATCACGGATCACTGCAGCCTTGACCTCCCTGGCTCAGGTGATCCTCCCACCTCAGCCTCCTGGCTAGTTTCTTTGTATCTTTAGTAGAGACAGGGTTTCGCCATGTTGCCCAGGCTGGTCTTGAACTCTTGGGCTCAGGTGATCTGCCCGAATCAGCCTCCCAAAGTTTTGGGATTACAGGCATGAGCCACTGCACCTGGCTCTAAACCAGCTCTTTCAAAAGACTACTGGCTTACCTTACCTGGTACAGAACAAAGACAAGATTAATCCTTTTTGATTCCTTCACCCCTTCCTGAGACATGCTTCCTATTCCCTTTTTCTTCAAATGTACACCTTGTCTTAGGTAAAATGTAGATTTACTGGGCACTACCTAAAGTCTCACAATTGTAAGTAATTGTATGTAATCATTTATCTCATTGCGGGCCTCCCCCTACCTTCCCCTTTAAGGAAAACGTATAAACACTACAAGTCCTGAGAACCTCTTTGGAGATTCTCCAAACAGCCATAGATGTTTCTGTGACTCATGTTTATTGAGCCTCAAGATGGCTCAATAAACCTCCCTGATTTGAGACTTATGCCTCAATCACTCATTTTAGTTGTCACAAGTTAAGCAAGTTCCCAACTAATACATTCTATTTTTTCCCAAGCCACGCCCTACATTCTTTCTTTCTTTCTTTAAGAGTCAGGGTCTTGCTCTATCACCCAGGCTGGAGTGCAGTGCCGTGATCATAGCTCACTGCAGCCTTGAACTCCTGTGATCCTTCCACGTCAGCCTCCTGAGTAGCTGGGACTACAAGCGTGCACCACCATGCTCAACTATGTTTTTCTATTTTTATAGAGACAGGGTCTCACCATGTTTCCCAGGCTGGTCTCAAACCCCTGGTCTCAAGCAGTCCTCCTGCCTCAGCCGCCCAAAGTGCTGGTGATTACAGGTGTGAGCCACTGGATCTGACCCACATTCTATTTTTAGAGTGAAGTAAAAAGTTATTATCTGGGAGTGTGAAGGGAATAAGAAGAAACTTGATTTTATAGGGCAATGATCTCCAAGGAGTACAATATTCTCCAGGAGTGGGGGAAGCCTGCAAAGTGCAAGAGCAGTGAATGTTGTCCATTCAAAACGAGTTTAGACTTGGATAAGGAGAGACCTTAGTTAAAAAGGTGTGGTGGCATGTGCCCATAGTCTCATCTACTTGGGAAGCTGTGACAGAAGGGTCGCTTGTGGTTACAGTCAAAAAGTCGGAAGCTTGCAGCATTTTGGGAGGCCGAGGCAGGCAGATCCCTTGAACCCAGGCATTCAGTATCAGCCTGGGCAACGGCAAAGCTCCGTCTCTACCAAAAATACAAACATTAGCGGGGCGTGGTGGCACGTGCCTGTAGTCCCAGCTATTTGGGAAGCTGAGGCAATACTGCCTAAGCCTGGAGGTCCAGGTTGCAGTGAGCAGTGATTGTGCCACTGTACTCCAGACTGGGAAACAAAGTGTTTCAAAAAAAATTTTTTTAAGTGGGAAGCTTGAATTTAAAATTTCAGAGCGGCCTGAGTCCAGTGGTTCACACCTCTAATCCCAGCACTTTGGAAGGCCGAGAGAGGTGGATTGCTTGAGTCCAAGAGTTCAAGACTAGCCTGGGCAACATGGCAAAACCCATTTCTATTAAAAAAAAAAAAATACAAGAACTAGTTGGGCATGGTGGTGCATGTCTGTGGTCCCAGCTACTCAGGAGGCTAGGGTGGGAGGATCACCTGAGCCCAGGAGTTGGAGGCTGCAATGAACTGTGATCGTGCCACTGCACTCCAGCCTGTGTGACACAGTGAGACTTTGCCTCAATAAATAAATAAGTAAATACATACATACATACATAAGTACATAAATTTCCAGAGGGAAATCATTCTGAGTAATACATTCCAGGGTGTGGGTCGCTGATGTGGAGTAAAAGTGAAAGTTGTGAGAGTCCAGGGAACAGAAACCCATGTTCAGAGGGGCTATCACTCAGGACAACTGCATACCAGTAGCTGGAGAGGAAGCACAGGAGCCAGGTATAAATCTGGCCTCTGAACAAGGGAGAGAATCAATACCACGCCATTCTCCTTTCTATAAGATTTGTCCCTTCCCCTAGAGGAATAAGCCTAGCAGCCATGACCCTCCTTTTTGTCATGGTTAATTAGACCCAGAGTGGATACCAGATCCAAGCTAAGCCAATCAGCTTTTCCTTTCAAGGAATTTGGAATTAAAACTGAGAGCATCTGGTCAAACTCTGCTGGCTGCTTGAACTGAGGAACTGTAATATTGGGTTGGAATAGCCACATTTGGCCATGTGCATGCAAATAGGCTGAGAAAGCGATACATGGATATATAATATATAGATACATAGAAAGGGAAGCAGAGGGAGTGAAAGAGAGAGGCTTCTAGAGAGAAAGATCAGATTATCTACAAAGGAACAAGGTTCAAACTGACATCAAATTTCTCTGTAGCAACCCTGGATGCAAGTAGATCAGAGAGTAAGATATTGAAGGGGAAGAATTGTGAACCAAGAAATTTACAACTGAATTGTCAATCAATGAAGACTTTACAAAAAATAACTTCATTTAAATTGAGCGTTAAGGGAATGCAGTATTATAATCGAACTCTGCCAATGCTTTCATCTAGAGGCTTGTTGCCATTTTTGTCTTCTATGAAATTTTTGTCCCAAGGAAGGCAGGATTACATTTTTTTCTAACAGATTGAGCTGGTGAAGTGTATTCTTGGTTATCAAAATACTGACATAGCTTGGGGATTTTGAATTGATAAATATTCATGATGTGTGAAAAAGCATGATACCCACTGAATGATCTCAATCCCATAAAATTAAATGTTTCTATACACACATAGGGCCTAGAAGGACACGTCAAACTGTAAAGTACTTGCAGTTGTGGATGACTTTGTTCTTTGCTTCTTGTGTTTTTCAGTTTCCTATAATGCACACCTCAGCTTTTAAAAACTAAAAGTTTTATTTATTTATTTATTTATTTATTTATTTATTTATTTATTTATT
>NW_012101332.1:458568-461648 GCF_000951045.1 Mandrillus leucophaeus | reverse complement strand
CTCGAACTCCTGACCTCGTGATCCACCTGCCTCGGCCTCCCAAAGTGCTGGGATTACAGGCATGAGCCACCTCGCCCGACCAATAAAAGTTATTTTTAAAACCTGAAAAAAAAATAACTTCAAGCTCACAAGGCCTCACAAAGACTGACACATAGAGGCCCATTTTGAAAAAGTTTTGGAAGAAGGGCCAAAAAAAAAAAAAAAAAAAGAAAAGAAAAAGAAAAAAGAAAGAGACAGAGAGAAAGAGAAATTCTACAGATGCTGCAAGAAAAATGGAAAGAGGCCGGACGCCGTAACTCACGCCTGTAATCCCAGCACTTTGGGAGGCCAAGGCAGGCTGATCACTTGAGGTCAGGAGTTCGAGACCAGCTTTGCCAACATGGTGAAACCCTGTCTCTACTAAAAAGACAAAAATTAGATGGGCGTGGTGATGCAAGCATGTAATCCCAGCTACTCGGGAGGCTGAGGCATGAGAATCGCTTGAACCTGGGAGGCCGAGGTTGCAGTAAGCCTAGATCTCACCACTGCACTCCAGCCTGGGTGACAGAGTGAGACTCCGTGTCAACTACAACAACAAAAAATGAAAAATGGAAAGAAAAGGTGATTTGTTTTGGTAATTATTTTGATAACTGTTCCTTGTTATTGCTATACTAATAAGGCTAGGATCTAATGAAATACAGAGAACATTCATAACTCTAAAATAAAATTCTGGACAATATCAATATGAATGGAGGGGACAAGGATGGGAGATCAGAAGGATATGAGGATCATGGTAAAGTACTTGTCCTGTTAGAGATGATGTTGTCAATTTACTGCCTCTCAGGACGGGCGCGGTGGCTCACACCTGTAATCCCAGCACTTTGGAAGGTCGAGGTAGGTGGATCACTTGAGGTCAGGAGTTTGAGACCAGCCTGGCCAACACGGTGAAACCCATCTTTACTAAATATACCAAAGTTAGCCAGGCGGGTGGTGGGTACCTGTAATCCCAGCTATTCAGGAGGCTGAGGCATGAGAATCACTTGGACCTGGGAAGCAGAGGTTGCAGTGAGCTGAGGTCACGCCACTGCACTCCAGCCTGGGTGACAATGTAAAACACTTGTCTCCAAAAAATAAAAATGAAGGAATACATAAGATAAAAAAATGTATTGTCTGTCAGCTGCAATTCACCCATTAACATATGCTCTGTCACAATGGACAGAATTCCTTTAAGCATCTCTCCTTTACTGTGAGCACAATGTGAGATCCTTGTGAGAGTCACTGGGAGCTCTGGAAGGATGCTGCGGAGGAAGGGGCTCTCCTGCTGTTCCTGGCTCCTGCATGGTGGGTGTTGGGGAGAGAACATGCAATAGAGCTCTGCCACAGCCATGTTCCCAGAATACGTGGTCTCTTGGTGACCTTGCAGCTTTGTTCTGGCCTTACAATTACCTTCCTGCATTAATATGGAAAACCAGTGCCCCAGAGGTCTCTGCTTCTTCCGCACACCCATGCCACAGGTTGCTGATTGTCTGTGCTTTGCCTGCACGCTGGATGGTTGCTTTCTGTTTGCTCAGAAACTGCAGACCAGCTCCAGCCTGGGAAAACTGGCAAGGTTTTCCTGCCTCCTTCTTCTCTCCTCCTCCTCGCCCCACCCCGCTTCTCCTCCTCCTCCTCCTCCTTCTTCTTTCCTTCTTCTTCTTTCATCCTCCTTCTCCTCCTTTCATCCTCCTTCTCCTCCTTCTTCTTTTTCTCTCTTTCTTCTTTTTCTCTTCTTCTTCTTCTTCCTCCTCCTCTTCTTCTTCGTCGTCTTCTTCTTCTTCTTCCTCTTCTTCTTCTTCCTTATTACTATTTTTTTTGGGGAGACATGGTCTTGCGCTGTTGTCCAGACTGGAGTGCAGTGGTATGATCATGGCTCACTGCAGCCTCAGCCTCCTGAGTATCTGGAACTACAGGTGTGAGCCACCGTGCTTGGTTAATGGGCTTTATCTTCTCCAGTTCCGTCTGAACTCCAGCTTTGGGGAGGGAGCCCTTTCCCAAGTTTGTTCTTCTTTGAATATTCTCCCTTAGTCCTAGGTTGCCATACAGAGTTTCCTTATAGCTTGTAATTTTTTTTTTTTTTTTTTTTTGAGACAGAGTATCACCCTGTCACCCGGGCTGGAGTGCACTGGCGCCATCAGGGCTCACTGCAATCTCCGCCTCCCAGGTTCAAGTGATTCTGCTGCCTCAGCCTCCCGAGAAACTGGGATTACAGGTGTCCGCCACCACACTTGACTAATTTTTGTATTTTTAGTAGAGACAGGGTTTCATCATGTTGGCCAGGCTGGTCTCAAACTCCTGACCTCAGGTGATCTGCCTGCCTCGGCTTCCCAAAGTGCTGGGATTACAGCCATGAGCCACTGTGCCCAGCCTGTAATCATTATTGGATCAGAATTTAATAACTCTTTATATTAAACTTCTTTTGTTTAGCCCACTGTGTGTTTTATATTTCTTAAGTGAATCGAGACTGACACAGAAGGTATAAATAGTGATAAATTTAAGATATAAACAGGCGGCCAGGCGTCACCCAGCCTGGAGTGCAATGGCATGATCTCAGCTCACTGCAACTTCCGCCTTCGAGGTTCAAGCGATTCTCCCACCTCAGTCTCCTTAGTAGCTGGGACTGCAGGCGTGCACCACCACACCCAGCTAATTTTTGTATATTTTTGGTAGTGACAGGGTTTCACCATGTTGGCTATCCACCATGAGCCACCACGTCCAGCCAAATTCACCCTTTAAAATGCAGAGACTTTCAGATTGGATTTAAAAAATCAAGGTCCAATAATATGTTGTCAAGGAGGAATACATTTAAAATAAAAAGAAATCTTGAAAATAAGAGGAAGTTTGGGAGGCTGAGACAGGAAGATCACGAGGTAAGGAGATCGAGACCAGCCTGGCTAACACGGTGAAACCCCGTCTCTACTAAAAAAAATACAAAAAACTAGCTGGGTGAGGTGGCGGGCGCCTGTAGTCCCAGCTACTCCAGAGGCTGAGGCAGGAGAATGGCGTGAACCCGGGAGGCGGAGCTTGCAGTGAGCTGAGATCCGGCCACTGCACTCCAGCCTGGG
>NW_012101332.1:439985-458518 GCF_000951045.1 Mandrillus leucophaeus | reverse complement strand
GTGAGCTGAGATCCGGCCACTGCACTCCAGCCTGGGCGACAGAGCGAGACTCCGTCTCAAAAAAAAAAAAAAAAGAAAAGAAGAGGAAGTAAAATTACATGCTAAACAAATATGAATTAAAAGACACCTAAAGTAGCAGTCTTACTAGCTCACAAAAAAAAATTTAAAGTTGAGATAAAACAGAGTAAAATGGTGGTTACCAGAGACTGGGAAGGTAAGCGGAGAGAGGGTACATAAAGAGAAGTCGGTTGGTTAACGTGTACAAAACTACAGTTATATAGAAGGAATAAATCCTAATATTTGAATAAATCCTAATATTTGATAGTACAGTAGGGTAATTATAGTGAACAATGATTATATATTTCAAAATAGCTATAAGAGAAGAACTGTAATGTTTTCAACACAAAGAAAAGACAAATCGGCCTGGCAAGGTGGCTCACACCTGTAATCTCAGCACTCTGGGAGGCTGAGGTGGGTGGATCACCTGAGGTCAGGAGTTCAAGACCAGCCTGGCCAACATGGTGAAACCACATCTCTACTAAAAATACAAAAACAAGTCGGTTATGGTGGCGCATGCACCTGTAATCCCAGGTACTAGGTGGGGACTGATGCAGAATTGTTTGAACCCTGGAGGCAGAGGTTGCAGTGAGCTGAGACTACACCACTGCAATCCAGCTTGGGCAACAGAGTGAGACTCCGTCAAAGAAAGAAAAGAAAGAAAAGAAAGAGAGAGAGAGAGAAAGAGAGAGAGAGAGAGAGAAAGGAGGGAGGGAGGGAGGAAGGAAGGAAAAGAAAGAAAAGAAAGAAAGAAAGAAAGAAAGAGAAAAGACAGATGTTTGAGGTGATGGGTATCCCAATTACCCTGACTTGATAGTAACATATTTACAGGTATCAAAATAGCACACATACCCCCAAATATGTACAACTATGATATATGTGTAAAAACATAAAAAATAATAAAGGACAAAGAAAAATATACTAATAAAAAGTACAACAGAAGGAAATATGTTAATCTTAAACAGGCAGCTAACAATCCTGCCAAAAATATAGCAAAGTGACAAAACCATAAGGAGAAACAGATTGTTGGAAATTTGAATACTCAATAAGAAATTGTAATATGCTTTTTTTTTTTTTTTCCTAAGATGGAGTCTCTCTGTGTCATCCAGGCTGGAGAGGTGCAGCAGCGTGATCTTAGCTCACTGCAATCTCTGCCTCGCGGGTTCAAGTGATTCTCCTGCCTCAGCCTCCCAAGGAGCTGGGATTACAGGCACCTGCCATCCTGCCTGGCTAATTTTTGTATTTTTAGTAGAGATGGGGTTTCACTATGTTGGCCAGGCTGGTCTCGAACTCCTAACCTCGTGATCCACCCACCTTGGCCTCCCAAAGTGCTGGGATTACAGGCGTGAGCCACCGTGCCCAGCCACACCCATCTAAGTTTTGTATCTTCAGTAGAGATGGAGTTTCACCATGTTGGCCAGGCTGGTCTCAAACTCCTGACCTCAAGTGAACTTGCCTCGGCCTCTCAAAGTGCTGGGATTACAGACGTGAGCCACCACACCCGGCCTGCTTTTGGATATTTTAACAGAAAGGTGGAGAGAAATAAATGGTTGAGAGATTTAATCAGAGAAAGAAAAGATCCCAAGGATGTAAACAATACTATCAACCTTTAGCTAATTATAGAACCTTAATTCCAATAAATGGCATATATAATAGATAGCATATAAAGCCATTGAACCTTTCATATCAATAACTTCAACCTTTAGCTAATTATAAAACTTTAATACCGATAAATATATACCACATACATTTAAAAAATTCTATTTCTCCTGCTCCTTACAGGTTAGACTTTTTTTTTTTTTTTTTTTTTTTTTTTTTTGAGACAGGGTCTTGCTCTGTCATCTGTGCTGGAGTGCAGTGGCACAGTCAATCATGCTCACTGCCACCTCAACCTCCTGGGTTCAGTGCTGGGATTACAGGTGTACACCATTGTACCTGGCTGATTTTTTAAAAAATATTTTTTTATTGGTTACAAGCAAATCGAAAGCTTATCTATGGCTGGGCACAGTGGCTCACGCCTGTAATCCCAGCACTTTGGGAGACCGAGGCAGGCAGATCACATGAGGTTGAGAGTTCAAGACCAACTTGACCAACATGGAGAAACCCTGTCTCTACTAAAAATACAAGATTAGCTGGGCATGGTGGCGCATGCCTGGAATCCCAGCTACTTGGGAGGCTGAGGCAGAAGAATCGCTTGAACCCCAGAGGCTAAGGTTACAGTGAGCTGAGATCGAGCCATTGCACTCCAGCCTGGGCAACAAGAACGAAACTCCATCTCAAAAAATATATATATACAATAAATAAATAAATAAATAAGCTTATCTACAATGGCAAAACAATGGCAATAAGGTACCTGGCAGGTTTGGAAAACAGCAAAAAGGCCAGTGTTCCTGGCCGGGTTATGTGGGGACTTTGGGACCATTTTAAGGTCTTGGCTTTTACTTTGCATGAGATGGAAACCATGGGAGAGTCTGAGCCAAGGAGTGTCGCAGTCTTATATTTTTAAGAAGCACCTTGATTGCTATGTAGAGAATAGATTGCAGTGAGGTAGTCAGAAGTGCAGGGAAGGGGAGTAGAAGCAGGGGAATGAATGAAGAGTCTGCTACAGTAATACAGGGGAAAGAGGAATATTGGGCAGATCTGGATCTATTGGAGGATGAGCCACAAGCATTTACTGATAAGACTGGGTGTGGGTATGAGCAAAAAGGAAGAGTTAATGATGACTTCAGGGTTTTTTGGCTTGAACAGTTGGAAGGTTGGAGGTACAATTGAGTTGGGGAAGATTAACAAGGAAGTGAATACTAGAAGGAAGATTAGGAACTCATAGTTTTGGACAAATTGAGATTAAGATGCCTATTAGACGTTTAAGTGAATGTGTCTAATGGGCAGTTGGATATATGACTATGGAGTTGAGGGGAAAGGTATGAGCTAGAATTATAAATGTGGCAAACATTGATACCAATGAGGTGCCTGGCAGCAAAAACACCAGCATACCTGGAGCAAATTGAGTGAACGGGAGAGTAACAGAAAATGAGGTCAGAAAGTAGGCCGGGCGCGGTGGCTCACATGTGTAATCCCAGCACTTTGGGATGCCGAGGTGGGCGGATCACTGAAGCTCAGGAGTGCGAGACCAGTGTGGCCAACATGGCGAAACCCTGTCTCTACTGAAAATACAAAAATTAGCCAGGTGTGGTGGCAGGCGCCTGTAATCTCAGCTACTTGGGAGGCTGAGGCAGGAGAACTGCTTGAACCTGGGAGGAGGAGGTTGCATTGAGCTGAGATCGCACCACTGCACTCCACCCTGGGTGACAGAACTCCGTCTCAAAAAAAAAAAAAAAGGAACAAGAGGCCATATTACAAACCCCGGATGAGAAGATACCTAAAGCCATGAGACTGGATGAGATGACCAAGGGAGTGTGGATAAGGAAGAGGAACAAAGATTGAGTTCGGAGGAGCATTAATATTAAGAGGTTAAAGAACAGTGAAAGAACTAGCACAGGAGATGGAGAAGGAGAGGCTGAGGCAGAAAGAAAATGAAGAATGCGTGATGTCAGCGAAACTAAGTGAAGAAAGTGTATTAAGGAGGAGGGGGTGATTATTTGTGTTAAGTGCTGCCAACAGGTCAGGTAGAATAACAATCGAAAGTCAACCATTAAATTTAGCAAGGACGGTTCCGGTAGTGATAGATGCTGAAGTATAATTGGAATGGGTTCAATACAGGACAAGAAAAGAGACATTAGAGGCAGGAAATATAGACAATACTTTCTATGAGTTCTGCCTGGAATGCAGCAGTGGTTAATGGGAGTAGGGGAATTTTTTAAAGTGTGTGTGTGTGTCTATGTGTGTTGTTTGTTTTCTGGACAGAGCTCCGGCTTTTGGCCGGGCACGGTGGCTCACACCTGTAATCCCAGCACTTTGGTAGGCCGAGGCATGTGGATCACTTGAGGTCAGGAGTTTGAGACCAGCCTGGCCAATATGGTGAAACCACGTTTCTACTAAAAATACAAAAGTTAGCTGGGTGTGGTGGCACATGCCTGTAGTCCCAGCTATTCGGGAGGCTGAGGTGGGAGGATCACTTGAACCCGAGAAGCGGAGGTTGCAGTGAGCCGAGATAGTACCACTGCACTCCAGTCTGGGCGACAGAGCAAGACTCCGTCTAAACAAACAAACAAACAAAAAAAAACTGGACAGATAAAAGGGGGTGGAACCTAGTGCCTAACTGCTGAATGGACTTTAGGTAAGAACAATGTTAGTTCATTTGCAGCAAGAGAGGAGAGGCAGTGTATATGAGCAGAGATACAGATAGGTAGGCATGGTGCTGGGAGTCTGTACAGAATCTCATCTGATAGCTTTGATTTTCTCAGTGAAGTAAGAAGCACTTATTAGCCTAAAGGGAGGCAATGGGAGTGTGCGGTCGGTTTGAAAAGTTGTGTTCGGCAGTGAATGGACTAAAAACACAACAAAACCCTAAACAGCGTGTCTGCGGGGGAGCACTAAGAACTACTTGAGGTTCATGGTTATAACTTGAAAGCGGGAGCAGGGTGGCAGTGCACTTTTCTCCAGCCACCTGCGGGCCAGGGTGCAGCTTGGCTACTTAGGGAGCGGAAGCCACCGCCTGGCGCCTGCTGGGAAGGCTCCCTCTCCCCACAGGACCTCCTGAGAGCTACCATCCACCTGTCGCCTCCACCTTTTCTCTTTGGGAAATTTGAGGGGGAGGGAGAGACGAAATACAGGGAGCTACAGACGCGACACACTGAGAGTTGTATGTCAGGAGCCGTAGTTCGGTCACCTCCCCAAATACCATCTCTGCTCCTATCTACTTGCAGGCAACATTGGGGAGGTGAAGACCATGGAGGCTTCCAACACGAGGCAGATGGGGAACTTTAGTCCTCCTGTCATCACCCTCATCTGCTATTACCAGGGGACGCTGGGGAACAGGTTAAAGGGAAAGGCGAAACCCACGGAACTTGGAAGGGATCTTACCTGAAAAGTCAATTTCCCCAACGCGGGGCACAGCTGCACAGGGAAAACCCAGTCCTCCGGCCGCCACTCCCCGTAGAGACGGAGGAAGGCAGCGCCTAGGGGGCGCTACGCCCTGGATACTGGCGGATGCAGTCCGGTGTCGCTCCCTGACAGGACTTGCAGTCCGCGCCCCCACCCGAAAGGACGACGTCTCCCGCCCCAAGGGGAATCCCGCACTAAGGCCGTAATAGGGGCTTGTCACCACCCCACTCTTTTTTTTTTTTTTTTTTTTTTGAGGCGGAGTCTCGCTCTTCCTGCTCAGTCGCCTAGGCTGGAGTGCAGTGGCGCTATCTTCTCGGCTCACTGCAACCTCTACCTCCCGGGTTCAAGTGATTCTTCTGCCTCAGCCTCCCAAGTAGGTGGGATTACAGGCGTCCGCCGTCATGCCTGGCGAATTTTTGTATTTTTGGTAGAGACGGGGTTTCTTCATGTTGGCCAGGCTGGTCTTGAACTCCTGAGTCACCACTCTTTAATGCCGCTGTCCCCTTCCTGTTCCTTCTGTGTCGGTCTCCGAACGCCCGGCGCAAGGCACTACTCGGAATCGGAGAGGGGGAGAGCCGCGAGACCCAGAGAAAAAGAGGGCTGAAGAGCGCGTGAGACGTCAAGGTAGGCATGCTGCTGTGGAGCAGGAGCTGCTGGGCGAACCTCGCAGAAGCTCCTGGGCGGGGAGGTGGGATGTGGCGGGGGCCGTGGCTCCCGGATAGAGCCCCTCCTCTGCGCGCGCGCCCGCCCTGGCTTGCACGCACGCGCAGTCGGTGGGTCCCGCGTGCTTTCTCGCCAAAATGCGGTGGCTGCTTTTCCCAGCTTCAGCGAGGCGGCAATGAGGTTCTCGTAGCGCACGGGGCTGGTGCGGAAGGGAGCCAATGGTCCGGCTTAGACACCTGCCCCTGCTCCCGCCCAACGCCCTAAGACACCAGGTTCAGGGCCGTTTTTTCCGTGTGTGTGTGTGTGTGTGTGTGTGTGTGTGTGTGTGTGTTTTATTTTTGAGACAGAGTCGCCTCGAGTGCAGTGGCGTGTGTGTGTGTGTGTGTGTGTGTTTTATTTTTGAGACAGAGTCGCCTCGAGTGCAGTGGCGTGTGTGTGTGTGTATGTGTGTGTGTGTTTTATTTTTGAGACAGAGTCGCCTCGAGTGCAGTGGCGCGATCTTGGCTCACTGCAGCCTCCGCCTCCCGAGTTCAAGCGATTCTCCTGCCTCAGCCTACTTTGTAGCTGAAATGACAGGCACGCACCACCATGCCTGGCTAATTTTTGTAGTAGAGACAGGGTTTCGCCATTTTGGCCAGACTGGTCTTGAACTCCTGACCTCAGGTGATCCGCCCGCCTCGGCCTCCCAAAGTGCTGGGATTACAGGCGTGAGCCACCGCGCCCGTCCTTCTCATAGCTTTTGTTTCATGGCTTCTTCCGGCCTGGTGGAACTCAAGCTTTGCCTTTATGAAGGGCTGCATGGGGACCCCGTAGAACCGTAAAGAGCCGGCCGTGCGTGTAAACCGCTGATGCAGAGCCTCTGTCACAAAGGCCAGAGCGTCCCACGCACATCCCAGCACAGCCAGGCAGGACAATGGCATAATGGCTCAGAACATGTCTGGAGTCTGACTCTTGGTCGTGCCACATTCTGGCTGTGTGGTGGGGCATTTCCTCACCTGGAGGAAGGGGGATGATAGTAGCTTTAAGTAGTGTTGCCACATTTTATTTAGCAAATAAAAATGGAGGACACCCAATGAAGTTTGGATGTCAGTTAAAAAAGAAAACAAGGGCCGGGCGCTGTGGCTCCCGCCTGTGATCCCAGCACTTTGGGAGGCCAAGGTGGGTGGATCACCTGAGGTCGGGAGTTCGAGACCAGCCCGACCAACATGGAGAAACCCCGTCTTTACTAAAAATACAAAAATTAGCTGGGTGTGGTGGCCGGCGCCTGTAATCCCAGCTACTTGGGAGGCTGAGGCAGGAGAATTGTCTGAACCAGGGAGGCAGAGGTTGCAATGAGCTGAGATTACACCATTGCACTCCAGCCTGGGCAACAAAAGTGAAACTCCATCTCCAAAAAAAAAAAAAAAAGAAAAGAAAACAGATTTTTTTAAAGCATGTATCTCCCAAATATTGTTCAACTGAAATTCAAATGTAACCAGGCATCAAGTTCAAATTTAACTGTATTTTATCTGGCAGCCCTGCTTTAAGGCATTGTTTGGAGACAATACATGAACATTTCTAGAGCAGTGTCTGGTACATGTAAGCACACAATAAAGTTTATTTAGATAAAAAGGTCACACTCCCTGCCCTCCCTCACAATATATTAGTGTCTCTACTCATCTGGCTGTGGGATCTCAAATGGTCAGCCCTCAGAAAATCACTCTGTCATAAAAGGACAGTTTAAATCTCACCATCCCACCGCAATGTAGTGACCCCTTTCCACTGTCACAAACGACCAGATTTCTCCTACCTCCCAACTCTTGGCACATTCATGTGGGGATTTTCATGCTGTTCATGTTGCTGCTTTCACTGGACATATGGGGGAGGGGCTGGGGGAGTCCGAGGCATTATGATGTTGGAGCCAGTGACACTCTTTCTAGGGGAAATTGTAGCTGGAGTCTGTCTCTTGTAGAACTAGAGGCATGTAATCCTCTGTGTGTGAGCCAGGAGGCAATGGAAGATTCAGTGGGGAAGCCTATGATGTTTGTATGATGTTAGTAACAGGTTTTCCCCATGGGGCGAATGTATATTGAGTGGCATTGGTCCCACTGAGCTCATTAAGACGTCTGCCATAGAGGAGATAAAACTTTGTTCAATCTGAGAAGTCCAGAGAAAAAAAAGTTGAAGGGGAGAACCTAGCTTTTTAAATGTAAGTCTATTTGCTCTAAAGTTTCTGTTCCATCTCTCTTATTCTCCCCTGATTTTAGCACGCCCCTCACTTCTCTCATATGTAATGGCACCCTGCATTAATACTGCATTTTAAAATTATAACGCATTTTTAGTTTCATTATCTCACTTTCTTTTTTTTTTTTTTTTTCAGACAAAGTCTCACTGTTGCCCAGGCTGGAGTGCAGTGGCGCGATCTCGGCTCACAGCAACCTCTGCCTCCAAGGTTCAAGCGATTCTCCTGCCTCAGGCTCTCAAATAGCTGGGATTACAGGTGTCTGCTAATTTTTGTACTTATAGAAGAGATGGGGTTTCGCCATGTTGGCCAGGCTGGTCATGAACTCCTGACCTCAGGTGATTCATCCACCTTGGCCTCCAAAAGTGCTGGGATTATAGGCATGTGCCACCGCACCCAGCCTCACTTTCTTTTTCTAAATACTTTAGTAGGGAAAAAGAAAAGGGAATTTCTCTCTGAGGTCAAGAAGGGTTGAGTGAAATATCTGACTCTCACCAAAAACTTAATGGAATGAAGTCTTAGTCTAAGATTTAGAAGTGTCAGGAAACCCCCATTTTCCCAGTTAGAGCTCCTAGTCGTAAATTACCAGAGGAAACTTTGGGAAGGCTCTGAGATTGTAGGATCTAACTCTTATTTCTCTTCACACATGAGCTTGCTGTAGCAGCCCACTCTCTCTTTCCTGTACTTTCACTCTCCCTTCTTAGTGGCTTCTTCCCCTTGACTTTTAAATACATTTAATTTTCTCATTTAAAAAAAAAATCCTTCTTTGCAGTGGCCACTTGGTCTTCCCTTGCATGTACTTGAGAGTTGTATGCAGGATTTTGGAAAGTTTAAACTTTACTTATGGTAGGCTGGGTGTGGTGGCTCATGGCTGTAATCCCAGCACTTTGGGAGGCCGAGGCAGGCAGATCACCTGAGGTCGGGATTTCCAGACCAGCCTGGCCAACATGGTGAAACCCTGTCTCTACTAAAAATATAAAAATTAGCCAGCCATAGTGGTGCACACCTGTAATCCCAGCTACTCAGGAAGCCGAGGCAGAATTGCTTGAACCCAGGAGGCAGAGGTTGCAGTGAGCCAAGACTGTGCCATTGCACTCCAGCCTGGGTGACAGAGTGAGAATCTATGTAAAAAAATAATAAAATAAATAAGCTTTACTTATGGTAGAAATTTAGTGAGATAAAGGAAGAAAAAGAGGTAGTGATTCTTGCTAGGTGGAAAAGAAAGGGTTGGAATTGTTCAGCTAGGGATAGGAATCTCAAAGAAGGTCCTCCATTAGCACACTGGTGTCAGCCGGGAGCTGTTTGTCCTTGTCCCCCACAAGACAAGTACGGAAATTCAGAGTAAGCATTTAGGAACTTTTATAGCAGTTTTACAGAGTAATCTAATATCTGTTGAACTTAATGATAAAAAATCAAGGTGGCTCACACCTATAATCCCAGCATTTTGGGAGGCTGAGGTGGTCAGATCACTTGAGGTCAAGAGTTTGAGACCAGCCTGGCCAACATGGTGAAACCCCATCTCTACTAAAAATACAAAAATTAGCCGGACGTGATGGCACACCCCTATAGTCCCAGCTACTCTGGAGGCTGAGCCAGGAGAATCACTTGAACCTGGGAGGCAGGGGTTGCAGTGAGTCGAGATAGTGCCACCGCACTCCAGCCTGGGCAACGGAGCAAGACTCTATCTCAAAAAAAAAAAAAAAAGGGGTTCCAGCACCAGAGCAACTAGCAATCCTAAACCTAATGGGAAATGAAGGGGAGCTGGATATGGGTATTTACAGTGTGCCTTTCACTGAATACTTTTTTTTTTTTTTTTGAGATGATGTCTCACTATGTTGCCTAGGCTGGTCTCAAACTCCCAGACTCATGAGATCCTCCTGCCTCAGTCTCCCAAAGTGCTGGGATTACAGGTGTGAGCCACCACACCTGGCCTAGAATACTTCTTTTACCTAGCAGACATTCTGACTCTCAGTTGTCTCACACACGACCAGGGGAAACTTTGTGCTGGAAACTTGTTTATACTGGCAGATGTCCTTGTGGCTCTTGTCTGACCCATGCCCCAGCTCTGGCACCAGGAGCCCAGCGTTATGTTCCCTCTCGCATCCTTGGGGAAATCCAGCCTGAGGCAGCCCCTAGTGTTTTAGATGGAAGGTGCAAATCCAACACACTACCACAACAGAAAATAGCTTCAAAGATTTTTTTACTTACAGATCCTGGGCAGGGAAGGTACAATGAGTCTGGAGGGCAGTTCTCTGTCACGAAACATGCAAGGCAGGAATGAAGAGTCAGGTGGCCAGAGAGAAAGAGAGAAGAAACTGACAGTATATATAAGGGGACAGGGTGTGGATCACTTTGAGTTCACAGGCTTATTTATTTATTTATTTAGAGATGGAGTTTTGTTCTGTCTGATCCCAGCTCACTGCAACCTCTGTCTCCCGAGTTCAAGCAATTCTCCTGCCTTAGCCTCCCAAGTAGCTGAGACTACAGGCGTGCACCAACACGCCTGGCTAATTTTTGTATTTTTAGTAGAGCTGGGGTTTCGCCACGTTGGCCAGGCTGGTCGTGAACTCCTGACCTCAAGTGATCCACCGACCTTGGCCTCCCAAAGTGCTGGGATTACCGGCATGAGCCATCATGCCTGACCCATAGGCAAATTCTTTTTGTAATATTTTATTTTATTTCGTTTTATTTTATTTATTCTTTTGAGACAGAGTCTCACTTTGTCGCCCAGGCTGGAGCACAGTGGCACAATCTTGGCTCACTGCAACCTCTGCCTCCTGGGTTCAAGAGATTCTCCTGCCTCAGCTTCCCAAGTAGCTGGTATTACAGGTGCCTGTCACCATGCCCAGCTAATTTTTTGTATTTTTAGTGGAGACAGGGTTTCACCATGTTGGCCAGGTTGGTCTCAAACTCCTGACCTCAAATGATCTACCCACCTTGGCCTCCCAACATGCTGGGATTACAGGTGTGAGTCATTTCTCCCAGCCAACAAATTCTTTTAAAGGAAGCTGTGGAAAAGCAAGGAGCCCAGTCTTCTAGGTGGGAGAGATGCCTCTAAGTTCTTATCTCTGGCCACCGTCCTGAGTCCTTTGGGTATGGTATGGAACTGAAAACTGTGTCAAGGGTGACTGATTCCTGTTTCTTGTATGAGAAAGTTAAACTTATATTTAAAATTGATATCAAGACAACATTAAATTAAAATTGACTACACTGTTTTCCACAGCCACTGCACCATCTGACATCCCAATAAGCAATGTTGGAGGGTCCCAATTTCTCCATTTCCTTGCCAACACTTGTTATTTTCCATTAAAAAAATTAAAACCATCTTGGTAGATGTGAAGTATCTCATTGAGGTTTTGATTTGCATTTCCCTAATAACCAATGATGTTGAGCATGTTTTCATGTGGCTCTTAGCCATTTGTATACACACACACACACACACACACACACATATATATGTATCACTGCAACCTCCGCTTCCCAGGTTCAAGGGATTCTCCTGCCTCAGCCTCCTGAGAAGCTGGGAGTACAGGCACCACCACCACGCCTGGCTCATTTTTGTATTTTTAGTAGAGACAGGGTTTTGCCATGTTGACCAGGCTGATCTCGAACTCCTGACCTCAGGTGATCTGCCTGCCTTGGCCTTCTAAAGTGCTGGGATTACAGGCATGAGCCACCTCACCCAGCCTGTATATATCTTATTTGTAGTAATTTCTATTCAAATCCTTTGTCCAATTTTTAATTGGGTTATTTGCCTTTTTATAGTTCAGTTGTAATAGTTCTTTATATATTCAGGATACTAGGCCCGTATTAGATACATGATTTGCAAATATTTTCTGTCATTCTGTGGGTTGCCTTTTCACTTTTTCTTTCTTTTTTTTTTTCCTTTTTTTTAGCAAATCTTGGACCTGTATGAAATCTTTTAGTTTTTTAAATAGTGTCCTTTAGTGCACAAAAGTTTTTAATTTCGATGAAGTCCAGTTTTTTTTTAGTTGCTTATGGTCTGTCATGTCTACGAAACTGTTGTGTAGTCCAAAGTGACAAAGATTTTTGGTTTAGTTCTTATATTTAAGTATTTGATCTATTTTGTGCTAATTTTTTTTTTTTTTTTTTTTTTAGGCTGGAGTGCAGTGGCGTGATCTTGGCTCACTGCAAGCTCCGCCTCCTGGGTTTACGCCATTCTCCTGCCTCAGCCTCCCAAGTAGCTGGGACTACAGGCACCCGCCGCCACGCCCGGCTAATTTTTTGCATTTTTAGTAGAGACGGGGTTTCACTGTGTTAGCCAGGATGGTCTTGATCTCCTGACCTCGTGATCCACCCGCCTTGGCCTCCCAAAGTGCTGGGATTACAGGCGTGAGCCACCGTGCCCGGCCTGTGCTAATTTTTTTAATGGTTTGAGGTAGAAGTCCAAATTCATTATGTTGCATGTAGATATTCAGTTGTCCTAGCAACATTTGTTGAAACTACTTATTTTCTAAGTAATTCTTTCTGGTTTTTTTTGTTTTTTTTTTTGTTTGTTAGCTTTTTCATTTTGAGACTGAATCTTGTTCCATCTCCCAGGTTGGAGTGCAGTGGTCCCATCTCGGCTCACTGCAACCTCTGCCTCCTGGGTTCAGGCTATTCTCCTGCCTCAGCCTCCCAAGTAGCTGAGATTACAGGCACACACCACCACACCCAGCTAATATTTGTATTTCTTAGTAGAGACAGGGTTTCTCCATGCTGACCAGGCTGGTCTCGAACTCCTGACCTGAAGTGATCCTCTTGCTTCGGCCTCCCAAAGTGCTAGGATTATAGGTGTCAGCCACCACGCCTGGCCTGCTTCTCCCATTTTTAGCCTCTAGGTTCTTCAATGAGTTTTTCTCCCTTGTGTTCTTTCAACTTTTGTCCTTATGCTTGTGATACTTGATTTTTCTTCGATTTCTGCCTGCTCTCCATTTGTTCTTACCCTGTTCTTTCAGCATCTCTTCCCTGGATTTTTGTATTTTTGCTTTGTGGTCTTCCATCGTAGAGGCAATTGCATCAAGTTTTTTTCATTCATGGCAAAATATTGGGTTATAATTTTTTTGTTTTTGAGACAGTGTCTCACTCTGTTGTCCAGGCTGGAGTGCAGTGGTGAGATCATAGCTCACTGCAGCCTCAACCTCCAAGACTCAAGCAATCTTCCCACCTCAACCTCCTGAGTAGCTGAGACTATAGTAGTGTGCCACCACTCCTGGTGAATTTTTTATTTTTTGTAGAGACGGGGTCTCGCTATGTTGCCCAGGCTGATCTTGAACTCCTGGGCTCAAGCAATCTTCTCACCTCAGCCTCCTGAAGTGCTGAGATTACAAGCAAGAGCCACCACACCTGGCCTGCTTATAATTTTTATCTGATCTGTTGAGGCAGTTTTCCAGTGAAAGCTCTTCATATGTTAGTTTATTTTGTTATGCTTTCCTTCATAGTTCGTTTTGTAGTTTTGGGTTAATGTGGCTAGTCCCTTTTTTCTTGCAGAATATTGCGTAAGTTGGGTTTTCCAGCATGAGTTTTTCTTGTTTAAGAGGTTCTTTCTGCCTCATATATGTCTTCTGTAGGAGACTGATCAACTCTGTCTCCTCTGTTTTTGCTTTCCAGTTTCTTACAGTGTAGTTGCAAAGAAGAGGTATAGATCCTTACCTGATGGTGGACTCCTCACCTTTAGGAAATTTAATTTTCCAGATGTTTTCTTTTTCTTTTCTTTTCTTTCTTTCTTTCTTTTTTTTTTTTTCTTTTTGAGATGAAGTCTTGCTCTGTCACCCAGGCTGGAGTGCAGTGGCACCATCTCAGCTCACTGCAACCTCCACCTCCGGGGTTCAAGCAATTTTCCTGCCTCAGTCTCTCAAATAGCTGGGACTACAGGCACATGCTGCCACACCCAGCTAATTTTTGTATTTTTAGTAGAGATGACGTTTCACCATGTTGGCCAGGATGGTCTTGATCTCCTGACCCCGTCATCCCTCGCCCTCCCAAAGTGCTGGGATTACAGGCGTGAGCCACCATAGGTGTTTTCTTATATCTGCTTCTGTTTATCTTTCTTTCTGCTCAAATTTCTTCCATAGTTTCTTGTCTCCACTTCCTCCCTATAGTTGCTCCTCATTTGAGGTGCTTTTCCCAACTCTTACATGTAATTTGTTGTCTACAGATTACACTTATCCAGGTTTTGCTGAATGTTGAGCTTGCGATTTTTTTCATTCTCCTTATTGCTTTCAGATCATTTTAAGGAACAGAAGCCCATGATGCTATAAAGTTTCTATGTCTTACATTTTAGATTTTTCTCTTATAAACAGCACACACTTAATTCATTTAAATATTCAATTTGGTCTCTCTTTTATCTGATGAGTTTATGTTTATTATGATAATGAAAGATTTGTTTCTATCCCCTCATTTCTATATATCATACCTCATTTTTCCTTCTTATTTCTAATATTGAATTGGTTAATGTTTTCTAATGTTTTCTTTATTTTGTGTCCCTTTTCCTCAACTGGTAAAATCATGCATTCTATTTGTTTTTTTCTTTCTTTTTTTCTCTCTCTTCTGTTTTTGAGATGGAGTCTCGCTGTGTCACCCAGGCTGGAGTGCATTGGCGCAATCTCGGCCCACTGCAACCTCCACCTCCTGGGTTCAACATGATTCTCCTGACTCAACCTCCCGAGTAGCTGGGACTACAGGTGCGTGCTACCACACCTGGCTAAGTTTTGTATTTTTAGTAAAGATGGGGTTTCGCTCTGTTGGCCAGGCTGGTGTTGAACTCCTGACCTCAGGTGATCTGCCTAACTCGGCCTCCCAAAGTGCTGGGATTACAGGCATGAGCCACCTATTTTTATTTTTATTTTTATTTTTATTTATGGTGGTTTCCTTAACATTTTTAATATACACATATAACAGAATGTTAAATGTGACTTTCTGTGTTCTGGGAGTTTTATTTGAGATCAGTAGGTGTTTGATAACATATGAAGAGCATGCTAAAAGATTGTGAAGGATTTTTTTGTGTGTGTGTGTGACTCTTATTTTCCTGTTGGGTACATAATTAAAACGATGATTTCCCAGGGGAGAATTGTTGATATGCTCTGTGGTGTTTCTCCTTCCCTCTTGCTTTTCTCCCTTGTCAGTCCAAGTGAGGGACATGTCAGAGAATCTTTTGGAGAACGCGATAGGTATCCCTGTGAATTTGGGGAATGCCTGGATAAAAGTTTAAAGATGTGTAAGCTTTCAGGAAGCTGGTCATGAGTCAGCTCTGTCTGTAGAAGTCTTTCTCTCCAAGGTTTGTTTTTGTCAAGCGTTCCACTGCTTCGTGGAAGGGTTTTAACTCCAACTCCCTATCATTGGCCTGAGGCCTGGGTCTTCTCTTTACCAGGGCAATACTATCCAAGCCACTAGCCATTATGGTCATTGATATTTATGGTCTTTATGGGCTCTGATAACTACACTTTCTCAGGACCAGAACAGCAGCAGTCAGCACTTGTTGCTGTGGGTTACCCTCTACTTCCCTAGTTTCTGGCTCCTGAAGCTTAGGTACTTGTTATTTTATCCAGAATTTCTTGGATTTTGTAGGTGTGAGGCTTTCAGGTTATTTTAGCCCGACCTCTTGTCATAATTGGATATCTATATGAACTTGTTCAGTGTCTGCCTTCTATGCTAGACAGTAAACCCCATCCAGACAGATACTCATTCTTTTTTTTTCTTTTTTTGCAATGAAAGGCCTCACATATTTATTACTGAACCCAGCCAACCAACGCATTCATAATAGATTCAGAGAGGAAAATACGTCGAACTCTCCAGAGAGTGGTGACATTTTCAGTTTGATATGGTAATGTGATCGTGACCTTCAGACAGCACAAATATATGTGCCATCTCATGTGCAATTCCTTATAGACCCAGCGTGGTTCTTCTCCAGTGTCTCCTTTTGGAGTTGTACCTTATTTTATTTCCAGTTTTCATCCGAATCCACTGGGGAATGGGACGATTTTGCTTTTGTTTCTTGGCCAGGAATCGCTTAATCCTGAAAGTCTTGTGAGAAGACATGGCGAGAAGTGGAGGCAAGAACACACCACGATGGCGGAGAAAGGAAAAGAGGGGGGCCAGATACTCATTCTTCTTCCCTGCCTCATCTCCAGCTCTCAGCACAGTCTGGCATATAATGAGCAGGGAGGAAATATTTGTGGAAAGTGGGTGACTTTTACATATATGAGGACTTCAGTAGGAAAGAAGGATGATGGTTAATAAATATAATTATGTCCACAAATATGAGATTCCTAATAAAGAGAGCTAAGGGAGGGCTAGGCCCCTGCATTATTTCAGCTAAGCTACAGCTGGCTCACCTAAACTCACCTAAAAACTTTACTTGATGTATTTTTTGTTCTGTTTCTAGACTATATAAAGCACCCACTTCACTCTATTCTTTTTCTTTTTCCTTTCTTTCTTTTTTTTTTGTTTTGTTTTGTTTGTTTTTTGAGATAGAGTCTCGCTCTGTGGCCAGGCTGGAGTACAGTGGCGCAATCTTGGCTCACTGCAACCTCTGCCTCCCAGGTTCAAGCAATCCTTCTGCCTCAGCCTCCCGCGTAGCTGGGACTACAGGCGTGCACCACCATGACCAGCTAATTTTTTGTATTTTTAGTAGAGACAGGGTTTCACCATGTTGGCCAGGATGGTCTCAATCTCTTGACCTTAACCTCATGATTTGCCTGCCTCGGTCTCCCAAAGTGCTGGGATTACAGGCATGAGCCACCGCACCCGCCCTCTTTCTTTCTTTCTTTCTTTCTTTCTTTCTTTCTTTCTTTCTTTCTTTCTTTCTCTTTCTTTTCTTTCTCTCTCTCTCTCTCTCTCTCTCAATTTCTTTCTTTCTTTCTGATGGAGTCTCACTCTGTCGCCCAGGTTGGAGTGCAGTGGCGTGATCTTGGCTCACTGACTCCACCTCTGGGGTTCAAGCAATTCTCCTGCCTCAGCCTCCCTAGTAGCTGGGATTACAGGCATGCACCACCACACCTGGCTAATTTTTGTATTTTTAGTAGAGATGGGGTTTCACCATCTTGGCCAGGCTGGTCTTGAACTCCTGACCTTGTGATTCACCTGCCTCGGCCTCCCAAAGTGCTGGGATTACAGGCATGAGCCACCACGCCAGCTATTTTTTTTTTTAAGGACAGGGTCTCACTTTATCATCCAGGCTAGAGTGTGGTGCCATGACCACAACTCAGTGCAGCTTTGACCTCCCAGGCTCAAGCAATCCTCCTGCCTCAGCTACTTGAGTAGCTGGGGCTACAGGTACTTGCCACCACACCCAGCTGATGTTTGAAAATTTTTTTAGAGACAAGGTCTCATTGTGTTGCCCAGGCTGGTCTCAAACTCCTGAGCTGAAGTGATTCTTCCACTTCAGCCTCCCAAAATGTTAGGATTACAGGCATGAGTCATTGTGCCAGGCCACTCTATTCCCTTTTAAAAATGAAATTAAGGCCGAGCGTGGTGGCTCACACCTGTAATCCCAGCACTTTGGGAGGCTGAGGCAGGAGAACTGCTTGAGGGCAGGAGTTTGAGACATAGCAAGACCCTCTCTCTACAAAAAATAAAACATTAGCTGAGCATGATGGCCTGTGCCTGTAGTCCAAGCTACTTGGGAGGCTAAGGCAGAAGGATCCCTTGAACCCAGGAGCTGCAGGTTACAGTGAGCTTTGATTACTCCAGTGCATTCCAGCCTGAGTGTCAGAGCAAGACTTTCTAAGCAAACAAAATCAAATTTATTTAGGTATAATTTTCATGTAATAAAGTATACCATAATTTTTTTTGATGAGTTCTGACCAATTTCTATACCCATGTAACCACTACCACAGTCAAGATATAGAACATTACAAGACTACAAAAAGTTCCCTTTCACCCCTTCCCACTCAGTCACCATAAATCTTGGCCCCACGTAACCACTGATCTACTTTCTGCCCCCGTTGGCTAGATTACTCTTTTTTTTTTTGAGATGGAGTCTCACTCTGTCACCCAGGCTGGGGTGCAATGGCACGATTTTGGCTCACTGCAACCTCTTCCTCCTGGGTTCAAGCGATTCTCCTGCCTCATGAGTAGCTGGGACCACAGGCACATCCCATCATGCCTGGCTAATTTTTGTATTTTTAGTAGAGACGGGGTTTCACCATGTTGGCTAGGATGGTCTCGAACTCCTGACATTGTGATCCACCCACCTCGGCCCCCGAAAGTGCTGGGATTACAGGCATGAGCCACTGCGCCCAGTCTAGATGACTCTTTTCTAGAATTTCATATAGATGGAATCATACAATATGTTCTCTTTTGTGTCTGCCTTCTTGTATTCAGTATTAAGTTTTTGAGTTTCATCTATGTTGTTGCAAGTACCAGTAGTTCATTCTCATGCCCATCTTTTTTAAAACAAAGGAGTTTCTCCTGTTTCTAAAGGAGCACTTCTTTTTTTTTTTTTTTTTTTTTTTTTTTTGAGATGGAGTCTCGCTCTGTCGCCAAGGCTGGAGTGCAGTGGTGCAATCTCGGCTCATTGCAACCTCTGCCTCCCAGGTTCAAGCGATTCTCCTGCCTCAGCCTCCCGAGTACCTGGGTTTACAGGCAC
>NW_012101332.1:426912-439935 GCF_000951045.1 Mandrillus leucophaeus | reverse complement strand
TTTTTGAGATGGAGTCTCGCTCTGTCGCCAAGGCTGGAGTGCAGTGGTGCAATCTCGGCCCACTGCAACCTCCTCCTCCTGGGTTCAAGCGATTCTTCTGCCTCAGCCTCCCGAGTACCTGGGTTTACAGGCACGTGCCACCATGCCCAGCTAATTTTTGTGTTTTTAGTAGATACGGAGTTTCACCATGTTGGCCAGGCTGGTCTCAAATTCCTGGGCTCAAGTGATCCACCTGCCTTGGCCTCCCAAAGTGCTGGGATTACAGGCGTGGGCCACCACGCCTGGCCTCTAAAGGAGTACTTCTCTAATTTATCTTGCTGCCCTTCCCTCTTTCCCAATTCCCTTAATTTCTGGTCTAACATCAGATGTTGTTGATTAAGAGACCTTTACCTTCCACAGGTTCTGTAATCCAAGATGTCTATAAAAACCTGGGATATCAATAGGAAATCATCTTCATCCAGACTTATTCCTGAGTGGAAGAACTTGAAGTTCCTCATAAATAAGATCCTGAAGGACATAAAGGTGATGTGTATGAGAGCTGTGCACATGGTGGACCTGGACTAATTATCCCTGCCAAGGCAGGCTGGGGCATGGGCAAGACATAGGCAACTTTGGAAAGGCCCTCTCACATCCCCCAATAACTTCCCCTGCTAAATTAAGATGATCGCATTAGGTAAGTTAGAACACTTTCTGCTGCAATAACAGAAAATGGATTTATATGGATTAAATAAGTAGGAGGCATCTTTGTCTTACATGTTGTCAAGGACCACATTCTTTTTCTTTCTTTTCCACCGTTCTATTATGTTAGCTTATGACCCTAGGGTTACAAGATAGTTGTTGCACTTCCAGGTATCAGCCTCAAATTGCAAGCAGATAGAAGATGGAAGAGGGAAGGTCAGAGAGCCACAGGGCCGTGCCAGCCTTGGAGTACCATAATAGTACTCTATGTTGCCAGGGTTTCTGGGTCCATGATCACCCTAAACCAAATCAGAATTTTATTGGAATGGAAGGAGGGGGAACAGGAAGGAGAAGGGTTTGATGTAGAGTAGGTAGCAGTAATATCAGGCAGACACATTGCATTCGTTTAAGATAATCTTTTTTCCATAGCAAAGCATTGATATTGTTTAATGAGTGAATGAATTGTTTATATATAAAGGCTGGAAAGGAGAAAAGGAATGATGATTAACTAATGGAATAAGAGGTATGTAAATGAGCTTTCTGATTAAGAGAGATGAGGCGTTGGGAGTTCAGACACCAGGGTCCTTACACTCAGCTCTGCTACTGCTACTGAATCAGCAATGACAGTGGTGCTGTAAGCTCTTAAGATCTGAAAACAAGAAATACAGGTAGGGCTGGGCATGGTGGCTCGTGCCTGTAATCCCAGGACTTTGGGAGGCCGAGGCAAGAGGATCATTTGAACCCAGGAGTTCAAGAGTAGCCTGGGCAGCATAGTGAGACCCCATCTCTACAAAAATAAAATTATCCAAGTGTGGTGGTGTGTGACTATAGTCCCAGCTACTCAAGAGGCTAAGGTGGAAAGATTGCTTGAGCCCAGCATTTTGAAGTTACAGTGAGCTATGATCACACCATGGCACTCTAGTCAGGTCAACAGCAACAGAGCAAGACTGTCTCTTAAAAAAAAAAAAAAAGAGAGTGAGCAAGAGAGAAAGAAAAAAAAAAGAAATACAGAAAGAAGAGAGATTCTGAGTTGTAGATACATGTTGGCCTCAGTATAGTCTCAAATCCTTTGTGGGTGCAGGAAGCAGGTATGATGGACATTATAAGTAAAGTTGTTTTAATACTTCAGTTGATTTAGTATTATACCTTCCACCTTAGGTGGTCAGAGCACAAATTCTGATGCAGAGAGCTTAGAGAGTTAGATCCACAGAGCATTGTTCAGGAGGCAGGTATAGTTCAAGCAGCTACTGAGAAGGGTGACCCCAAAAGTAAACTTCATGAACTCAAGTTTTGGCTGATCAGCATGAGGAGTTCATGTACGTATATTACAGACATCTGCTACATCACTGGAAGGTAGTATGTATTGTATATGTTCTACTGTGTAACCTATTAAAAGGGATGTAACTCCCTTGATAGGTACATACATATACACACAACCCACATGGCCAGAAGAGCTGACACACAGCTAACTCCATAAATAGCACACATTCCCCTTGGGTACACATAAGAATAGTGACAGAATGCCGAGCACGGTGGCTCACACCTGTAAATCCAGCACTCTGGGAGGCTGAGGTGGGCAGATCACTTGAAGTCAGGAGTTCGAGACCAGCCTGACAAACATGGCAAAACCCTGTCTCTACTAAAAATACAAAAATTAGCTGGGCATGGTGGCAGGTGCCTGTAATCCCAACTACTCGGGAGGCTGAGGAAGGAGAATCACCTGAACCCAGGAGGCGGAAGTTGTAGTGAGCCAAGATTGCGCCACTGCAGTCCAACCTGGGCGACACAGCGTGACTCCATCGAAAGAAAGAAAAGAGAAGAGAAGAGACAGAAGTGCATGCCACAAGGTCTGCCACACATGGCGGTCTTCTATTACATACTGTGAAGTATGAGTTTCCCAAAGGTGGTGTATTATGTGGGTGTGATTCTAACAAGAGTGGTCCTTTTGATGTAGGTTGGAATTTAAAAAAGTAGTTCCGGCTGGGCGCGGTGGCTCACGCCTATAATCCCAGCACTTTGGAGGGCCGAGACAGGTGGATCACGAGGTAAGGAGATCGAGACCATCCTGGCTAACACGGTGAAACCCCGTCTCTACTAAAAATACAAAAAATTAGCCGGGTGTGGTGGCAGGAGCCTGTAGTCCCAGCTACTTGGGAGGCTGAAGCGGGAGAATGGCGTGAACCCGGAAGGCAGAGCTTGCAGTGAGCCGAGATCGTGCCACTGCACTCCAGCCTTGGCATCAGAGCAAGACTCCCTCTCAAAAAAAAAAAAAAAAAAAAAAAGTGGTTCCAACTGTGACATGTATACATATTTGCCATGGTTGGGTTCCTCTGTCATACTCATACAGAATTGTATTCCTTTCTTTGTAAGCACTTACTTGTTTTGTATACTCAGTTGTTAGTTATTTGTTTAATATCTGTTTCCCCCCTGGACTCATCTTCTTAAGAGTCAGAGCCATGTCTGTTTTGCTCAGCACTGTACCCTCAGGGTCTTTCATAGAACCTGTCAGCCTTTCTCAAATGTGGCTCTTCATCTGAACCATGGAACACAGAACATGATTTGAGGGGCTACTTTTTTTTCTCTCAATGCCTTATAACTGGTAGCATTCTAGATGACTAGGAGAGAAATTAATTCATTATGTAGATTGGATACTTTAGGACATAAGGGCTTACTTTTTTAAATGGAAACTTGATTGAGAAAGCATAGAAGAGACCGATCGATACAGATGTATTCTGTTGCAAACTGAGGGCGAGGGAGGGATGACTCCTCAAATGCTGCTTTCCAGTAGTAGGGTAAATGTTGGTTAGCTCAAAAACAACAAATGACCACTCATCTCTCGGTAAATATTTATTTATTTATTTAACTTATTGAGACAGGGTCTCGCTCTGTCACCCATGCTGGAGTGCAGTGGTACAATCATGGCTCACTGTGGCCTGACCTCTTGGGCTCAAGCGATCCTCCTGTCTTAGCCTTCTGAGTAGCTGGGACTATAGTCATGCACCACCATGCCCAGCTAATTTCTGTATTTTCTGTAGAGATGGGGCTTTGCTGTGTTGCCCAGGTTGGTCTTGAACTCCTGGGCTCAAGCTATCTGCTTGCCTTGGCCTCCGAAAGTGTTGAGATTATAGGTGCAAACCACCACACCTGGCCAGTAAATATTTCTTAAATGAATGAATGAGTGGGGACTCAGAACTCTTAACTCAGGTCATTCTTCTCTCTCAGATTGATGAAGAACCAAAGAATGATGTGGTTCTACTGAGTGACTGGCCTGAGACTCTATACTGGGAGTCTCACCATCGCCAGAACAAGCCTTTTGTCTGCTTCTACTACTCCATCAAGGTCAACTGTTTTATCTCCTTAAACTGGATGGAACCTGGTGGAAAAATGCAGGTGAAGCCACCTCATTTCCCCCCTCTCCTTCTTAATCCAATTTACATGAATCACACCTGAACTGCCCTCATTTTAGAATGATGGTAGTGACTGTGAATTAGCTCATTTTAGTACTCATCTCCATATCCCAGTTTGACGGGATGCAGTGATCCTTCTTCACCTCATGTTATTAGGCCCACAGAATTCATATTCCCCATAAAGTACACTGAAGGCCAAGAAAAGGGCCTTGAACATGGTGCTTCTATCATATAGCCAATTCCTAGTATAATAGTCCCCGCATATTCATGGGGCATACATTCCAAGCTCCCAGTGGACATCTGAAATTGCAGATAGTACCAAACCTGACTGCCATCAATTGGAACATGTTTCTGTTCATGTGGCTGACCTACAGATTTAATGCTTTTTCCATCATAACTAAGCCTGTTCATGCACTGTGGCCATAATGCATGCCGTTGAGGTGCAACAGCAAAACTAGCATGAATTTCTCTTTCCTCCTTCACAATTTCACAGACGATTCATTTTTTTTTTTTTTTTTTTGAGACAGAGTCTCACTCTGTTGTCCAGGCTGGAGCGCAGTGGCAAGATCTCGACTTACGGCAACCTCTGCCTCCCAGGTTCCAGTGATTCTCCTGTCTCAGCCTCCTGAGTAGCTGGGATTACAGGCGCGTACCACCATGTCTGGCTAATTTTTGTATTTTTAGTAGAGACGGGGTTTCACCATGTTGTGCAGGCTGGTCTCGAACTCCTGACCTCGTGATACACCCACCTTGGCCTCCCAAAGTGCTGGGATTACAGGCATGAGCCACTGCGCCCGGTCCGAAAAGATTAATTCTTTCTATAGATTGTAGCAACCTCAGCATACAATTGCTTTCCTTATTAAGTCAAGAACCTTCACCTTTTCACTTAAAGGAAGCATTTTGTGGCTTCTCTGTGGCATATCTGAATTGCCAGTATCACTATTCTTGTGCTTTGGGACCATTATTAAATAAAATAAGGGTTACTTGAACACAGGCACAGCAATACTATGACAGTTAATTTCATAACTGCGATGGCTACTAAGTGACTTAACAGGCAGATAGGGTATATAGTGTAGATAGACTGGACAAAGGGATAATTCAAGTCCCAGGCAGGATGGAATGGGACTGCCTGAGATTTCATCCTGCTACTCAGAACAGCATGCAATTTAAAACTTATAAATTGTTTATTTCTGGAATTTTTCATTTAATATTTTTGGACTGCAGTTGACCACACAGGTAATTGAAACCACAGAAAGGGAAACCATGGGTAAGTGGGGGCTGCTGTACTAGGAGACTCCTAAAGTCAAGCTCTCTAGTCTTTCCTTAGTCACACCAGAGGGAACAGGGACCTGAATATTCAGCCTTCCCTACCCCACACTTTGGGAAATGATCTGCCTCCACAGTCAGGCTTTCATCTCTCATCCTCTTCTAGGCAGTACTTTGGATACAGAAAAAGGGTACAGAAATGAAAGGAACGGTAGAGAAGATGAGGCTTCGCGTGATGGATCAGCTGCCGCCCATCCAAGCAATGGTCCACACAGGTTCCTACCACATGTTAATTGCTTACTGTGGTGACATGCGCCTAAGGCTTTTTGGAGATCACCATCAAGCGTTCAGATGTCTGGGTACAGTGCCCTGTCATTTCTCCACCAGCTGCCTCTTCTATGATCCAGCAACTGAGTTGCTGCTATGTGGTACCCTGGGGGCTGTGGTTACCTGGTTTATCTTACCAAATGGCAGGAGCATCGAGATGGCTCAAATAGTCCCTATGGCTAATCATGAGCTTGTACAGGGATTTTCCCTGAATGGCCCCCAGGGATCCCTGTTGGCTCTGTGTGAGGATACAGTGAGGGTCTTCATTCACCGGGGTCAGGGCCAGCTGGAAGAAGTGAAGAAGTTCACGCCTGTCACCAGTGGCTCTTCCATCACTTGCTCCTTTGCTTGTGTCTCTCAGGGCAATTTCTATGCTGGAAACACGGCTGGAGAGATCCACGCCTGGGGTTTAGACCAGGGTAACTTCCTCCACAGCTTTCAAGCCCATTCCTCATCAGTGATATGTATCCATAGCCGGCCAGAGATCCACACCTTACTAACAGCAGGCAGTGAAGGCACAGTGAGGGAATGGAATCTCACTTATGGGAACTTGCTGCGGCAGCTGAATGTTGACGAGGATCTTCAGAGACTGCAGTTTATTGATAATACCACTTTTTTCTGCCAGACCACCTACAGTTTTTCATTGCATCACCTGCCCTACTTTTATAGCCTCTTCAATGTCTGTGGTTCTGCTCCCCAGCAGGTGCAGCGGGTCTGCTGCGGCCATAACTGGACTCGGATTCTGTGTGCCACTGAGGATGGTTTATTGCGCTTCTTATCTCCAGTAACAGGGGATCTCCTGGTTATCACCTGGCCTCTACTTGTTATGGATAAGGCTTTGGCTTGGGCCTATGACTCAGAGAGAGAGGAGCTCTTTGTGGCATTAGGCAGTTCAGAGGTGCTGGTGTTTGATGCAACACGCTCTCCTTGTACAGTCAAGTATCTTGTGTGCACTTCAGCAGACGGTAAGGATAGAGTAAGATGCTTGGCTTATGGGAGGTCCCATCTGCAAAAAGGCCTAGGAGGATTGATGTTCTGTGGGCATGAGAGTGGCATTGTGAGAATCCTTTCCCACTACAGTCGTGCCCGAATAGAGAAGCCTGTTCACTCTGGGGCAGTATTGGCATTGTCTACCCTGGAAGGCCTTCAGGAAAATGCCTTGCTCTGTTCCTATGGCATGGATAACATCATACACTTGACAGAGGCCGTGCTTCAGGTGAACAAGGTAGTCCTTCAGCCTGTCAGCAAAATCCTCTGTGGCTGCCGCCTAAAACATGTGATACTCTTGCCAGGTTCTGTGGGTGCCATCACTGAAAGCTACTGCTGGCGTCTCTGGCACTATGAAGGCTCTCTGACATCTTCAGAATCAAAACAGAGCTTTGTGTGGAGAGAGACAAAATGCCTGCATGAGTGTGACATCACTTCATTTGATGTCTGCCTTCCCCTGAAACTTTTTGTCACAGGTGGCATTGATGGCTCAGTCCGGATCTGGGACTTCCACGGTAGACTTGTAACTGAGATCGACTCAGCCCTGCATTTTGGCCCACTCTGCTTTGCCAATAATCGAGGTGACCTGTTGTTGACTTTCAACCAGAGTATCTACATAGTATCTTGCTTAAAGCTTCTCCCTCCAGCTCAGCTGGTTCACCTGCGTATCCTAAAAAATGCAGATGAAATACAAGAAGTCCCTAAACCCTTCCTTCCTAGCTTCTTCTTTATGTTTGAAACAGTATTTGTACCCAGATTTGTCTACCTTGGAAGAGGGCGGCAGGAATTACAGGGGCTAGAGACCCTTGTCAACAAACGGTTCATTGCCTTCGACAATACTGTGCCTCATGTTGTAGAAGAAGAGAGAAGCATGTCCCTTGTGATTCAAAAGACCAAATTTCCTTCGTTTGAGGCTAAGGATATTGATTTCTCTACTCTTGATTCCAAGCATAATCGTCCCCGACATGAGGTTCCTGCTCAGTTGCAGCTGGCTGGCTGGGATGGATTCAATGCCTACCAAATGCTACGGTGCTTCTTTGGTCAAGGGCGGCAATGGCCCTTTGCTCCCGATGGCTACATCCCTAACTCAGTGATCCGTGCCCGCCTTTGGCCTGAGGGTACCCCAGTCTTCCTATGCTGTGATCTGTATTCATCCTACCAAGTTAAGGACTGGGACTTGTCATCTATGACTCTAGTAGAAGAGAAAATGTCAAGGAGTCAACAGAAGGATAAATCCAAGGAGCGAAAAGGAACTTCCCTTGATATTCTTGAAAGCATGGCAAACCAAAATTGGATGAGAAGAAACTATAGTGGAAGGCTTATGGATGATTTAATAGAGGCCATCCTCAACCTCACAATTTACTGCTCTGTAGAGGAATACAAGAGATATTTTAGGGTACTTAAACGTATTTTTGCCACTTGCCAGATATGTTCAGAGTCGGTTTCTAAGACTGCCCATCGCCTCCTGCAAGATACAACCCATTCCAATCCACATATTCGTGAGCTAGCCTGGGAGGTACTGGATAGGCTAGGCCTCATGAACCATCATTTTGCTATTCCACTGACTATGGGATTGATGGACAGTGATGAGAATGTGCGGGCTAAGGCCTTATATCTTATGGTAAGAGTCACAGGCATCCAAACCAAGACCAGGCTGGTACAACTGCTGAAGAAACAAGAAACTCTCCAGAAAATGCAGTAAGTTGGATGGTGACCTTCTCTTCTTCTGGTTCCTTCCATCTCCTATCCTCCAGTATCTGACTGTGTCTTCCCATTTCTAAAATCCTTTTTAAATTCTATTCTTGCCAGGCATGGTGGCTCATGCCTGTAATCCCAGCACTTTGGGAGTCCAAGGCGGGCAGATCACCCAAGGTCAGGAGTTCAAGACCAGCCTGGCCAGCATGGTGAAACCCTGTCTTTATTAAAAATACAAATATTAGTCGGGTGTGGTGGTGCATGCCTGTAGTCCCAGCTACTCAGGAGGCTGAGGCACAAGAATCGCTTGAACCTGGGAGGCAGATGTTGTGGTGAGCTGAGATGGTGCCACTGCACTCTAATCTGGGCAACAGAGTGAGACTCAGTCTCAAAAAATAAATAAATAAATAAATAAATAAATAAATAAATTCCCACTTTGTTCTTTGTTTCAATTTGCTCTTTTACTCAGCACCTACCCCTTTCCTTCTGACCGCTGACTAGCCTGTCTTTCCATCATTTCTTCAATTTCTCAAGATTCCTCAAGACACATGTCCACAAATCTCCCAACCAAAGAAGCATCATGTGTCCCACTGACTACAGGCATACCTTAGAGATATTGTGGGTTTCGTTCCAGACCACTGCAATAAAGTGAATACTGCAGTAAAGCAAGTTACATGGATTTTTTGGTTTCCCAGTGCATATAAGTTATATTTACCCTAGACTGTAGTCTATTAAGTGTGCAGTAGCATTATATCTAAAAAAATCAATGCACAGGCCAGGCGCGGTGGCTCACACTTGTAATCCCAGCACTTTGGGAGGCCAAGGCGGGCATATCACCTGAGGTCAGGAGTTCCAGACCAGCCTGGCCAACATGGTGAAACCCTGTCTCTACCAAAAATACAAAAATTAGCTGGGCGTGGTGCTGGGCGCCTGTAATCCCAGCCACTCAGGAGGCTGAGGCAGGAGAATCACTTGAACCCGGGAGGCGGAGGCTGCAGTGAGCCGAGATCGCAGCACTGCACTCCAGCCTGGGCAACAAGAGCGAAGTTTCATCTTAAAAAAAAACCAATGCACATACCTTAATTAAAAATACTTTATTGCTAAAAATTGCTAATGATCATCTGAGCCTTCAGCGAGTTGTCATGTTTTTTGTTGGTGAATGGTCTTGACTTGATATTGATGGCTGCTGACTGGTGGGTGCTAAAGGTTGAGGTGGGTATGACATTTTATTAAAATAAGACAAAGAAGTTTGCTGCATCAGTTGACTCTCCCTTTCATGAAAGATGTCTCTGTAGCATGTGGTGCTGTTGGATAGCATTTTACTCAAATAGAACTTCTTTCAAAACTAGAGTCAGTCTTCTCAAACCCTGCCACTGCTGTATCAACTAAATTAACGTAATATTTTAATGTCTTTGTCTTTTCAGCAATGTTCAAAGCATCTTCACCAGGAGTAGATTCTTCATCCATTCCAGTTTGATCACAAGGTTGCAGCAATTCAGTCACATCATGAGGCTCCACTTCTAATTCTATTTCTCTTGCTATTTCCACTACAAGTAACTGCAGCAGTTACTTCCTCCACCGAAGTCTTGAACCTCTGAAAGTCATCCATGAGGGTTGGAATTAACTTCTTCCAAACTTCTGTTCATGTTGATACCTGACTTCTTCCCATGAATCACAGCTATTCTTAATTGCATCTAGAACGTTGAATCTTTTCCACAAGGTTTTCAGTTTACTTTCCCTAGATCCATGAGAAGAACTGCTACCTATGGTGGCTATTGCCATACAAAATGTGTTTCTTAAATAAGACTTGAAAGTCAAAATTAATCCTTGATTTATTGGCTGCAGAATGGATGTTGTGTTAATAGGCATGAAAAACCACGTTAATCTCCTTATACATCTCCATCACACCTCTTGGGTGATGAGGCACATTGTCAGTGAGCAGTAATATTTTGAAAATGATCTATCTTTCTCAGCAGTGGGTCTCAAAATCTTCAGTAAACTATGCTATAAAGGGATGTGCTGTCATCTAGGCTTTGTTGTTCTATTTATACAGCATGAGCAGAGTAGATTTAGCACCATTCTTTCGGATCCTAGGACTCTCAGAATGGCAAATACACACGGGCTTTGACTTAAAGTTACCAGCTGCATTAGTCCCTAACAGGACATGGCATGTCCTTTGAAGCTTTGAAGCCGGCCACTGACTCTTCTCTAGCCATGAAAGTCCTAGATGGCATCTTCTTTGAATAGAAGGCTGTTTTGTCTACAATGAAAATCTGTTATTTAATGCAGTCGCCCTCATCAGTTATTTTAGTTAGGTCTTCTGGATCACATGCTGGAGGTTCTCCATCAGCACTTGCTGCTTCACCTTGCACTTTTATGTTCTGGAGACAGCTTCTTTCCTTCAACCTCATGAATTATTCTCTGCTAGCTTCAAACTTTTCTTCCACAGCTTCCTCAGCTCTCAGCCTCCGTAGAATTGAACAGTGTTAGGGCCTTGTTCTGGATTAGGTTTAGGCTTAACAGAACGTTGTGGCTGGTTTGATCTACCCAGACCACTAAAACATTCTCCACATCAGCAATAAAACTGTTTTGCTTTCTTATCATTGTGTGTTCACTGGAGTAGTACTTTTAATTTGCTTCGAGAACATTTCCTTTGCATTTGCAACTTGGCCTACTGTTTGGCACAGGAGGCCTCGCTTCCTGCCTATCTTGACTTTCAACATGCTTTCCTCACTAAGTTTAATCATTTCTAGCTTTTGATTTAAAGTGACACACATGTGACTCTTCCTTTCACTCGAACACTTAGAGGACATTGTAGAGCTGTTAGCTGGCCTAAGTTCAATATTGTTGTGTCCCAGGGAATAGCAAGGTCTGAGGAGAAGAGATGGGGGAATGGCTGGTTAATAGAGCAGTCAGAATACACACAACATTTATTGATTAAGTTCACCGTCTTACATGGGTGCGGCTCATGGTGCCGTGAAACAAGTAAAATAGTCACTTCGAAGATCGCTGATAACATATCACCAAAATGGATACAATAATAATGATGAAAAAGTTTGAAATACCGTCAAAATTAGCAAACTGTGACAGAGACAAGAGGCGAGCACACGCTGTTGGAAAAATGATGCTGACAGGCTTGCTCTAGGCAGGGTTGCCACAGACCTTCCCTTTGTAAAAAACACAGTGTCTGTGAAGCACAATAAAGCAAAGCACAAGAGAACGAGTTATGTGGCACTACATTCCTTGCCATCCTTCAGCCTTTTTTTTTTTGAGATGGAATCTCACTCTGTCACCCAGGCCAGAGTGCAGTGATGTTATCTTGGCTCACTGCAGCCTTCGCCTTCTGGGTTCCAGGAATTCTCCTGCCTCAGCCTCCTGAATAGCTGGGATTACAGGTGCCCACCACCATGCCCAGCTAATTTTTATATTTTTAGTAGAGATGAGGTTTTGCCATATTAGCCAGGCTGGTCTTGAACCCTTGACCTCAAGTCGTCCACCCACCTCGGCCTCCCAAAGCGCTGGGATTACAAGCGTGAGCTACTGTGTCCAGCCACATTCTTTCTTCTTTAACCAGACTTTACTTCAGCCTGTTCTAAATTACTACTTTATCCCTCTCTTCCATTGTAACTTCTTGTTTTTTTTTGAATTTTGTTCTATCACTAGCTTAGTACTGTCCTTCTTTTCCCTTGACTTATATAGGCAAGAAATTATCGGGGAAATCACTCTGGGACAACTGCTGAATATTCAGGCTGAAGATATACAGTCCCTGCTTATTCATGTGGAGCAGCAGCTAAATGAAAACTTGACCTTGTTACAAAGAGAAAAGTCACTTACTTTTTCTTTTGATATACCATGGTCTGAAGAACTTAAGGTCTTTTCTAAAGACATGCTCGTACCTTTGTCAGAAACTGTAAAGATCACCAAACCAAAGAAAAGAAAGAGACATTTTCAAGAAAGGAGCAGAAAGCTCAGTATGTATGGGGTGATGTATGGAACATGTTTGGGGCCAACCTCAGGGCCCCAAAATGCAGGGTGAATGAGGCCAAGGTATATGAAAGGATACTAGTGAGAATGGAGTTCAGTGGGAGAATCTTATTCACAGAAAATGACCTTCCTGAGAAAGATCTATCCCACAGCAAATACCAAGCTCTTATTTCATTAGAATATGGATGGCGGGATGAAACTATGCATTTCCATATCATAAAGCCTCAGTCCCCCTGCTTTGTATCTCTTATGGTAGCTCACTGAATTAGATTTTACAAAGGATCTTACTCAATACCTCTGTGTTTCTGTTAACTGTTTTTCTCCCAATATCTCTGCAGTTAAAAAGGACCTGAGAGTTGCCAGGAAGCACAGAAAGACAAAGTTGGGAAAGTCTGTTTCCATGTTGATGCCTTCAGAAGATGCAGGTGAACAAAGAGAGGCCAGGAAATCAGAGCAAGTTGAAACCCAACATGTTACCTTAGAGCCAGAGCTACCACTGAGTTCTTTAAGCACAGTCAAATCCCAGGATTATGCTGAAACAGAGAAGGAGGTCATTTTACAAATTATGGAGGCCATGGAGGCCACAGAATCCCTAGAGGCCACAGATACCATGGAAGCCATAGATCAAGGTAGCATGAAAGATTATGGAGACGTGATCTCTAAGCTGGAAAGAAAAGAA
>NW_012101332.1:423397-425679 GCF_000951045.1 Mandrillus leucophaeus | reverse complement strand
GAGGAAGAGGAGGAGCTGGCTGAGGAAGAGGAGGAGCTGGCTGGGGAAGAGGAGGAGCTGGCTGAGGAAGAGGAGGAAGTGGCTGGGGAAGAGGAGGAGGTGGCTGAAGAAGAGGAGGAAGTGGCTGAGGAAAAGGAAGCACTAATCCTAGACATAGAGAAACAAGTTGGAGAAAGGAAGAAACACATCTGGGAAAAGGAGAAACATGTTGAGGAAGAGGAGAAAGAGGCCTGGGAACTGGGGAAGCTGGTTCAGGATCATTGGTCTAGAGAAGAGGAAGGACTGTCTGGGAAAGAGAGAGAACAGACATTAGAAAGGGAGAGGTTGGCAGAGCAAGAGAGTAAATTAATCCAAAAAGAGAAATGGTTTGGCAAAGAGGCCCTT
This sequence comes from Mandrillus leucophaeus, assembly GCF_000951045.1. Taxonomy (NCBI): domain Eukaryota; kingdom Metazoa; phylum Chordata; class Mammalia; order Primates; family Cercopithecidae; genus Mandrillus; species Mandrillus leucophaeus. The sequence continues at coordinate 425,295 of NW_012101332.1, read as the reverse complement.
TATGGGGAGCAGGACGAACAAGACCAGACAGAGAGGCAGGCTCAAAAAGAGGAGAGCAAACAGTTAGCCTGGGAAAGAAAGAAACTGTACCTAGAAGACAATGAAAAGTTTGGAGAACTGGAGAAATTGTCACAAGAAGAAGAGAAATTAGTTCAAAAAATGGAGCAAGAAGCTGAGAAAAGAAAACAATGGGCCAGAGAAAAAATAAAACGGGTCTCAGAAGAGGAAAAAATCACAGAGGAAATCAAGAAAGGGTCCCCAAAAGGAGAGAAACAGACCATAGGAAAAGAGAAAAAAGCTAAGAAAAAGAAGAAACAGACTGAGAAAGATGAGAAAGCAATTGAGGAAGAAGAACAATGGATTCAGGAAAAACTAGCCTTACAAAAGGAGAAACTGGCCCACGAAGAGAGCGTATGGAGTCAGAAAGACAAGAAACGGGCCTGGAAAAAGAAGAAAGAGGTAGAGTCAAAAAAAAGAGTCTGGAAAAAAGAGAAATTGTCCTTAGAAGAGGAGGAACAGGCTGGTGAAATGGAGGAAGAGTTCCAGGAAAAAGAGAAAGAGGCCAACGAATTAGAGAAAAGGGCATTGGCAAAGAGACAAGCCCCAAAAGACAGTAAACTGGCCAAGAAAGAGAGTGATATTGCTGAGAAAGAAAAGGCAATGGCCAGGGAAGGAATTGGCATAACTGAGAAAAAGAAAAAAATAACCCAGGAAGAGAAAGAAATTATGAAAGAAGAGGGCAAATTGTCCCAGGAAGACAGGAAACTGGCCTATGACATTATGACCAAGGAGAGAGATGTTGCCAAGAAGAAAAAGAAAACCAAAGAGGAAAGAAAACAGGCAATGAGAAAACTGGATATGGAAGAAGGGATTGGTTCTGAAGAGAAAGAGGCTGGCTTCAGGGAAGAAAATATAAGAATGAAAGAGAATCAACTGTTTGGGATCCTGGCACGAATAGTTAGAGAATTGGTTACAGTTCCTTCAGAAGAAAGAGCAATAACTGAGGGAGAGACATCATCCATTATAGAAAAGAGTGAAATTGATGGCGACAGGTGGGAATTTTTTAAGGAACAGAGGGAATTAATTAAAGAAGAGAAGGAACAGGCTCAGAAAGATAGGAAACTAGTAGATAGACTGGTCACCAAAGAGAGAATGCTAACTGATAAAGAGAGCTCGGAGGAGGACCAAAAGTTATTAGAGGAGGTCCAGGAAAATATACTATTCAATAAAATCCAGGTACAGACTATGTTAAAGGAGTTTCAGAAGACAAATTTGTTAGAAAAAAGGCAGGTAGAGGAGCTTCTGAAGAAAGTTGAGGAGCGTGAACTAAAGAAGACTCAGATGAAGTGGTTATTAGATAATCTCAGAATTATACTATTAAAGGACTTATATAAGGGCTTGACTGAGAAGGAAACAGAGGAAGGTCTAATTAAGAAAGGGAAACAGGAGGAGATTCTGCCCAAGAAAGAGAAAAGGAAACATCTGATTAAGAAGAAGAAAGCAAGTATGAGTGAAGAGGAATTGGAGGATAACTTGACTAAGAAGCTAAAGGAAGAGGGTTTGACTCAAAAAAGGAAAATGGAAAAGAGGTTGACTAAAGAGAAAGAGAGGCTGATTAAGAAAAAAGAGGGCCCACAAGAAGAAAAGAAGAGCCTTAGCGAAGAGGAGTGGGGGCGCTGGAGTGAGGAGGAGGAAGAGGAGAGCCTGAGTGAGGAGGGAGAGGAGAGCTTGAGTGAGGAGGAGAGCTTGACTGAAGAGGAGGAGGAGAGCCTGAGTGAGGAGGAGGAGGAGAGCCTGAGTGAAGAGGAGGAGGAGAGCTTGAGTGAGGAGGAGGAGGAAAGCCTGAGTGAGGAGGAGGAGAGCTTGAGTGAGGAGGAGGAGGAAAGCCTGAGTGAGGA
>NW_012101332.1:419608-420767 GCF_000951045.1 Mandrillus leucophaeus | reverse complement strand
ACATTAAAAGGCTTTGGAAAAAGGCAATGAGAAAAAGCCACAGAATAGCAGATGTGCAGTGGAAAGAGAAACAAGATTTGAAGGATGTTCCAGAGGTGACTACAGAAGAACCTAAGGAAGATGTCATAAAAATTGATGAGCAAGAAGAAGGTAAATGGAAGAAAAGTGAAAAGAAGAAGACCCGGGGTTTGGCTGGGACCCCTGGACATGCAAGTAGACCAGACACCAGATCTTGGAGGGATGACATTTGCTCTCTTGTCACTTCAAGGATAGCAAGTTCCCATCCGGGAATGTTAAGGGATCTGGGCAAAGAATTGGTAGGCCTGGCTGGGGTGATACTTGCTGACCGACAGCCCAGCTGGAATCTCTTCCAAGAGATATGCCCCCTTTTAAAGGATTCAAGCTCAGTCTCATTAGAATTAGATGACAGAGTATTGGAAGAAACACCCACCATAACAAAACAAGTCATTAGAGGGGGTGTCAAGGACAAAAGGACAGGAGTATTGACAGAACAAGAGGATAAAAAAGCATTAAAGGAAGATGAGAAATTTTCTCAAGAAGAAAAGAAAAAGAAAGCTGTTTTCCCAGCAGATCGCTTAGTCTTGGAGAAAAGGAAATTTAAAAGAAAAATGGGGAAACTGGCCAAGCAAGAAAGGAAAATAGCTAAGGAAGAAAGGAAACTGACAAAACCAGAGGAAAAAATGCAGAGAAAGAAGAAACCAACCAAAGATAAAAAGAAACTGACCCATCCAGAAGAAAAAATGGCCCAGGAAGAAGAAATACTTGCTTCCCCACAAAAGGAATTAATTATGGAAGATCAGAAGTTAGTCCTAGAAGAAAAAAGACTAACTGGAAAAAGGAGACAACTACTAGGGAAAGGAAAGAAAGTGATCAGGAAAAAGCAGCCAATCCTGAAAAGGGAAAGGTCGGAATGGGAAAAGACGCAGGCCCAGGAGGAAAGCATGAGGGCCCAGGAAGAGAAAGAGCTGGCTGGGGAAGAGGAGGAGCTGGCAGGGGAAGAGGAGGAGCTGGCTGGGGAAGAGAAGGAGCTGGTTAGGGAAGAGAAAGAGCTGGCTGAGGAAGAGGAGGTGGCAGGGGAAGAGGAGGAGCTGGCTGAGGAAGATAAAGAGCTGGCTGAGGAAGAGGAGGTGGCAGGGGA
>NW_012101332.1:407622-417283 GCF_000951045.1 Mandrillus leucophaeus | reverse complement strand
AGGAGGAAAGCCTGAGTGAGGAGGAGGAGAGCTTGAGTGAGGAGGAGGAGGAAAGCCTGAGTGAGGAGGAGGAGAGCTTGAGTGAGGAGGAGGAGAGCTTGAGTGAAGAGGAAGAGGAAGAGGAAATGGAGGAAAAAGAGAAGGAGGAGGAGGAAAGGCAGAAGGATGTGGAAAGCCTGAGTGAAGAGAAGGAAAAGGAGAGCAGACTTATGGAGGCAATGTTCTCAGAAGGGGAGAGAGTATTGAAAACAAAGTTCCCAAAGGAAGAGGTGAGATTATCCAAGCTGGTGATAGAAGGTGAGGATCTTGCTGAGGAAAGCGAGGGTACAGCTAAAGGAGAAATGCATTTTAAGAAAGAGGGCTTGCTTGATGTAAGGAGAGACTCCAGACTTATGGACAAGGCTATGTGGCCAACAGTTCTGAAGAGCCCCTCCAAAATACCATTCCAGGTAACCCTGGAGGAAAAAGAGGGAACACCCCTGAAAGTGTTAGAGGATCACTTGGATTCTGAAAACAGACAGGGCCGTCAACTTCTTGGAGTACACCCCATGACAAGTTCACTGGGAAGAGAAGAGAATGAACTCTTGGAGAAAGCCAGGGGTATGTTTTTACAAGCCATGGAAACAGGCTTAGAGACCCAGGTCCCAGAAGGTCTCCACAGGCCAGAGTTTCAATTATCTGATACTTCCATGGAACCACACAAAGCTAAACACAGACACAAAGGTGAAAGATGGAAGTGGTTCTTGGGGTATCAGGATTCTTTGATGGGGGAAACTAAGGGTCAGGCTCCAGCTCCAGTCCCAGCCTTTTCACCTGAAATGCCAGATAGGAGATATCGAAGGCTGGCCTTCTCAGAAGCAAGCTTCTCAGACGAGGATTGGATTAACAATGCCTTACAAAGGTTGGAAGCAGGAAAGCAACTTTCCAGGGACAGTTTTCATCGACTGAGTCAGATCCTCAGAGACTTTACTTCAAAGAGACACTTGAAATGGATGCGTATGTCCAATCTTAAGGTCATTGCTAAACATCTCAGGCAGAACCTAGAGTTAGGTCCCACTGATACATTACAACTCTGTAAGGAAGTTTTGAGTCCGGTGCACTTAAAAGAGATCCCTCCAATTAGAAAAAAAGAAACACAGAAATGGTTGGGGCTGTCCTCTGTGCCCAAACCAGTATTGCCATCAGCCATCAAGAGGACTCAGACCCCACAGGCTGTCAGCTGGCATCTCTTAGCTGAGTCCCATAGGAAGAAGCAGGCACAACAGTTATCCACTGCTCTCAAGGAGATAAAGCACCTTTATCCAGTCACAAGGGATGTTCCTACAGCTGTTTGTCCCTCTGTGGATAAGAAATCTCTAGCCTTGGTATTTGAGAAGGACTTCCCAGCCTTGAGGAGGAAGGGTGAGATCTCCAAATCTCACCCTTCGGCAAAGGAGGAAGCACTGCCCATCCCTGCTCCAGTGATACCACCAATTACCAAGAGGATTCAAGTCCCGAAGGCTATGAACTGGCATCTTTTGGAAGAGCCTCACAGGAGTGCGCAGGTACAACGGTTATCTGATGCCCTCAAAGAGATGGAGACGCAACATTTTTATCCTGCCACAAGAGACATGTTCACAGGTGCCCATGCCTCTGTGGACAAACAAACTCTAGCACTAATGTTTCAGAAGGATCTCGGGGCTTTTAAGGGTAAGGGCAGGCCCCCTAAATTGCCCAAGTTGGAGAAGAAGGCACAATCCATCTCTAAAAAGAAGGAAGAGATGCCTTTGTGGGAGACGTTTGTGGCACTGTACCATGTTTTGCGGATGCTGCAGCAGCGATATGCAAAAGACAGTGCTGCTTGGATGGAACAGTTCTACCAGCTCATGGACCTGTACCAACTTAAGTCCCCCAGAATCCAGAGGCTTCTACTAGAGTTACTGCAGAGAGAGGAACTTCAACCCCAAGAGACCATCTACGAAAATGCCCTGAAGACCAAGGAGCTGGCATATGGTGAGCGTTTGTTCTACCACCTGTTTTGTGGTCATTCCCATGACCCTGGAGGTCCCCTCAAGTTCCAGGATGTGGTACCCCTCCCTGGGCAGAACAATGTCCATACTATCCAACCTGAGGGCATTGCCCAGTATGGCTTCCTACAACTTGCCTGGAAAAGCCTACCGCAAGTCAGTCCTCACCGTATTGAGAGGCTGCCCAGTGTTCCTACTCCTACTATGATTGGGCTTAATATCAGGACTTTGGGATTCTATGGGAAAATGAGCCCGGGCCACAGATTTTAAGCCTCCTTACTTGTTCCCTGCTTTGAGGTGGAGCTAGATGAAGACTCATCTTCATTCAGCTCCAGAAACCTGCTACTGTATACTGAATAAAGTGACATTTCTCAGCTGTAACAAATATTCTAGCTTCTCTTCCTCCTCAAGCCTGGAATCCCTTGGAAAGTGGCCAGAGAAAACCGATGCCCTTTGTCCTAAAGGGGACAATTTTTCAGTCAGTGCAGTATAACCTTTAGAGGGCAAGGGCCAGTATCTGATCACCTTTTTGTAGAAAAGTCTGCCCTGGTACTCTTTCTCTTTGGCTACTATTCCTTTCCTTAGAAGGTCTTGGAGGCATCTGGCTGGGCATGGTGGCTCACGCCTATGTAATCCCAGAACTTTGGGAGGCCAAGGCAGGCAGATTACCTGAGGTCAGGAGTTTAAGACCAGCCTGGCCAACATAGTGAAACCCTGTCTCTACTAAAAATACAAAAATTAGCTGGGCATGGTGGCAGGCGCCAGTAGTCCCAGCTATTTGGGGGGCAAGAGAATTGTTTGAACCCGGGAGGCGGAGGTAACAGTGAGCCAAGATCGCGTTATTGCACTCCAGTCTGGGCAACAGAGCAAGACTCCTTCTCAAAAAAAAAAAAAAAAAGTTTGCGTCTATATTTATATATGAGATTATATTCTAATTTCCTTCTGTATTTTATTTTACATATTTGATACGTCATATCAGTTCCTTAAAAAAAGAAATAGAACTTGTCTTTGAAAATGTATGGAGCTTTTTATATCTGTTGATTTGTTTTGTTCATAATGTTAGATTTTTAATCACCTTAAAGGTGATTATATGTATACGTATATGATTATAAGTCTTTTTATATGAGCCCCTAAATAAAAGTTAAGTATCCCGTGTTTTTTGTTTGTTTTTATTTTGGGGACTTTTTTGAGACAGGGTCTCACTCTCTGTCATCCAGGTTGGAGTGCATTGTTGCAATCACAGCTCACTGCAGCCTCGACCTCCCAGGCTCAAGTGATCTTCCCACCTCAGCCTCCCAAGTAGCTGGAACTACAAGCAGACACCACCATACCTGGCTAATTTTTTGTGGAGGTAGGGTTTCACCACATTGTGCAGGTTGATCTCGAACTCCTGGGCTCAAACAATCCGCCTGCCTCAGCCTCCCAAAGTGCTAGAATTACAGGTGTGAACCACCACGCCAGGCCCCTTTTGGTTTTCTCCTGAGCAGCCACAGCTGTGTGCATGTGCACAGCCTTCCAGACCTCTAGGAACCTGTGGGATCTTAGCAAGGCCCTCTTTTGCTGTCTCATTCCATGGTTCTTCCTGTAACTGTCTGGCCTGCCATTTTGTTAATTACGCTAACCGGTATGGAGCTCAGGCTATTATTAGATTTCTCTGATTGTTTGTCACTGAGTTCTCCATTGTTTTCAGTTTGTCACTGAGTTCTCCATTGTTTTCAGCAGTACTCAGGGCATGGATTTTTTTCATGTCTGCTACTAACTCCATTCTGCCCCCTCTGGTAGTACGGCCGAACTGCCAGGCCTGAAGGTAGACTTGAGGGGAGGGGCGGGCAGGATGGGAGCAGCACTTGGCTAAAATACCACAGATCCCACTGTTCTTTCCAAGAGTCAGTAAACTTGCTTTCAACAAATGCTTCTTAATTGCGTCCATGCTCTTGATCAGCTTCCAGCGTTTTTGAATAGTGGTTTTTGACAACTTTGTACACTTTTATCATTGCTTTTAGGAGGAGAGGATTTCATAAACTCCTCACTTAACCATTCCGGAAGTCAGTCCAGAATATAATTGGTTTTTATTGTGCCACCTGGGGAATCATGCCTTTCTTCAATACTAGAAAATTCTCGAACGGGCGCGGTGGCTCATGCCTGTAATCCTAGCACTTTGGAGGCCAAAGCAGGTGGATTGCCTGAGCCCAGGAGTTGGAAACCAGCCTGGACAACATGGTAAAACCCTGTCTCTACTATAATACCAAAAAAATTAATCAGGCCTGGCGGCTCGCGCCTGTAGTCCCAGCTACCCGGGAGGCTGAGGCAGTAGATTTGCTTGAACCCGGAAGGTGGAGGTTGCAGTGAGCCAAAATCGCGCTACTGCACTCCAGCCTGGGCAACAGAGCGAGACTCCGTCTCTTAAAAAAAAAAAAAGAAGAAAATTCTCAAATGCTAACGTTTTGCTTACTTCTTCTCCATCATTCCATCTATAATTTCCTTCTAGCATCCAATTACAATACATCTCGGTTGCCACTGCTCATTCAACAACGTTGCTTCTTGGCCTCTCATGTTTTCTCTATCCATCTGACTTTCTCTTTTAATTTCCTCTGACCTAGTTGTCAGATTACTCATTTTCTTTCGCTGTGCCAAACCCGGTAAGTGCTTTAAGGTCTAACCCGTCTTTTTCAAACCTCTCTGGTGCTTTCAACAGTATTTTCTTTCCTCATTTTTTTTTTTTTTTTTTTTTTTTGAGACGGAGTCTTGCTCTGTCGCCCAGGCTGGAGTGCAGTGGCCAGATCTCAGCTCACTGCAAGCTCCGCCTCCCGGGTTTACGCCGTTCTCCTGCCTCAGCCTCCCGAGTAGCTGGGACTACAGGCGCCGCCACCTCGCCCGGCTAGTTTTTTGTATTTTTTTAGTAGAGACGGGTTTCACTGGGTTAGCCAGGATGGCCTCGATTTCCTGAACTCGTGATCCGCCCGTCTCGGCCTCCCAAAGTGCTGGGATTACAGGCTTGAGCCACCGCGCCCGGCCCTTTCTTCATATTTGCTATATCTGTTGTCCGTTAATATTTTAACAAGGGCTATAATATAACCCCCAAGCAGTATTAATATTTTCTGATAGAGGAAGAAGTGTAAATTTGGCTCTGTCCATTGTTGTCTACTCATAGTGGATTGTTTTCTGGACTGTTTCCTAACTTCGGACTGTGAGCTCATGATAACTGAAGTTTCCTGTGTGGAAAATTTCAGTGGAATTGAAGTGATGCCTCTCCCTTCCTCTCCCCTCCCCACTTTGTACCCCATGATTTTCAGTCGTTGGGAAGTTCTGTTTATTCCTGGTTTGATATTTCTGTACCTTGCAGCTCAAATAAGTTCATACCTCAAACCCAAGTAAGGCTCATAATTTGTAAATACGGAGGGAAGAAGTTATTTCCATTTTAGTACCTAGTGTTATGCAGGAGTCTTAATTCCAATTCTTCAAATCACTCATTCCTAAGGTTCATAACCCATCTGTTTAAATGTAAACTCTCTTGTTTTGGTATTAGGTATTGCTGCATAACAAATTACCACAAATGGAGGAGGTTAAAAAACATACATTAATGATGTCATAGTTCTCATGGGTTAGAGTCTGTAGTTGGCTGAGGAAGAGTTCTCTGCTCAGGATCTCACAAGGCTGCAATCAGGATATCAGCCAGGCTGTGTTCCTTTATGGAGTTTAGGGTTTTCTTCCAAGCTCTTGTACTTGTTGGCGTAATTCAGTTCCTCACACTTACGGGATTGATGGCCCCATTGAATGAGTTATGTGGCACTACATTCCTTGCCATCCCACAGTCTTTCTTCTTCTTCTTTTTTGTTTGTTTTGAGATGGAATCTCGCTTTGTCGCCCAGCCCAGAGTGCAGTGATATGACAGTGATGTGATCTCAGCTTACTACAACCTCCGCCTCCCAGGTTCCAGTGATTCTCCTGCCTCAGCCTCCTGAGTAGCTGGGATTACAGGTGCTCGCCACCATGCCCAGCTAATTTTTGTATTTTTAGTAGAGGTAGGGTTTCACCATGTTGACTGGGCTAGTCTTGAACTCCTGACCTCGTGGTCCACCCACCTCAGCCTCCCAAAGGTGGAGGAATTAATTAATCCAATTAATCCAATCCATAAATGTATGTTTTTTAACCTCCTCCATTGTGGTAATTTGTTATGCAGCAATACCTAATAACAAAACAAGACAGTTTACATTTAAACAGTTGGGTTATGAACCTTAGGAATGAGTGATTCGAAGAATTGGAATTAATCCTCCCATGCCTGGGATTACAGGCATGAGCCACCGCACCTGGCTGTAGATGTAAACATTCTAAGTAAATATTAACTAATGAAACTGAGTAGGTATCAAAATAATAATATATCTTGGCCAACCAGGGTTTATTCCAGGGATGTTTAAAAATCAAGAAATATATCAATTAATATATCAATAAATTAAAGAGGAACAGTATATGACTATAGCAACAGATAATAAAATGGCATTTAAAAAAAGAGTAACAGATGAGTGGGTAGTAGAAAAAAAAAGAAAAGAAAAAATGAGGCATTTCTAACATAGGAAGCTACTTACATACAACGCAGATGATTCACCCACAACCAAAAAGAAACATTAGATTAATGTGAACTGCTGATGTAATTTCCATTAAATTGAAGGAAAAGACTGAAAGCCTGGTATCACTCCCAATATATGAGATAACTAAAGCTATTTCAATTAAAGAAATCTATATAAATATTAGAAAAGGCATTTTCATTTTAACTTGCAGATAATTTGACTGATATTTAGAAAACCAAAGAGTGCAATAAAATTATGAATAAAAATAATAAGAATATTTGATAAGAGTGAAAACTGACTAAATTGACATTTAAATTGTTGGCATTGGGGATACTGAACACAATAAAACAGCATAAATCATCAGTTTGGAAAAAATGAAGACATCCTATAAAACAAACAAATAATTTGGATCCTGAACACGATTTTTTAAAACACTCATTTATCAGTAGGAAAACAAATGAATAAGCAGGCAAAAAGCACAACTAGGAAAAATCATAATTAATAATTGTCAAGTAAAAATCTGTGAAAAACACTCAATTCACTAGCGATTAGAAAAATGAAAACTAAAACACATACCGGGAGAAGTATAGCACCCACTTCAGTTTTGACTGAGCTGTCAGATATTTCAAAACTGAAGAAGTTGGCTATATGCACCAATGCTGAAAATGTTTACAGCCTATGCCTCAGCAATTAGAGACTACTGTTCACATGTACACTAGAAAACAGAAGCAAAGCTCATTACTCTTTATATAAGAGTGAAAATTGTAAGCAACTGCATAATTGTCAACTGCAAAAGCAAAAAAGATTTAAATACACTGAAGTATATTTATAGAAAGATTAGGCTGAAAGAGTTTTCATTTTGTAGAAAAATAGCAGCTCTACGTTCAGATAAAAGCAGCTAATTACAGGTCATGATGTGCGCTGTCATGGACTCATGGCTAATCACAGGAAATGTCTGAAAATTCCAACCCTAGAGTCACTCGCTTTGGATCTGGCAACTTTTCCCAAAGATGTTTACAGGTATTAGGAATGCAGGTTCCATGGTAACATTTTAAAATGTTCTTTATGCCACGGCTCATTATTCCTTTGTTTGACTGATAATGAGCTTTTCATTGTTCCAAGACAGAGATTTAATATTCAGTACTTCATAAACTTGTTTAAGCAAAGAAGCCTTAATAAAAGTACCATCAAGTACTAATGGTGTTCCTGGTAGCATAATTTCAAAAATGTTGGGTAAAGGTATATCCTTACATTTAACATGCATATATAGTTAGCTGGAGGAATAGCAACCTATTGCAATGGCTTATTTTATTACAGAACTCATTATTCTGTCTTGTGTTAGATTTTATTGTAAAACTTAACTTTGTATGGGAAAAAAAGTGTTAACTATAAAACTGAGAATAAATGAATAGGATATTGGATTCCCTATATGCAAGAAATGGACATAGTTGCAGTCATAAAAAAGAACAAGCTCATGTCCTTTGCAGGGGCATGGCTGGAGCTGGAGGTCATTATCTTTAGCAAACTAATGCAGGAACAGAAAACCAAATACCGCATGTTGTCACTTATAAGTGGGGCCTAATTGATGAGAACACATGGACGGATAGAGGGGAACAACGGACACTGCAGCCCATTGGACGTTGGAGGGTGGGAGGAGGGAGAGGATCAGGCAAAATAACTAATGGGTACTAGGTTTAATACCTGGGTGATGAAATAATCTGTACAACCCCCATGACACAAGTTCACCTGTGTAACCTGCACATGTACCCCTGAGCTTGAAAGTTAAACAAAAAATGGACATAGAAATGTAAATTATAATGGATAATCACACTGACATAATGGATGGTGACTTGACAATGTGTAACTTGTGATTTTCTTCAATCATTCTTATTTAAAAGGTATTGATTCTTGATTCTTTCATTGGGTTGAATTCTAATTGTGCAAAAATGCACAAATTTCATTAAAACTAATATTCTTCGACGCTGGCACTTCCTTGAGATTGCCAGAAAATACAGTGGAAGGTATATCAAGTGATTATTTTAGAGTGGTCATCTAGCTGGAAGTGCTTGAAAGTAGTTATCAACTGTAAGTAGCATCCTGATTTAGAAAATGGTAAAATGTGGGGAAAAAGGTGTTTTTCAGTATTGAAAAAATCAATTATGTGTGAAACAACCTTTCATAAAATCAAATAAATATTAGAAGAAGTAATAAATCTAGACCACAAGTTGGCACTCTCTTTCTTAAAGGGCCAACAGTAAAGGGCTAAACAGTAACTAATTTAGGCTTTGGGTCATATTTTACAACTACTCATATGTGCTGCTGAAGTGGGAAAGAAATGAGTAAACAAATGAGTATTGCTGTGTCCCAATAAAATTTCATTTACAAAACCAGTGGTTGGTCCATAAGCAATTGATTGCTGACTTCTAATCTTGAAAGCACCAGAGTTAGATCAATAATTTTGTTATTTATCAAGATTTATAATTAAATCAGAATAGTTAAGTCCTGGATATTCTATGTCAGGGGTCCCTAACCCCCAGGCTACTGACTGGTATTGGAACCCAGTTAGGAACCCAGCTGTACTGAGCAGGAGCCAGTGAAGGAAGCTGAGCTCTGCCTCCCTGTCAGATCAGTAGTAGCATTAGATTCTTATAGGAGCGTGAGCCCTACTGTGAACTGAGCATGCAGGGGTTCTCGGCTACTCACTCTTTGAGAATCTAATGATAAACGTAACGCGCTTGAATCATCTCACCCCCTCCCCCAGCCCGTGGAAAAACTGTCTGCCACGAAACTGGTCCCTGGTGCCAAAACGGTTGGGGATCGCTGTTCTAGATTAATTATTTTTAATTTCATAGTTCTTTGGGTAGATCCTTAGTTCGGTTGGTAGATAATGTATATATAGTTTCTGTAATTAGTTTCTCAAGGGAAACTAATTTTGCTTTTGATTTTTAGGAGCTATTCTTATAAAGATTTGTTATACTCATCTAATTCATGCTTCAATGAGCTGGAAATTTTCATTAGAAATAATTTCCTTCTTTACGTCTTACCTGAGGATGTACCATAGTATAAGTGTTGCTTTTTATTTTTTTTTTT
>NW_012101332.1:404366-405660 GCF_000951045.1 Mandrillus leucophaeus | reverse complement strand
TAAAGTTTACCTAAGCCATTAATCAGCACACACACACATACACACATGCAATGGATGTGTAAAATGATCAACACAGTCTTCCATGAATGTATCCTCTTACTAATAGGTATGTGGGATAAGAGATGAGGTTCTATAGATCCTGGATTCAGGGATGGGGAATCTGTGAGGTCCCTGGGGTGATAGAGGAGGGTCTGTAGATTAGTGATGGGTGGTCTTTAGGATAGTGATGAGGTCCATGGAATCAACAATTGTGCGTATGTAGGGTCAGTGATGAGGGAATCTGGTGTGAGTGATGGGATGTGTGTGGGATCGATGAGAGGGTGTGGAATCAATCTGTGAGAGCGAGATTTGTGGGGTCATCTCTCAGGGTGAGGCATCCTGATCTGTGTGTCAGTGGTGGGTCAGGTCCCTGCCACTGGGTGTTCTGGGTCCCGCCAAGTGCACAGATTCCCTTTCCTGGTCCTGGCTGAAGAAGCCCTTCTCAAGGACTCCTCACGTGAAAGGTGGGTTGGTGGTGGTTTTTGGTTTTGCAGTGGGGGTGGGTTGGCTTTTTCTTTTGGGTTTGGTTTTGACTCTTAGAGGCCACAGACACATGCAGCTTGTAGGAAGAAATTTTTGTCCGGGCAGTCGCTAGGTCCTTTGGGCCAAGCCATCTAATGGGAGCGAAGCTGACCATTCCCTCAGCGCGTTTCAGACCTACACGGTCGCTTTAAGGTGTCCACACGGTGGCGTGCAAGTGGGTTGTGGCTTTCAGTGGCAGGTGGGCGGGAAGAAATAACTAAGACAGACCCAGGAGCGCTCCTCAGGCTGGATCTGTCACAGCTGGAAGAAAAGCCTCCCTAACCCATCAGGCGCCAATGGGAGGTGCCTCGGCTGTGAGAGGCTGGTGGAGGCGGGACCCCCAGACCCAGAGATTCCCGGCACAGAGCCTGTTACTGCCAGACCCTAGGGCGTTGCCGTGGGAACCAAGGGCCTTTCGGGTCAGATCAGAGCCTTTCTCAGACAATTCTTTCGGTAATGGGAGCTCCTGTCCAGCGCACGCATCTGTGAAGGTCTAGTGTGCCGTCTCCGGCAGAGTCTTCTTTGGTCTGAGAGCCACTTGTTCCTTACATCCCTGCGCTAATCTCGCCGTCTGCTCCTACCTACCCCAGGCATTTGCCGCATGCTGGTCCTCTGTTTCCTGACAGGCCGGCCGTCCCTCCAGCTTCTGGGAGGACAGTTCAAATTATGGAGGAAGGGGCAGGTGCAGGGCAGCAGTGCCGAGGGGAGTAGAGGGGAGTTGGGGGAGCAGGGC
>NW_012101332.1:397534-399529 GCF_000951045.1 Mandrillus leucophaeus | reverse complement strand
CATCTAATTCATGCTTCAATGAGCTGGAAATTTTCATTAGAAATAATTTCCTTCTTTACGTCTTACCTGAGGATGTACCATAGTATAAGTGTTGCTTTTTATTTTTTTTTGAGAGTCTTGCTATGTCACCCAGGCGAGAGTGCAGTGGGGCGATCTTGGCTCACTGCAACCTCTGCCTCCCCTCTCCCAGATTCAAGTGATTCTCCCACCTCAGCTTCCCCAGTAGCCACCACATCTGGTTAGTTTTTTTTTTGTATTTTTAGTAGGGATGGGGTTTCGCCATATTGGCCAGCGTGGTCTCGAACTCTTGGCCTCAAGTTATCCAATTGTCTCAGGCTCCCAAAGCGCTGAGATTACAGGTGTGAACCACCGTGCCTGGCCAAGTGCTGCTTTTCAAATGAAGAGGTTCCTTTCCTTTGATTACAAAAATATATATATTTTAGTTTAAAAAATCTCCAATATCATCTTAAGTCAATTTTGATAAATTACATTTTTCTAGGAAAATAATCTAGTCTCTCTAGATTTCTAAATATACAGGAACAAACAAGTAGTCTCTCTAGATTTCTAAATATACAGGAACAAACAAGTATTATTTTATAATTAAAATTTTTCTCCATATTTATAGATATATCCCCTTTCTTATTAATGATGCTATAATGTAATCATTCTTATTTTTTCTTCCTTCTTTCTTCTTCTTCCTCCTCCTTTTCCTTTTCTTCCTCCTCCTCCTCCTCCTTCTTCTTCTTCTTTTCTTCTTTTCTTTTTTTGAGACAGGGTCTCCCTCTGTCACCCAGGCTACAGTGCAGTGGCAGGATCTCAGCTCACTGCAACCTCTGCCTAGGGTGCTGAAGCGATTCTTGTGCCTCAGCAACCTGAGTGGCTGGGATTACAGGCGCCCGCCACCACACCCAGCTAATTTTTGTATTTTTAGTAGAGATGGTGTTTCACCATATTGACTAGGCTAGTCTCGAACTTCTGACCTCAAGTGAGTTCCTCACCTTGGCCTCCCAAAGTGCTGGGATTACAGGCATAGGCCACCACGCCAGGCCCAAGATTTAGTTTACATTCATTCCAAAAGTATTTTACTCTTAAAGATTTTATCACCTGGGTGCAGTGGCTCACACCTGTAATCTCAACACTTTGGGAGGCCAAGGTGGGAGGACCAGTTGAGCCCAGGAGTTCAAGACCAGTCTCTGTAATATAGTGAGAATCCCATCTGTACAAAAATTTTTTTTTCATTAGGTAGGCATACTGGTGCATGCCTGTGGTCTCCGCCAGTAGGGAGGCTGAGGTGGGAGGATCACTTGAGTCCAGGAGCTCGAGGTTGCAGTGGCCATGATTATACCACTGCACTCCAGCCTGGGTGACAGAGCAAGACTCTGTCTAAAAAATATTTTTAATTACAATTTTTTTTAGAAAACAAAATATACACTTAGTGACTTGATACAAATGAATGACTTTTATAATCTACAGAAACCAAAAAATAATAATAACAAAAACCCACAGCCATTCTTCTTATGTGAGTCTTTGGTGTCTCTGAGTTGTAAGAATTGTGAGTTATGATTAATAACAAATATGCATGACAAGGACTCAATAAGGGATAGGCATTAATAATTTGCAATTCACACTTACTGGAATAAGGTCTTTAAAGATGTATAAGAAAAAGAAAGAAAAAGAAAAGCCATTGAAAAACTGTGTTGGCAGCCGGGCACGGTGGCTCAAGCCTGTAATCCCAGCACTTTGGGAGGCTGAGGTGGGCAGATCATGAGGTCAGGAGATCGAGACCATCCTGGTTAACAAGGTGAAACCCCGTCTCTACTAAAAATGCAAAAATTAGCCAGGCATGCTGGCGGGCGGCCTGAAGTCCCAACTACTCGGGCGGCTGAGGCAGGAGATGGTGTGAACCTCAGAGGCAGAGCTTGCAGTGAGCCAAGATTGTACCACTGCACTCCAGCCTGGGCAACAGAGCGAGATTCCGTCTCAAAAAAAGAAAAA
>NW_012101332.1:393496-395971 GCF_000951045.1 Mandrillus leucophaeus | reverse complement strand
GTTGGAGGCGGATGGAAGCGTGGTGGGGAGAGGGGTGGGTGGAGGGGGAGTGGAGAATGTGTCAGGCGGTGTCTTTATTCCTGGCACCTTACTTTGCCTGCTGGAGTTTCCCAGTCTGTTCCAGGCGCACTCTTTTGACCCTGAAGGTGCCTGAGGGGGAGATGTTGGTCGCCAGTGTGTGCTCCCCTGGACTGGACTGTAATTGGTCCCACAAACTTTTTTTTTGAGGGAGTCTCACTCTGTCACCCAGGCTGGGGTGCGGTGGCGTGATCTCGGCTCACTGCAACCTCCGCCTCCCATGTTCAAGCCATTCTCCCGCCTCAGCCTCCCTAGTAGCTGGGACTACAAGCGTCTGCCACCACGCCCGGCTAATTTTTGTATTTTCAGTAGAGACGTGGTTTCACCATGTTGGTGAGGCTGGTCTTGAACTCCTGACCTCAGGTGATCCACCCACCTTGGTCTCTCAAAGTGCAGGGATGACAGGCAGGAGCCACCACGTCCCACCAATCCCACAAATTTAGGCATTATGATTCATTGCTACTTTTAGACTCACTTGTTTTTTACATTTGTTTTTTTCTCCCTTATTTATTTATTTCGAGACGGAGTGTCACTGTGTCACCCAGGCTGGAGTGCAGTGGCATGATCTTGGCTCACTGAAACCTTTGCCTCCCGGGTTCAAGCGATTCTCCTGCCTCAGCCTTCTGAGTGGCTGGGATTACAGGTGCATACCATCACACCCAGCTAATTTTTGTATTTTCAGTAGAGACAGAGTTTCACCATGTTGCCAGGCTGGTCTTGAACTTCTGATCTCAAGTGATCTGCCCGCCTTGGCCTCCCAAAATGCTGGGATTACAGGCGTGAGCCACCACTCCTGGCTTTTTTTTTTTTTTGACACCGAGTCTCGCTCTGTCCCAGGCTGGAGTGCAGTGGCGTGATCTCGGCTCACTGCCACCTGCGACTCCCTGGTTCAAGCCATTCTCCTGCCTCAGCCTCCCGAGTAGCTGGGACTACAGGCGCCCACCACCACGCCCAGGTAATTTTTATATTTTTAGTAGAGACAAGGTTTCACCATGTTGACCAGGATGGTCTTGATCTCTTGACCTCATCATTCCCTGGCCTCAGCTTCCCAAAGTGCTGGGATTGTAGGCATGAGCCACCACCCCGGCCTGGAACAGGCTTCTTAAACGTAACAAAGGGAAAAAATAGTTTTTAAAATTTAGAATCTTGATATGGTAATTATTTATCTTGGTAGTTATCTATAAACATCCCATACATCTGAATGGTTAAAAAAAAAAATGAGTTAAAAAAAAACTTTTTTCTTCCCAGGCTGAAGTACAATGGTGCAATCTCAGCTCACTGTAACCTCCGCTTCCTGGGCTCAAGGGATTCTCCTGCCTCAGCCTCCCGAGTAGCTGGGACTACAGGCATGCGCCACCATGCCCAGCTATTTTTTTTTTTTTTTGAGACAGAGTTTTGCTCCTGTTGCCCAGGCTGGAGAGCAATGGCACTATCTCGGCTCATCGCAACCTCTGCCTCCCGGGTTCAAGCTATTCTCCTGCCTCTGCCCCCCAACTAGCTAGGATTACAGGCATGTGCCACCACGCCTGGATAATTTTGTATTTTTAGTAGAGATGGGGTTGCTCCATGTTGGTCAGGCTGGTCTCAAACTCGCGACCTTGGGCAATCTGCCTACCTCGGCCTCCCAAAGTGCTGGGATTGCAGGCGTGAGCCACCATGCCTGGCAGCCTAATTTTTGTAATGTTTAGTAGGCACAGGGTTTTTCCATGTTGCCCAGGTTGGTCTCGAACTCCTGACCTCAAGTGATCCTCCTGCTTCAGCCTCCCAAAGTGCTGGGATTACAGGCATGAGCCACTGCACCCAGCTAAAAGAACCAAAAACTTTAGATAAATGAATTTGGAGGAAATATTTATAACAGATAAAATGGACAAGCAGGTAATAATTATAATTTACTGTCTCTCTGGCTTAATAAAATTATTAGTCAATACCCTAAGAAGAAAGGAACAAAATCTAAACTTCTCCATTCACAAATACAAATAGTCAACAAACAAAGTCAAAACCTAAGAACTTGTCGACCGCTTATTTCTTCTCTGAAATCGGCTTCTGAATATGATGAACATGCATTGACATGGGATTAGGAAATTTTAAAAATATTTTTTAAAGTTTCGCTTTTTGGAATTTAAAATTAATCCAAATTATGTAATATACAACGTTTGCAATTTACCAATCAATATTCTATCATTTGATTTTTCACTCTCCAAATAATTCCTTGCTCAAGAGTTTAAAACATTTTTAAAATTAATAGATTCTGCACGCTGGGCAACATAGGGAGACCCTGTCTCTACAAAAAAATTTAAAACATTATTTTAAAAATATATAGAAAATATATATTTCTTTAAATACGTATTTTTAAGTATATAAAATATATTTTAAATTCTTTTTTTTTTTTTTTTTTTT
>NW_012101332.1:388050-391021 GCF_000951045.1 Mandrillus leucophaeus | reverse complement strand
ATGTTTAGTTTTGCAGGAATTTGCAAAACTGCCTTCCACAGTGGCTGTACCATTTTGCATTCCCAGCAGCAATCAATGAGAGTTCCTGTTGCTCCATATCCTCACCAGCATTTGGTGGTGTCAGTGTTTGGATTTGAGCCAGTCTAATAGATGTGTAGTGGTGTCTCATCGTTGTTTTAATTTGAATTCCCTAGTGACATACTGAATGTGAATTTTTGAATTTTGAATTCCCTAGTGACACAGTGAATTCCCTAGTTAAGCATCTTTTCAGATGCTTATTTTTGCTACCTATATAGCAAAGGGCAGATACAGACAATGCACTGCAGGGAAAGAGCTTGCTGTGATGATAGGAAGCTGCAGGCAGAGATGATCTCAGGGTTAACTGGGCATCAACTGTGGCTTCTCCTGTCACATAAGATGTGGTCTACCTGAGTTTTGACTGGAAACACAGAATAATATACCTGGTTGTCCATAAATATTTCTGACTGAGGCTTGAGGTTTATGTATGTTTTGGGTTGGGGTATAACAGGTAACGACTGTCAGGTATGTTGAGAGTCTACATTGAATGGATGGTGTCACTGGCTGCCCATGTCTTTCTCATTATGGACTTTCATTTTTCATTTGCCACATGAAAGGCCACTGAGATAGGCTACATGTGATTTTTCTCTTGAGGATCTCTATTACTGAGAAATTTCTGTATTCTGGGCTACACTGGGTTCATAATCTGACTGTATCTATCATGTGTGTGTTTGTTCCTTCCCTAAAATGCTCAGTTCAGCTGCAGTTCTAGAGGTAAATAACACTATGTTTCCATTTTAGAGAGTTGAAGATCTGAGGTCTGGAGAGGTTAGTGTGTAGACAGTTATGTTGAATAAGTGGCAAGGCCATGTGGCCAGGTCAGATAAGTTGCCTTCAGATTTTACTCTTGAACTTCTACTGGATAATGTCTTTTCATTATAGAAAAGAGGAGGGTGAACTTAGGTGTTTTGTTCAAAATCATCGACTGTAGGAGTTCTTTCAAGATATGATGAAAAGCAATAATTGTCTCATTTTACATTACCTGTAATTACTGCTCACCAGAAATTGATTATCGATGCAGCAACCTTTTATATTCCTCTCTGCTTTATTATGCATGGGCGGGCTTCACAGGAACTAAGAGGTCCAAGATTCAGAAATATCTTTAACTTGCTTGGTCACAGGTATCCATCTGAAAAACATTTTGCTCATTAGCCATAGGGACACATATGGCAAACTACAGCCAGAGACACAAAATGTGGAAAGAAAAAAGGGCTATCAGAAGTCCTGTGTCTCCTTAAATTTTGTATTTCTATTTATATGCATCTACAATCATAAGGAAGTTGAGCAAATGGGAAACGCAAAGTCCTAATCAAAGCATACCCACATTTGAGTTATCTGCATTATTGCACATTTAAATTTATAATGCATACATACGATTCAATTCAATAGGTATAAAAATGTTAAGTAACCTTTTCTCTCATGCATCCCCGTCATTCAGTAGCTTACTTTAGAGTCAACATTTTAATTCTGTTGGGCATCCTTTCATAATTTTTCTTTCTTTTTTTTTTTTTTTGAGACAGAGTCTTGCCCTATTGCCCAGGCTGGGGTGCAATGGCACGATCTCGGCTCACGAGGCACGACCACCGCCTCCTGGGTTCAAGCAATTCTCCTGCCTCAGTCTTCTGAATAGCTGGGGTTACAGGTGCGAGCCACCATGCCTGGCTAATGTTTTGTATCTTTTTGTAAAGATGTTTTGTATCTTTAGTAAAGATGAGGTTTCACCATGTTGGCCAGGCTGGTCTCAAACACCTGACCTTGTGATCTGCCCGCCTCGGCCTCTCAAAGTGCTGAGATTATAGGCATGAGTCACCACACCTAGCCTCCTTTTCTTTTTTGATAGGGTCTCACTATGTTGCCCAGGCTGTTCTTGAACTCCTGGGCTCAAGCAATCCTCATCCCTCAGCCTCCCAAAGTGCTGGGATTACAGGCATGAGCCACCACATCTGGTCAAAATTTTTTCTTTTTTTAAGAATTTTATTGTGTATATTTAAGATACACAACATTATGTTATAGGATACATATACATAGTATAAAGTGAAACAAATTAATATCTCTATCATCTCACAGATACCCACATTTTTTGCGTGTGGCAAGGGAAGCTAAAATCTACTCATTTAGCATGAATCATGGCCTTATTATGTATTTTTATATGCCTAAAGTATAGTCTGATTTTGCCTGGTTTTCCTCTTACATAATTGGAGTAATAGTCTGTATCCTGCTGCAACTGGCTTCTATTACTCAATATTAAGTATTTAATATTCACATTTAGCATCGGTTCTGCATTCTATTAAAACAGTACACCAGCTAGGTGTGGTGGCTCATGCCTGTAATCCCAGCACTTTGGGAGGCTGAGGCGGGCGGATCATGAGGTCAGGAGATCGAGACCATCCTGGCTAAAGTGGTGAAACACCGTCTCTACTAAAAATACAAAAAATTAGCCGGACCTGTAGTCCCAGCTACTTGGGAGGCTGAGGCAGGAGAATCGCTTGAACCCAGGAGGCGGAGGCTGCAGCAAGCCAAGATTGTACCACTGCACTCCAGCCTGGGCAACACAGTGAGACTCCGTCTCAAAGCAAACAAAGAAACAAAAAACCAAAAATTAGTCAGGAGTGATGGTGCACACCTTTAATCCCAGCTACTCGGGAGGCTGAGGCAGGAGAATCACTTGAACCTGGGAGGTGGAGGTTGCAGTGAGCTGAGATCGCGTCACTGCACTCCAGCCTGGGCAACAGAGTTAGACTCAGTCTCAAAAAACAAACAAACAGACAAACAAAAAAAGAGTACACCAGTTTGTATCCCTTCATGGTTGGTGGACATGTGGGTTGTGTTCATTTTTGTAAGTTATAAATGATGCTGTTGTATTTTTGTATTTCTAATTGGTTACCATTAGTGT
>NW_012101332.1:383638-386624 GCF_000951045.1 Mandrillus leucophaeus | reverse complement strand
TATGGTAAGCATATGTTTAGCCTGGCAGGAACTTACAAAACTGCCTTCCACAGTGGCTGTACCATTTTGCATTCCCAGCAGCAATAGATCAGAGTTCCTGTCTCTCCATATCTTCACCAGCATTTGGTGTTGTTGGCATTTGGATTCAAGCCAGTCTAATAGATGTGTAATGGTATCTCATCGTTGATTTAATCTGAATTCCCTAGTGACATATGGTGTTGAGCATCTTTTCAGATGCCTACGAAATGTGCCGGGCATGGTGGCACATACCTGTGGTCCCAGCTACTCAGGAGGCTGAGGTGGGAAGATTGCTTGAGCCCTGGAGGTTGGGGCTGCAGTGAGCTGTGACTGCACCACTGCACTCCAGCCTGAGTGACAGCACGAGACCCTGTCTCCAAAAGATAAATAAATAATTGAGTTAATTTTTAGAACAGTTGTAGGTGTACAGAAAAACAGAGCAGAGGGCATATTGAGCTCTACTATCCCCCCTCACACCATAGTACACACACTTCCTCTATTATCATCTTGTTAGTGTGGTACATTTGTTATGCTTGATGAGTCAATATGGATATTATTAAGTTCATGGCTTATATTAAGCTTCACTCCTTGTGTTGTACCATTTATGGGCTTTGACAAATGCATAAGGACATATATCCACCATTATAGGGTCACAGAGAAAAGTTTCATTGCCCTAAAAATCCTCTGTGTTCCACCTATTCATCCTTCCCTCTGCTCAAGCCTCTGACAACCTCTGAACTTTTATAATACCATCTGCCTAGTTTTGCCTTTTCTAGTATTGCATATAATTGGAACTATACACTATGTGGCCTTTTTGCATTAGCTTCTTTCATTTAGAAATACATGTTTAAGATTCCTCCATGTCTTTTCATGCCTTGGTAGTTCATTTCTTTTTATTCCTGAATAATATTCCATTGTATGAATATTTCAGAGTTTATCCATTTCCCTATTGTAGGATATCTTGGTTACTTCCAATCTTTGTTGGTTATGTATAAGCTGCTATAAACATTCATGTGGAGGATTTGAGTGGATATAAGTTTTCAACTCATTTGGGTATATACCAAAGAATGCAATCGTCAGATCGTATGGTAAGCATATGTTTAGTTTTGCAGGAATTTGCAAAACTGCCTTCCACAGTGGCTGTACCATTTTGCATTCCCAGCAGCAATCAATGAGAGTTCCTGTTGCTCCATATCCTCACCAGCATTTGGTGGTGTCAGTGTTTGGATTTGAGCCAGTCTAATAGATGTGTAGTGGTGTCTCATCGTTGTTTTAATTTGAATTCCCTAGTGACATACTGAATGTGAATTTTTGAATTTTGAATTCCCTAGTGACACAGTGAATTCCCTAGTTAAGCATCTTTTCAGATGCTTATTTTTGCTACCTATATAGCAAAGGGCAGATACAGACAATGCACTGCAGGGAAAGAGCTTGCTGTGATGATAGGAAGCTGCAGGCAGAGATGATCTCAGGGTTAACTGGGCATCAACTGTGGCTTCTCCTGTCACATAAGATGTGGTCTACCTGAGTTTTGACTGGAAACACAGAATAATATACCTGGTTGTCCATAAATATTTCTGACTGAGGCTTGAGGTTTATGTATGTTTTGGGTTGGGGTATAACAGGTAACGACTGTCAGGTATGTTGAGAGTCTACATTGAATGGATGGTGTCACTGGCTGCCCATGTCTTTCTCATTATGGACTTTCATTTTTCATTTGCCACATGAAAGGCCACTGAGATAGGCTACATGTGATTTTTCTCTTGAGGATCTCTATTACTGAGAAATTTCTGTATTCTGGGCTACACTGGGTTCATAATCTGACTGTATCTATCATGTGTGTGTTTGTTCCTTCCCTAAAATGCTCAGTTCAGCTGCAGTTCTAGAGGTAAATAACACTATGTTTCCATTTTAGAGAGTTGAAGATCTGAGGTCTGGAGAGGTTAGTGTGTAGACAGTTATGTTGAATAAGTGGCAAGGCCATGTGGCCAGGTCAGATAAGTTGCCTTCAGATTTTACTCTTGAACTTCTACTGGATAATGTCTTTTCATTATAGAAAAGAGGAGGGTGAACTTAGGTGTTTTGTTCAAAATCATCGACTGTAGGAGTTCTTTCAAGATATGATGAAAAGCAATAATTGTCTCATTTTACATTACCTGTAATTACTGCTCACCAGAAATTGATTATCGATGCAGCAACCTTTTATATTCCTCTCTGCTTTATTATGCATGGGCGGGCTTCACAGGAACTAAGAGGTCCAAGATTCAGAAATATCTTTAACTTGCTTGGTCACAGGTATCCATCTGAAAAACATTTTGCTCATTAGCCATAGGGACACATATGGCAAACTACAGCCAGAGACACAAAATGTGGAAAGAAAAAAGGGCTATCAGAAGTCCTGTGTCTCCTTAAATTTTGTATTTCTATTTATATGCATCTACAATCATAAGGAAGTTGAGCAAATGGGAAACGCAAAGTCCTAATCAAAGCATACCCACATTTGAGTTATCTGCATTATTGCACATTTAAATTTATAATGCATACATACGATTCAATTCAATAGGTATAAAAATGTTAAGTAACCTTTTCTCTCATGCATCCCCGTCATTCAGTAGCTCACTTTAGAGTCAACATTTTAATTCTGTTGGAAATCCTTTCATAATTTTTCTTTTTCTTTTTTTTTGAGACAGAGTCTTGCCCTATTGCCCAGGCTGGGGTGCAATGGCACGATCTCGGCTCACGAGGCACGACCACCGCCTCCTGGGTTCAAGCAATTCTCCTGCCTCAGTCTTCTGAATAGCTGGGGTTACAGGTGCGAGCCACCATGCCTGGCTAATGTTTTGTATCTTTTTGTAAAGATGTTTTGTATCTTTAGTAAAGATGAGGTTTCACCATGTTGGCCAGGCTGGTCTCAAACACCTGACCTTGTGATCTGCCCGCCTCGGCCTCTCAAAGTGCTGAGATTATA
>NW_012101332.1:367544-379033 GCF_000951045.1 Mandrillus leucophaeus | reverse complement strand
CTCACTGCAACCTCTGCCTCCCAGGTTCAAGCAATTCTCCTGCCTCAGCCTCCCAAGTAGCTGGGATTACAGGTGTGTGCCACCACACCCAGCTAACTTTTTGTATTTACTAGAGATGGGGTTTCACCGTGTTCGTCAGGCTGGTCTTAAACTCCTGACCTCAGGTCATCCACCTGCCTCAGCCTCCCAAAGTGCTGGGATTACAGGTGTGCGCCACTGTGCCCTGATATTTCCTGTGTACAGTGGTGTCGCCACCGTGCAAAGCCACTTCCTAATGATTTTGTGATCTAAATATTGTATCTTCTTGCTTCCCTTTGAGATGTGTTCATTCCTCCATACAATTAAACAATCTCAATTACTCTTGAGGGAGCATAAAATCCTCACTGTCTAATCACGGGTCCTTTCAAATTATTTGTTGGCTTGTGTTTAAAATATGAAAAAGATAATGTAGATTTTGTTTTCTTCTTACTGCTTAACCTGAACAAAATGTCATAGATACCTCCTGACCTGTTGCTAAACCAAGGAGAGTCACTTGAATAATGAACAAGACTGGAGGGAAATCACACTGATAATTTATCATTACACTATCATCACATACATGGAACTCATCAATGATGCTTACGAAAAAATTGAGTCATTTGTGGAAAAGTGTAAAGAGAATATAGGTGATGTCTCAACTGAAGACAAAAAGCTACAGTAAATAATTACAAAAAGCGTCTTAAGATGTGAACACAAATTCAGAGATTCAGGAGCACAAAGGGCTAAGTTAAGGGAAAAAAAGAGTTATCAATATTTTCTTAATTATGGAGAGCAGGATGAATTTTTAAAAGGGCAAGTAATTGTGAGTCTGATATATCTGATGATAATTTGTATTTCTAATGTTGTAAATGGTTGTCAATTTATAGTCACCATTCCCATTTCCTTTAGACTAGTGACCAAGAGTTTGATAACAGAAACACACTGGATCAGTATTGTTATCTATGTCTGTTCATCATACTGTGTGTTAAGTCGATCCATTTTTGTCTTGTATTTGTTTTCATTTCACTTTATTTTAGTTTCTTTGGGACAGGGTCTCACTCTGTCGCCCAGGCTGGAAGTGCAGTGGCAGGATCACAGCTCACTGCAGCCTCCACTTCCCTGGGCTCAGGTGATCCTCCTGCCTCAGCCTCCCAAGTAGTGGGGACTACAGGCATATGCTACCCCGCCTGGCTAATTTTTGTATTTTGTAGAGACAGCGTTTTGATGTGTTGCTCAGGCTGGTCTCAAACTCCTGGACTCAAGCGATCTGCCTGTCTTGGCCTCCCAAAGTACTGGGATGACAGGCATGCAACACAGCCCCTGGCCTGTTTTAATTTTATTAATTGGCTGATTCATTCAGACACATAATTATCAAGTTAAATCTCACTATTTCCTTAGCATTTCACGTCAATTTAGCTTAGAAAATCTATTCCTAACTCAATATTTTAAAACATATACAATTAGCCAGGTGCGGTGGCACATGCCTGTAATCCCAGCTACTTGGGAGGCTGAGGCAGGAGAAGCACTCAAACCTGGGAGACAGGGGTTGCAGTGAGCCGAGATCGCACGACTGCACTCCAGCCTGGTCAACAGAGCGAGACTCCATCTCAAAAAAAAGCCAAAAACGTTTTCTCCAGATCATTTTTACATTTAATTATTCAGTCTGTTTTGACTATGCCTTAAAGAATTAAGTAAATATAACTTCACTTCTACCCACTAATTAGTCAATGTACCTAACACAATTTATTGAATAAACCAGTCCATTCCCAACAGCATCAAAAGTAAGTACATTTCCCAATGTATATTAATACAGCCATTATGGAAAATAATATGGCGATTCATCAGAAACTAAAAATAGAATTACTCTATGTTCCAGCAATCCCACCTGTGGGTGTATAGCTAAAGGAATTGAAATCAGCATGCTGAAGAGAGAACTGCACTACCATATTCACTGCAGCATTATTCTGCATTGGATATGGAAGCAACCTAGGTGTCCAGCATGTTATAAATGGATGAAGAGAATGTTACATATTATATATATAATGTCATATACATATATATGTATATATAAAGGAATACTATTCACTTTTTAAAAAGAGGAAAATTGGCCGGGCACAGTGGCTCACACCTGTAAACACAGCACTTTGAGAGGCCAAGGTGAGTGGATCACCTGGGGTCAGGAGTTCGAGACCAGCCAGATCAACATGGTGAAACCCTGTCTCTATTGAAAATACAAAAATTAGCCGATGTAGGGGCGCATGCCTATAATCCCAGATACTTGGGAGGCTGAGACACAAGAATTGCTTGGACTGGGCAGGCAGAGGTTGCAGTGAGCTGAGACTGTGCCACTGCATTCCAGCCCGGGCGACAAGAGTGAAACTCCGTCTCAAGATGGAGTTTTTAAAAAACAAATAAAAGATAGATTTTTAGAAAATAAATAAAAAATAAAAATAAAACGAGGAAAATTCTGTCATCTGTGACAACACGGATAAACCAAGAGGACATTATGCTAAGTGAGAGAAGCCAGGAACAGAAAGACAAATACAAATATCACATAAGTGGTATTTGTGGAATCTAAAAAAGTCTAACTCTTAAGAGGCAGAGAATGGTGTTTACCAGAGACTGAAAAATGGGGGAAAGGGAGATATTAATTAAAGGAGGACAAAATTTCAGTTAGTTAGCAGGAACAAACTTTAGTAATCTATTGCACAGAATAGCAACTACATAAATAATGTGTTGTATGTTTCAAAATTGCTCAAAGAGTAGATTTTAAATGTTTTCACCACAAAAAAGTGACGTGACAGATTTAATTAGCTTGACTTAATCATTTCACATTGTAAACATAGATCAAAACAGCATATTGTACTCTATCAGTATATAAAACATACAATTAATATTTGTCCATTCTTTAAAAGTTACTTTTCTCATACCTTATAACAAGGCTGGACCTCCTCAGGGGACACAGAGCAGAGTCCCCGCCCTCGGGAGCTCATACCCGATCCCCCACGCTCGCCCTCGCGGCCACACCTTGAACCCCCTCCCCGACCGGCTCTACACTCAACCAGCCCGAGGCTTCCGGCAGCTCCGAGTTCGGATTCCCCTTCTCAGCCTTCTGTGGTCACTGAAACCCTCAGGACTCCGAGGACAAGTCGAACATGGCTTCGCCTCAGCCATCTTCGCCAGCGCAGTAAGTCTCTGTGTCTGCGCACTCCGGGTAGAGGGAAGATTAAACCCTCCGGGAGCCAGCGTCCGGCGGTGCCTGCAATCTAACCGGGATTTGGGGTTCCGAGACACTTTTCCCACAAGCCACCGCCGTCATGGATCTTTAGGCTTAAACTACATTTCCCAGAGGGCAACGGGAACACCCAATCTATGGCTTCCCTTCCGTTTTCGCGTGGTTCTTTTGCAAGGTGAGTTGAACTCATTTCAGGATAGGCACAGGGTACTCGCAGGCAGAGCTCTGGGCAATCAAGTTACATTGGAGCCCAACCTAAACCGGCCGGGGTGGTGGAGGAAGCGCTTAAACCATGGAAGCCTGTAGTTGGATGACCAGTTGTTATCGGAATCTCAGGCCCGTGGGTGCATGAACAGCAGAGGAGGGTATTTGAGTGCGCACGTGAGAGAATGTTGTATATGTCAGATGGAGAATGTTTGAGAGTGTGTGAGAGAGAAACTGTGCGTGTGAGAGGCTGTGATGTGCCTCCTTGACGGTGGGTGCGGTTGTGAGGCTGTGACAGGTGAGTGAGTGGCTGTGCTTGCGTGACGGGGATGTGAGGTGCTTGTCCTTTTCATGTACGTTGATTGCGGTGGCACTGCGGTGTCACTTTGAGTCGTGGCTGTAGGTTCCTGGATGCGTCTTCTCCCCTCTCTCCTCACAGCTGCTTGCGGCTGACACACACACAAAAAATGTCTGCAAGAGGGAAATTGGATACTGAACTCTAAATGAAGTTTTCCAGCAAGAAGGCATTGACTTGCTGTGAGATTGGAAACGCCTGGGAGGTTATTTCTTTGTGAACTCTGAGAGCGAGCTACTTGTCTCAGAACCTCGTCTTTCCCAGAGCTCTGACCCCAGGAACCTGCTGTGAACTCATACCCAGATTCCAGCCTCCCTCCTACCTCCATGTGTTAAAGTGTGTGAACAGGGAAGGTGTGGAGGGTATTGTGTTACGAGGCATTCCGTGCTTCAAGGAAGGACCTGGTAACTCATGATTCTTTTCCCCCTCCTTGGTCCTGCTATTACTCAAAAGGACTCTGATGAGGAGGAAAAAAATTCTTTCACGTCTAAAAATCAATGTTTAGGTTAGTTGGCTTTTTTCTTTCCTAAGATTACTGGTTTTAGGGCATGCTTTCCTTTGTCTGAAATGTGTCTGAATGTCCTAATACCAATCTGCTTTTTTCCCAGTAGATTTTGGGAGCCATTGAGCTGAATCTCATTAACGTTCTCATATTCTGCCGGATGTGGTGGCTCATGCCTGTAATCGCAGCATTTTGGGAGGCCAAGGCGGGCGGATCACTTGAGGTCAGGAATTCGAGACCAGGCTGGCCAACATGACGAAACCCCATCACTACTAAAAATACAAAAATTAGTCTGGCATGATGGTGCACGGTTGTAATCCCAGCTACTCGGGAGGCTGAGGAAGGAGAGCCCAGGAGGCGGAGGTTGCAGTGAGCCGACATCTTGCCACTGCACTCCAGCCTGGGCTACAGAGCAAGACTCTCAAAAAAAAAAAAAAAAAAATCTCATATTCATTTGGCATATCATTCAGATTCTTCCATGTATTCTCATATGGTAAAGAGAACCTAAAAATTCAGTTTAGCATCAAGGACAGCAATCTTCCTCTCTTTACGATTATTGTTTCTGTTACTGATGTAGTTTGAGACAAAGGGGTAACTTATTCTTTTAAGGTTGTAAGAGTATAATGCTTTTCATTTAGCATATTTATATTGTTGAGGCCTAACTTTCTAACATGCGGTTTCACTGTCAGCCAAGATTTTCTCATTGATAGTCTGAGTAAGAAAAGGAAATGATTAAGAAAATAGAATGGAGCTGGGTGTGGTGGCCACTCCTGTAATCCCAGCACTTTGGGAGGCAGAGGAGGGCAGATCACTTGAGGTCAAGAGTTGGAAACCAGCCTGACCAACATGGTAAACCCCGTCTCTACTAAAAATACAAAAATTAGCCAGGCATGGTGGAGGTGCATGCCTGTAATCCCAGCTACTCAGCAGGCTGAGGCAGGAGAATCACTTGAACCTGGGAGGTGGAGGTTGCAGTGAGCCGAGACTGAACCACTGCACTCCTCGTTCTGGTGACAGAGTGAGACTCCATCTCAATTGAAAAGAAAAAAAAAAAAGAAAAGAAACGAAATAGAATGGGAGCTGGGTGCCATGGCTCATACCTGGAATCCCAGCATTTTGGGAGGCTACGGTAGGAGTATCACTTGATTCAGGAATTTGAGACCAGCCTAGGCAACTAAGTAAAACCCTGTCTCTACAAAAACATCAAAAAATCAGCTGGGAGTGATGGTGCACACCTGTAGTCCCAACCACGTGGCAGGCTGAGGCAAGAGGATCCCGTGAGCCCAGGAGATTGAGACTGTAGTGAGCTGTGATTGTACCACTGCACTGTAGCCTGGGTGACAGAGCAAGACTCTGTCTCAACCAAGAAAGAAAGAAAGAAAGAGAGAAAGAGAGAGAAAGAAAGAAGGAAAGAAAGGAAAGAAAGAAGGAAGGAAGGAAGAAGAGAAGGAGAGGGGAAAGAAAAGAAAAAGAAAGAAAAGAGAAAGGGAGAGAAGGAGAGAGAGAAAGAAAAAAGAAAGAGAAAGAAAGGAGAAACAAAGAAGAAGAAAGGAAGGGAGAGAAAGAAAGGGGAAGAAAGAGGAAGAAAGAAAGAAAAGGAAGGAAGGAAGGAAGAAAATAGATCGAATAGGAATGCTGGGCAGTGTTAATGTCCTGCTTCTGGTTTGTGACTATTTTAATGTGAGTCTAATCTGCGTATATATCTCTTTGTTTTTTATAGCAACAGGTTCTCTGTTGCACAGGCTGGAGTGAGGTGGCACATCATGGCTCACACATTTTTCTTTGACTATACCAGTTGCATAAGATCAAGCATAGAGTAAAAAAGAGTTAGATTTACCTAAGGTTGTGATACAATGAGCCCTTTGTTTCTGTGGGTTCCACATCTATGGATTCAACCGACCACAGACTGAAAGTGTAATTAGGCTTACCTATGATGGTTGTGTCTGTTCTGAACATGTACAGACTTTTTTCCTTGTCATTATTCCCTAAACAACACAGGATAACAACTACTTATATACCATTTATATTTTTTAAGGTATTATAGGTAGTCTAGAGATTATTTAAAGTACAGACACTCCTCAACTTCTGCTGGGGTTGCATCCAGATAAACTCCTAACTCCATTGGAAATCCAGGAACATACTGCATGAGTATAACTTTAACACTGTCCTAAAGTCTAAAAATTGTAAGTTAAACCATTGTAAGTCTGGGACCATCTGTATACAGGAAGATGCATGTAGGTTATATGCAAATACTATACTTTTTTTTTTTTGAAACGGAGTCTCGCTCTCGCTGTGTCACTCAGGCTGGAGTGCAGTGGCGCAGTCTTGGCTCACTGCAACCTCTGCCTCCCAGGTTCAAGCAATTCTCCTGCCTCAGCCTCCTGAGTAGCTGGGATTACAGATGCGCGCCACCACACCCAGCTAATTTTTGTGTTTTCAGTAGAGACAGGGTTTCACCATGTTGGTCAGGCTGGTCTCAAACTCCTGACCTCAAGTGATCAGCCTGCCTCGGCCTCCCAAAGTGCTGGGATTACAGTCATGAGCCACCACACCCGGTGAATACTATACCATTTTATATAAGGGACTTTAGTATCCATGGATTTTTGGTATCCATGGGAGTCCTGGAACCAGTCCCCCTCAGATACTGAGAGACAACTGTATTTCAGCAAAAATGAAGCAGAGAAGCTCATGGAGGTGAGGATGTAAGCAAAAGAGTGGTTATAATGTGGGATTATGCTGTATAGGCCTATGCTGGTGATATTGTGGGTTTGGTTCCAGACCACAGAGATAAAGGCAAGTATCAAAATAAAACTTTGGGAGGCTGAAGCGGGCAGATCACGAGGTCAAGAGATCGATACCATCCTGGCCAACATGGTGAAACCCCGTGTCTACTAAAAATACAAAAATTAGCTGGACATGGTGGCGGGCACCTGTAGTCCCAGCTACTTGGGAGGCTGAGGCAGGAGAATAGCTTGAACCTGGGTGGTGGAGGTTGCAGTGAGCTGAGATCATGCCACTGCACTCCAGCCTGGTGACAAAGCGAGACTCGTCTCAAAAAAACATAAAAAAATAAAAATAAAAATAAGGTGAGCCTGTTTGGTCTTGCAGTGCATATAAAAGTTATGTTTAAAGTAGTCAATTAAGTGGGCAACGACATTATATCTAAAAAATCTACATACCTACGTTGGGAGGCCGAGGCAGACAGATCACCTGAGGCTAGGAGTTCAAGACCATCCTGGCTAACATGGTGAAACTCCGTCTCTACTAAAAATACAAAAATTACCCAGGCATGGTGGTACATGCCTATAATCCCAACTACTCGGGAGGCTGAGACTGAGCCATGAAAATTGCTTGAACCTGGGAGGTGGAGGCTCCAGTGAGCTGAGATCGCACCACTGTACTCCAGCCTGGGCAACAGAGTGAGAGCTTGTCTCAAAAAAAAAAAAAAAAAAAAAAAAAGTGCAACAATGAAGTTTCCTGCATGGATTGACTCTTCCTTTCACAAAAGATTTTTCTGTAGCATGCAATGTTGTTTGGTAGCATTTTACCCATAGTAGAACATCTTTCAAAGTTGGAGGCAATCTTCTCAAACCCTGTCGCTGCTTTATCAACTAAGTTCATGTAATATCCGAAATCTTTTGTTGTCATTTCAACAATGTTCAAAGAATCTCCACCGTGAGTAGATTACCATCTCCAGAAACCACTTTTCTTTGGAGTTGCTCAATTATAAGAAGCAACTCCTCATCAGTTCACATATGCTCACCCTCAGGCTCCACTTCTAATTCTCTTGCTATTTCCACCCCATCTGGAGTTCCTTCCTCTGTTGAAGTTTTGAAGCCCTCAAAGTCTTCAAAAAAAAAGTGAGGGTTGGAATCAACTTCTTCTAAACTCCTGTTAATGTTGACATTTTGACCTCCTTCCATGAATTGCAAATAGTCTTAATGGCATGTAGAGTGGTGAGTTCTTTCCACAAGGTTTTCTATGTACTTTGCCTACATCCATCAGAGGAATCACGATGTATGGCAGCTATAGCCTTATGAAGTGGATTTCTTAAATAATAGACTGAAAATCAAACTTACTGCTTGATCCATGGGCTGCAGAATGGTGGTTGTGTTAATAGGCATGAAAAGAACATCAGTGTCCTTGTATATCTCCATCACAGCTCTTGGATGACTTGTGCATTGTCAATGACCAATAATATTAAAAAAGGTATCTTTTTTTCTGAGTAGTAGTAGTGACATGGAAGAAGATGCCGTCTGGGACTTTTCATAGCTAGAGAGGAGAAGTCATGGCCATTAAAGAAGGCTGTTTTATCTACATTGAAAAATCTGTTTAGTGTAGCTACCTTTGTCAGTTATGTTAGCTAGATCTTCTGGATGATTTAGAACAGCTGCTACATCAGCTCTTGTTGCTTCACCTTGCACTTTTTTTTTTTTTTTTTTTTTTTTTTTTTTTGAGACAGAGTCTCGCTCTGTTGCCCAGGCTGCTGGAGTACAATGACGCGATCTGGGCTCACTGCAACCTTCGCCTCCTGGGTTGAAGCAATTCTCCTGCTTCAGCCTCCCGAGTAGTTGGGATTGCATGTACCTGCCACCACACCAGACTAATTTTTGTATTTTTAGTAGAGATAGGGTTTCACCATGTTGGCCAGACTGGACCTTGGACTTTTATGTTATGGAGATGCCGTCTTTCCTTAAACCTCATGAACCATCCTCCACTAGTCTCAAACTTCTCTTCCACAGTGTCCTCACCTCTCTCAGACTTCACAGAATTGAAGAGAGCTTAGGGCCTTTCTCTGGATTTGGCTTTGGCTTAAGGGAATGATGTGGCTGGTTTGATATTCTATCCAGACCATAACATGTTTTTCATATCAGCAATAAGGCTATTTTATTTTCTTATTCATGTATTCAGTGGAGTAGCACTTTTAATTTGCTTTAAGAACTTTTCCTTTGGATTCACAACTTGGCTACCTGTTTAATTCTAGAGGCCTAGCTTTTGGCCTGTCTTGGGTTTGGACAGAGGACTGATTTAATTTTTTTTAAAAATCCAATCATTTAATCAGCAATTTCCATCATCAGCCTTCCCCGAGGGCCAGTGCACCTACCCTACCTCTCCCTGCACACAGGCCAGAAACACCAGTCCTTAGCTGACTGTGGGCCTGCACAGTACATTGCCGGCAGGAAATCTCTGAGGTCTTCCAAAAGCCAGTCATTGGAGAGTGGATTGAAAATGCAATGGGAGCAGTTTGAATGTGGGGCTTCCACTGCCACAAAGTTTTCTCTTGAAGACCACATTTTTCAGAGGCTACTGGGGCTAAAATAATCTTGATGTCTCAGGTTTTCCTATGTCCGCATATTGGGGGCCACATAGTAAGATAGTCATGTCGAAGGGAGAAACCAACACAAGGTAATTTTGGACCTAGATCGATGCCAGACATGAACCTGCAGGGAGAGCAGAGGTTGGGATTTCAGAGCTGCACTAGAGAAGGCCTCTGGCATAGACAGGGTGTTGGTTTTGGCCTCTCATCTGTGTGAGCCTGAGAGGAGAGGGATTGTGTGACTGAGGGTGACCGAGGGTGGGAGTGAGTGTGCAGTATGCATGTCAGTGAGCGCGTGTAACAGGGTAGGGTAGGTGTCCACAACAACCTATGCGGTTGTGACGCTGTGAGTGGTGTGTGAATGTGCTCCTGTGACTAGAAAGCCTGGCTTTTATGTGAGTGTGGGTTGTTGGGCTCTGTGTGTGTCACTGAGTTGGTTACCTGCTGGTTCCTCTACCCTCTTAACTTACAGCCATTTGTAGCTTACAGAACTGGCCCTATCAAAATCAGATAAAATATTAAGAGAAATCTCTAAAATAAAACATTTTATTTGGGAAAAACAGAATTGCAATTTGGGTGTAAACCTCTGAAGGTTTGCTGCAAGTCAGCTGACAAAAGGCAGATTAATAGGAGAAAAGAAAGACAAATTTATTAACATGCATGTTAATAACATGCATGACATTCTGGAGGCCCAGACTTGGAACCAGTGTCTGAAGGGTGAGCCAGTCTTGTGGGACGAAGCCCTCAACCCGAGGGATCTGATCCTATCTCCAGGTAGATAGTGTCTGAATTGAATTGGAGGACGCCCAGCTGGTTGTCCATTGCAGAACTGATTGCTAGCTTGGTGTGTGTGGAAAAACCTGCACATGTTTGCTCACAGAAGTCTTCTGTGTTGAGTGTTGTGTAATAGCAGAGGAAAAATCATTTGTGTTTTTTTCCCACTCAGAGGGCTTTATTAGAAAGAGAAATGTTACCTATTGTTTTGACACAAAACTCATTGGCACTAGTGAAGTTTCGGGGAGCTGGCAATTTCTGGTGAGTGAGGGCGGTAGGTAAAACTAGTCTTAGCATTAGGGCAATTATTTGAGCAGCTACTAGGTAAAACTGGTCTTAAGGTTCTAGCAGTCATTTTAATAGCTGATTTGCACGATAATCCCTGGGCAGGTGCTTGCACTATGAATGCTGTGCTTTTCTTCCCCCTCGACTCTGAACTGGGATTTAATTGGGTATGACAATTAAATGACTGTGATTAAATTGGGTATGACAATCCAGTTCATATCATCAATTCTCACAGCCCCAAGAGAGAAGTCACATTTTGAGCTCTAGCATGAAGGTTCCCAGAAATAAAGTACTCATATCAGCTTGGGACGGAAATTTTTAGAGCTGCAGGTACCTCTTAAGCCAAGTTCCTGGGAAGACATCATGGGAAGGCTCCTGGAGTTACACACCCTGGTGGAAGCTCCTCCCTTGGGGCTGTGCAGGGGCAGTATAAGTCTCAGAACCACACCATTCCTACAGCTTTGACCCCAGGAACTGTGAACTCTGTTACAGATTTCAGCCCTCCTCCTATATCCTGTTTTTTTATTTGTTTGTTTGTTTTTGAGATAAAATCTCACTCTGTCACCCAGGGTGTAGTACAGTAGTGCAATCATGGCCCACTGCAGCCTCAACTTCATGAACTCAGGTGTTCCTCCTATCTCAGCCTCCCAAGTAGCTGGGACTATAGGTGTGCCACCACACCCAG
The DNA here is from genome assembly GCF_000951045.1 of Mandrillus leucophaeus. NCBI lineage: Eukaryota > Metazoa > Chordata > Mammalia > Primates > Cercopithecidae > Mandrillus > Mandrillus leucophaeus. The sequence continues at coordinate 367,658 of NW_012101332.1, read as the reverse complement.
CTAATTTTTGTGTTTTTTTTAGAGAACGGGTCTTGTTATATTGCCTAGGCTGGTCTTGAACTCCTGGGCTCAAGTGATCCTCCTGCCTTGACCTCCTGAAGTGCTGGGATTACA
>NW_012101332.1:361176-362194 GCF_000951045.1 Mandrillus leucophaeus | reverse complement strand
AGGTGTGGTGGCAGGTGCCCGTAATCCCAGCTACTCAGGAGGCTGAGGCAGGAGAATCACTTGAACCAGGAAGGCGGAGGTTGTAGTGAGCTGAGACCACATCACTGCACTCCAGCCTGGGCGACAGAGTGAGACTCAGTCTCAAAAATAAAATAAAATAAAATAAAAGTTAGATTCAGTTTCATTTCACAGAACAAAAAATAATCTCTGATGTCCAAGTGCCTCCAAGTACCTATTGTATGAAATTTAGATCTATTGTACCTAGTGTATTGGAAACATTGTCTACACAATAGATACTCGGGATAGATACTAGCCAAAACATGAGATAGATAGTAAAAGTTAGGAAGAGTCACAGAAATCACCATGTTGTACTGAAGAACAGAATTTAGGCTGCTGTTAAATTCTTAATTTGGCAGTTTATCAGATCACATTCTCTGAGCAGCTTTAGGTTACTGAAATGTTTTTTCTCTAGATGCTGGGGGCAAAGGAAGGGCACATTTTCTCCTTAGGTATTTGAGAATCATTTTTGCTAATATTGTTTATTGAGGAGAATTGTATGCTTAAAGCCAGCCTTCAACATTTTTTAGTTAGCCACATAAGAATTCAGGCCAGAGAAACATTAATTTTTTTGACATGAGAAAATGGAATTAGTAGGCCAGGCACGGTGGCTCACGCCTGTAATCCCAACACTTTGGGAGGCCAAGGTGGGCGGATCATCTGAGGTTAGGAGTTCAAGTCTAGCCTAACCAATATGATGAAACCCCATCTCTACTAAAAATATAAAAATTAGCTGGGTGTGGTGGCATGCGCCTGTAATCCCAACTACTTGGGGGGTTGAGAGAGGAGAATTGCTTGAACCCGGAGGCAGAGACTGCAGTGAGCTGAGAGCTATACATCCAACAGAGGACTCCATTGCACTCCAGCCAGGGCAACAAGGCAAAACTCCGTCTCAAAAAAAAAAAAAAAAATGGAATTAGTAGAATTATGTTTCTTTGAAAGCAGTACATTTAGGAAATTT
>NW_012101332.1:357289-361091 GCF_000951045.1 Mandrillus leucophaeus | reverse complement strand
GCCTCCCAAGTAGCTGGGACTATAGGTGTGCCACCACACCCAGCTAATTTTTGTGTTTTTTTTAGAGAACGGGTCTTGTTATATTGCCTAGGCTGGTCTTGAACTCCTGGGCTCAAGTGATCCTCCTGCCTTGACCTCCTGAAGTGCTGGGATTACAAGCATGAGTCACCATACCTGGCCTATATCTTGGTTTTGTATGTGACCAACGTTTGGTTGTGATCCAGTTTTCCTCTGCTCCTGCCATTCTCCAAAAGAAACCCAAGAAGGAGGAAAGAACTGTTGCACTACAAAAATAATGAAGGTTAAGAAATATTGTTGATGGCTAAAAAGCAATATTCATGTTGGTTTCTTTCCTTTTGGTTCACAAAAATTTTTATTTTGATGTAAGAACATTGGATTTTCTTTGCCTGAAGTGAACTAGGTAGAGAGGATCTTAGGCCTTCCTTCCCCAGGTGATGACAGAGTTCACTGAGACAACTACACAATGGTTCTTAGGTTCTGTCTCTTCTCTAAGTAATATTCACTTATTCAATTGGCAGATCATTCAAACCATGCAGTTGGGCTCTATTTCAGAAGGAGATTAGTGGGCTTATATGGAATCATACACCAGAGATCTTAGCTATTCTTTCTCCAGAGGACTAAGAGTCAACAATTGCAGAGTCATCTGCTTGGTGGTATTTTTGGAAGCAGAACTATAATTTGGTATTTGAGGATACAGGTCTGTGTCTACAAGTGGAGAATATGTTCAGATGATCTCTAAGAAATAATTGTTAGTACTGGTCAGGGATATTTGTGGGCTGGCAGCCTGAGTTTTTCAGACACGTTGTTGTGTGGATTTTGAGAAACAGTGTGGTATGATATTGAAGAGAATGGGCTCTGGGTATCCCAGATTCAGTTTGAATCTCAGCTCTGCCACTTCCTATCTGTATGAGCATAGGCAGTGTGTTCACTCAGGCTCCAAGTTCTACAGCTCTCAGACACATATTATAATAGTACCTACTTCATAGGCGTGTAATGAGAATAAAAATGTAAATCCCATGACAACAGACCCTGGAACATAAGCTAAACAAATATTAAGTCAGGCCAACAGATTGCCTGAACTCAGGAGTTTGAGATCAGCTTGACCAACATGGTGAAACCCTGTCTCTACTAAAAATACAAAAAAGTAGCCAGGCATGGTGGTGTGTGCCTGTAGTCCCAGTTACTTGGGAGGCTGAGATAGGAGGATCACTTGAGTTCGCAAGGTCAAGGCTGCAGTGAGATGTGAGCACCCCACTGCACTGCAGCTTGGATTATGGAAGTGAGACCCCGACTCAAAAAAACAATTTTATTAGGTTCAATCAGACATTTGGCAAAGATTGTATCCAAAATGATATTTGGATTGTACGTTTTGTGAAGGAGATGTCTACATTCACATTTGAGAATCTACTATGTGCAAAACTCTTTTCTGTTTTTTATAATAAAATATAATAAAATAATGCTAATTTCATTTATCTGAATTATGTTCATTCACAGAAAAATATTTGAATTACACTGATGATACAACTAAAGGCTATCCAAGAAATGGTAGGTGTTACTTATTTCAATCATATTGTTTTTCTATTTCAGGACTAAAGTTCACAGTTTCCTCAATGAGTAGAAAGATTTTCCTTTATAATTTCATTTTAATAAATATCTTAGGTATTATTGGTGCTATGTTTCTAGATAAGAAGTATATCAGCTTTGTGGCAGAAGAATCCAGTAACCTAAAGAATGAAGTAATGAGAAAGTTAAAATTACCCATGCCCTTTCCCCTCCTCCACTTCTACCAGGGTGAATTACTAATTATATTTTGGGGTAGGTTTTTCCAATTTTTATCTGTAAGCATATGTTTTTGGTTTTGTTTTTGCAAAATAAAATCACCTTACTTGATCATATGATTTCCAACCTTAGTTTGAAAAGGAATCCATGGGTTTCATTATCCCTGTGTGCATGTAAGAAGGAGAAGGAGGGCCCGTGGTAACTTATTTTGGCACCTTTGTTGAAAATCAGGTGGATATAAGTGTATGCATTTATTTCTGTGTTCTTTATTCTGCCTTGTCTATGTGTCTGTTTTTGTTCTAGTAACATGCTGTTTTGGTTATTATAGCTTTGCAGTGTATTTTGAAGTCAGATAATATGATGTCACTACCTTTGTTCTTTTTGTTCAAAATTTCTTTGGCTATTCAGGGTCTTTTGTGGTCTCGTATGAATTTTAGAATTGTTTTTTCTATTTCTGTGAAGAATGTCATTGGTAATTTGATAGGGATTGCATTCAATCTGTAGATCACTTTGGGTATCATGGACATTTTAACAATGTTAATTCCTCCAATTCCTGAAAATGTGATCTCTTTCCATTTTTTTGTGGCCTCTTCAATTTCTTTCATCAAAGCTTTATAGATTTTATTGTACTGATCTTTCACCTCCTTTGTTATTCCCGGGCATCTTAAAAAAAAAAAAAAAAAAAAAAAAAAAAAAAAAAACTTGTGTAACAATTGTGAATGGGATTGCTTTTCTGATTTCTTTTTCAGATAGTTTATTAATGGCATATAGAAATGATACTGATTTTTTATTATTATTTTTTTTGTGTGTGAGATTTTTGAGACGGAGTTTTGCTTTTGTTGCCCAGGCAAGAGTGCGATGGCACGATCTCGGCTCACTGCAACCTCCACCTCCTGGGTTCTCAGCCTCCTGAGTAACTGGGACGACAGGCACATACCACCATGCCTGGCTAATTTTGTATTTTTAGTAGAGATGGGGTTTCACAATGTTGACCAGGCTGGTCTCAAACTCCTGACCTCAGGTGATCCACCCGCCTCGGCCTCCCAAAGTGTTGGGATTACAGGCATGAGCCACCACGCCTGGCCATGCTACTGATTTTTATATGTTGATTTTGTATCCTGCAGCTTTAGTGTGTTTGTTAGCTATAACAGTTTTTGGTGGAGTCTTTATGACTTTCTATATGTAAGTTCATGTTGTCTACAGACAGGGACAGGGACAGTTTGACTTCCTCCATTGCAATTTGGATTTTCTTTCTTTCTTTTTTTTTTTGAGATGGAGTCTCGCTCTGTCGCCCAGGCTGGAGTGCAGTGGCGCGATCTCGGCTCACTGCAAGCTCTGCCTCCCGGGTTCATACCATTCTCCTGCCTCAGCCTCCTAAGTAGCTGGGACTACAGGCGTCCGCCACCATGCCCGGCTAATTTTTTGTAGTTTTTTAGTAGAGATGGGGTTTCACTGTGTTAGCCAGGATGGTCTCCATCTCCTGATCTCGTGATCTGCCCACCTCGGCCTCCCAAAGTGCTGGGACTGCAGGCCCGAGCCACCACGCCCAGCCGTCTTTTATTTCTTTCTCTTGCCTAATTGCTCTGCCTGGGACTTCCAGTACTAGGCTGAATAAAAGTGGTGAAAATGGGCATCCTTGTCTTGTTCCAGATCTTAGAGAAAAGCCTTCAGCTTTTTCCCATTCAGTATGATGTTAGCTGTGAGTTTGTCATATATGGATTTTTGTCATATACATGTGTTGAGGTATGTTCTTTCTATATGTAGTTTGTTGAAAAGGGGCCATAATCGTCTCACTTGAAAAACCTAAATATTTTTACCTTTTAGAATCATAGATTTATCAGTTAAAATTAATTACCAGGAAAAGAAATGATCAACTAAAATAGCATTTTGGGATTCAATGTTTAAAAAGAGTTCAGCTGAATATCCCTGATGAACATCGATGCAAAAATCCTCAATAAAATACTGGCAAACCGGATTCAGCAGCACATCAAAAAGCTTATCC
>NW_012101332.1:330654-354224 GCF_000951045.1 Mandrillus leucophaeus | reverse complement strand
AAAAAAAAAAAAAAAATGGAATTAGTAGAATTATGTTTCTTTGAAAGCAGTACATTTAGGAAATTTGTAAAGTTCTTCATCTCTGATAATAAAAGCCAACTTACATTAAGCAATTGTTTTATTAAATATTTTATGTGGATTATTCTACTTCATCTTCAGACTATTTTATATGCTAAATGACATTCTCTCCCAATTAACCAATGAGACTTTAAGAAACATTTTATTAAGTATCAGAGCTTAAATCTGAAAATCATATCCCAAAAGACTAACAAAAAGACTTGAAGTTTGTATTAGTTACTTCAAGAGACCATCTCTTAAATATTATTTATTTACTTATTTATTTATTTTTTGAGACAGAAGCTTGCTCTATCGTCAGACTGGAGTGCAGTGGCACAGTCTGGCTCACTGCAACCTCTGCCTCCTGAGTTCAAGCGATTCTCCTCCCTCAGCCTCCTGAGGTCCATTATATCATTCTTATGTCTTTGCATCCTCATAGCTTAGCTCCCACTCATAAATGAGAACATGTAATGTTTGGTTTTCCATTCCTGAGTTACTTCACTTAGAATAATGGTCTCAACTCCATTCAGATTATATCCAATGCCATTATTTCATTCCTTTTTATGGCCAAGTAGTATTCCATAGTGTATATATATGTGTACACACACCACATTTTCTTTATCCACTTGTTGATAGACATTTAGGCTGGTTCCATATTTTTGCAATTGTGAATTGTGCTGCTGTAAACATGTGTGCAAATGTCTTTTTCATATAATTACTTCTGGCTGGGTACAGTGGCTCACACCTGTAATCCCAGCATTTTGGGAGGCTGAGGCCGGCAGATCACTTAAGGCCAGGAGTTTGAGACCAGCCTGGCCAACATGGTGAGACCCCTATCTCTATCATTCAAAAAATAGTAATAAAAGAATTTTATGTAATGTGTTCTTTTCCTCTGGATAGATACCCATTAGTGGAATTGCTGGATCAAATGGTAGTTCTACTTTTAGTTCCTTAAGGAATCTTCATACTGTTTTTCATAGTGGTTGTACTAGTTTTTGTTCCCACCAGTGGTGTAGAAGTGTTCTGTCTTCACCACAAACATGGCAATGTCCATTATCTTTTGATTTTTTTAAATTATGGTCATTCTTAGAGGAGTAAGGTGGTATCACATTGTGATTTTTATTGGCATTTTCCTGATCACTGATAATGTTGAGCGTTTTTTCATATGTTTGTTGGCCATTTGTATATCTTCTTTTGAGAATTGCCTATTCATGTCCTTAGCCTACTTTTTGATGGGATTATTTGTTTTTTTCTTGCTGATTTGTTTGAGTTCCTTGTAGATTCTGGATGTTAGTCCTCTGTCAGAGGTATAGTTTGTGAATACTTTTTCCTACTCTGTGAGTTGTCTGTTTACTCTGCTGATTATTTCTTTTGCTGTGCAGAAGCTTTTTAGTTTAATTAAGTCCCATCTATTTATCTTTGCTTGTGTTGCATTTGGTTTTGGGTTCTTGGTCATGAACTCTTTGCCTAAGCCAATGTCTAGAAGAGTTTTTCCAATGTTATCTTCTAGAATTTTTATGGTTTCAGGTCTTAGATTTAAGTCTTTGATCCATCTTGAGTTGATTTTTGTCTAAGGTGAGAGATGAAGCTCCAGTTTCATTCTTCTATATGTGGCTTGCCAATTATCGCAGCACCATTTGTTGAATAGTGTGTCCTTTCCCCACTTTATGTTTTTGTTTACTTTGTCAAAGATCAGTTGGCTGTAAGTATTTGGCTTTCTTTCTGGGTTCTCTATTCTGTTCCATTGGTCTACATGCCTGTTTTTATACCGCTGCCATGCTGTTTTGGTAATGATTGCCTTGTCGTATAGTTTGAAGTCAGGGACTGTTAAGTCTCCAGATTTGTTCTTTTTGCTTAGTCTTGCTTTGACTATGCAGGCTCTTTTTTTTGTTCCATATGCATTTTAGGATTGTTTTTTCTAGTTCTGTGAAGAATGATGATGGTATTTTGATGAGAATTGCATTGAATTTATGGATTGCTTTTGACAGTATGGTCATTTTCACAATACTGATTCTACCCATCCATGAGTGTGGGATGTGCTTCCATCTGTTTGTGTCATCTATGATTTCTTTTAGCAGTGTTTTGTAGTTTTCCTTGTAGAGATCTTTCACCTCCTTGATTAGGTATATTCCTAAGTTTTTTGTTTTCTGGATTTTTGTTTTTGCTTTTGTTTTGTTTTTGCAGCTGTTGTAAAAGAGGTTGAGTTCTTGATTTGATTCTCAGCTTAGTCGATGTTGGTATATAGCAATGCTACTGATTTGTGTACATTAATTTTGTATGTTGAAACTTTATGGAATTTATTTATCACATCTAGGGACTTTTTGGATGAGTCTTTAGGGTTTTCTAGGTATATGATTATATCATCAGCAAACAGCAGGTTTGACTTCCTGTTTACCAGTTTGGATGCCCTTTATTTCTTTCTCTTGTCTGATTGCTGTGGCTAGGACTAGTCACTACTTTAAAATGCCAGTAATTCAGCAAGGACCATAAGTTGTAAATAGGAACGGGTAAATCAGTGTATAGTGAAGACCACTAGAGAGATTCAGGTGATGTGCCTTGGGAATTCATGTGGAGGTGGCATTGATTAGATTCTGGTCATCATTGTAACTAAGTCCATGGAATATATATGGAAGTTAGTGAATGTATTCTGTAAGCTTTTACTGTCTAATTTTTTCTTCAAGTGATGTTAGATAAAAAGTGAAAGTAGGCCAGGCGTGGTAGCTCATGCCTGTAATCCCAACAGTTTGGGAGGCCTAGGAGTGAGGATCTCTTGAGCCCAGGAGTTTGAGACCAGCCTAGGTAACATAGTAAGACCCTGTCTCTAAAAAAAATGTTTTTAATTAACTAGGCATGGTGGTACACACCTTTAGTCCCAACCAGTCAAGAGACTGAGGCAATAGGATTACTTGAACCCAGAAGCTTGAGTTTTCAGTGAGCTATGATCACACCACTGTACTCTAGCCTGGATGACAGAGCAAGACGCCTTGCCCCTTTAAAAAAAAAAAAAGAGAGAGAGAGAGAGTTTAGCATTAGTCTGGATGACATTGTGGCTAAGTAACAAAACAAACCCAACTTTTATCACACACATTTGTGTGTGTGTGTGTGTACACATGTATTTTTTAAGTTAATGCATGAACAATGTTAAAATGATTATGAAATATATTCAAAAAAGAAAATCAAGATAGCAACTAAAAGAAAAGTAATGGTAACATACGATCATGTTGTAATGTAACAGAATAAATAAATTACCAGATTTCTCAATGTATTGATGTCCTATAGCCTGTGTCTCAATGCTTGTCTGTCTTTTTAATGATTCAGTGATATTGTACATTCTGTTTTTCCATCTTAATTTTCTTTTGACACTATATCTGAAATTTTTTTATTTTATTAAATACATTTCTCTACTTAGCATCTGATAGCTTCTTGGTATTCTATTACATGTATATTTTGTATTTAGCAAGGCAGTTTGTACTCAACACAGAACCAGGCCTAAGCATTTCCTTCTGTGCTGTGTTCTCTCTCATATTTTGACCAATTTCAACTGATTCTGATGCCCTAGAGGAGGTTCTAGTTTGAGGCCAGGCACGATGGCACATGCCTGTAATCTGAATACTTTGGGAGGCCGAGGCGGGTGAATCACCAAGACCAGCCCCACCAACATAGTGAAACCCTGCCTCTACTAAAAATACAAAAAAAATTAGCTAGGTGTGGTGGTGCGCACCTGTAGTCCCAGCTACTTGGGTGGCTGAGGCAGGAGAATCGCTTGAACCTGGGAGGCAGAGGTTGCAGTGAGCTGAGATCTCACCACTGCACTCCAGCCTGGGCAACAGAGCGAGCCTCCATCTCAGAAAAAAAAAAAGCTTCTAGTTTGAACGGTGAGCCCTCTCTCAGCCTTGGAAGGTGGAAATGAAGGCAAGTGAATCTTCTCATGGAGAAACTGAGCAGCCAAATCTCAAGTCTAGATCAGCCTTCCCAAATTGGAGGCTTGTCCAGAAAACATCTTGTTATCTTGTCTGGATCTGGCTTTAATGAGCCAGTGACTTACTCTAAAACTACCTTTGTGTAGCTAGGTTTCCTGGGGTGTGAAGGAGTGCTTAGATTCATTGTCTGTTTTTCCTTAAGTTATGTGTTCAGTTATGAGGGATTAATTTGGAAGGAGAAATAGAGGAGGAGAAAGATTTTATTAAATTAAGTCATATTGGGAACACTAACATCTCTTTTCTTCTCTCAGCTCTGGATTCTCTGGAGTTTGAATGTTTCCGGTATTGGAACCCCACCGAGTAGGACTGATCAGGTCTTACAGTTCTAAAACCATGACCTGTGTAAGTTGATTAATTCTGTTTCCTTGCAATATCATGATCATAGGTTATGTGGATTTTTTCATTAACCTAAGGCTTCCTATTTAAGAAGGCCCCCTTCAGTTATCTGTCCCCACTTTCTTCTAATACAGTGAATAGTGATAGCAAATAACTCAATTTTCTCCCTATGAGTATTTTCTGTCCACTTTTCTATTTATTGTCAAATGTATTTAATACTCATGTGCTTATTCTTCAACCAAAGTCTATGATAGAGCGGTAAAGGAGTGAAGTCTCAACGGGGAACTATTTGAGCTTCCTTTATAGGTCCTTGGTTTGGTGAATTAGAGATGTTGATCCTATTTGGGTACCATAGGTAGGCTTTGACATTCTCCACAGACCTGAGTTTTCTAGGCAGATAAGATGGGGTTTGGTTATCAATTGGTCTGTCTTAGTATGCCATGAGAGCTCATATTCTTTGAGAATTTTAGAATTGTTGGAGATATACCATGGATCTTGCCAAGGAATTACTGAGAGACAAGTTTTTATTTTGTGGTTGAACGTGTGCTGCTGAACTTGGGTGACATCTTTTTGATTATGAGTCATCCTATATCAGTATCCATTCTGGAATAAGAAAAGTATTAAATGATGGAAAATGGCGATGAATGAGAATATTATCCTAAGGAGTAAATATGCTGATTTCCAGAACTGGGGAAGATCTTTGAAGTTTTGTCCAACAAAGTATATGAAGGTAGGCTAGCCACGGTGGTTCATACCTGTAATGCCAGCACTTTGGGAGGCCAAGGCGGGAGGCTCGCTTGAGGCCAGGAGTTTGAGACCCCTTGCAAAAAAAGTGAGACCCCCATCTCTACAAAAAAGTACAAAATCAGCTGGGCCTGTAGTCCCAGTTACTTGGGAGGCTATGGTAGGAGGATTGCTTGAGCTTGGGAGGTCAAGGCTGCAGTGAGCTGGGATTGTGTCACTGCACTCCAGCCTGGGCAACAGAGTGAGTCTGTCTCAAAAAAAAAAAAAATTTTTTTTAAATGTACATGAAGGTAAAAGATGGATTAACAATGGAGTAAGTCTGAAATATTCATAATAAAATTGATTGTTGCACAGTCAATAAAAAATGTATTTGTCAAAATAAAGAAAAATGCTTATTATGTGCTCTGACATAATGATGTAACTTGAGGCTTGTGGAAATGTCTAAATGTTCTGCAAAAGCTTTTTTAAAAAAAAAAAAAATATATGGAAATTGGCCAGGTGCAATGGCTCATACCTGTAATCCCAGCACTTTGGGAGGCTGAGGCGGGCAGATTGCTTGAGCCCAGGAATTTGAGACCAGCCTGGGCAACATGGTAAAACCTGTCTCTACAAAAAATACAAAAATTAACTGGGCGGGTCTTGCCCACCTGTAGTCCCAACTACTAGAAAGGCTGAGATGGGAGAATCACCTGGGCCTGGGAAGTCAAGGATGCAGTGAGCCATGTTTGAGTCACTGCACTCCAGCCTAAGCAAGATTAAGACCCCATCTCAAAAAAAATAAATAAATAGAACAAAACAATAAAATATGGAGATTATTAAATTTGACAAGGACATCTCATTTTTCTAACTTAAAGGAAAAATAGTTTAGAAACTCATGTTTATTGGGAATTTATGCATCACACAACTAGCAGACTATGTAGTTGTGTCTTTAATACTTTATTGAATTTTATTTTATCCATTCCTCAGGAGGTCTGAATTATTGTGGGAGCCTTCCACATGCAGAAAAGTTTGTCTGTGGCAATAGGATCCTTTAGGAATATGTAGACACATTGCTTTAGTCTGCTACCAGTCATTAGCCACATATGCTATATCACTCCTTTTCTCCAGTGTGCTCTTAATATCCTGTCTTTCCATCTTTAAAATGTTTTTAAAATTATGTAATGAATGGGTTTGCAGTTTCAGGAATTAGTGACATTCAGGGATGTGGCCATAGACTTCTCTCAGCAGGAGTGGGAATACCTGGACCCTAATCAGAGGGACTTATACAGGGATGTGATGTTGGAGAACTACAGAAACCTGGTCTCACTGGGTAAGTTTATTTGCCTCAAGTAATTTAAAATGTGATCTGTGATATGTTACCTTTCAATGCAGTGAATTTCAAGGCTGTATTTTATATAGTTGAAGTTCTTCCTGTTCTTAGAGGAAGATTTCAGCTCCGCCTGTTTGACAATGGCTGTGCCACCAAACACCATCATTTTCTTCATCCTTTAGAGATAGTCACATATTCTCCTGCCCCTTATGATTGCCTCCTTTCCTTAATATCCAAGGGGCTGTGTTAAAATTGTTTATTATTATTATAAAATTATATATTATTAGTCCATGAATAACCGTTGTCCAGGAATCCTGGTTTCCCATTGTGTATATTTCCAGAATTCCTATAGATATGCTGTGTCATCATCTGATCCACCTGCAGGGACAACAGATGCAGATTCGTGATTTACTCTGAGTATAAGAAGAACCCCTGTGACTTACATAGTGCTGGATTAGATGAACAATATTTGTTGAAAACTGAAGAGTCCACATTTCATTTCCTATAGCCAATTTGTATGATTCATTGTTGAAAGTTATAATTCATGAACTTTGCATTGAGATTGAATGAAGATTTTATATATCAGTCGGGATGCTTTTTTTAAATCTCATACAGAAATAATAAGATGATCATAATTGGTACAACTGTGGTCATTATGTCCCCAGCCACTCTTCAGAAGGAAGGAGAATATATATATATATATATATATATATAAAATAACTTAATCCTCATATAACTGTGTGTTAGTATTATTGTTATTATCTTATTTATTTATTTATTTACTTATTTATTTTCAGACTGGGTCTTGCTCTGTCGCCCAGGCTGGAGTGCAGTGGTGCAATCATAGCTCACTGTAGCCTTGACCTCCTGGGCTCAAGTGATCCTCCCGCCTCAGCCTCCTGAGTAGCTGGGACTATAGATGCACCACCCTGCCTGACTAATTTTTTGTAGAGATGAGGTCTCGCTGTATTGCCCAGGTTGGTCTCAAACTCCTCGTCTCAGTGATCCTCCCACCTCGACCTTCCAAAATGCTGGGATTACAGGCGTGAACCACTGCGCCTAGCCAATAGTAGTAGTATTATGCCCAGTTTATTTGCCAAATTGGAATAATGAGTTGAAGTCACATGGCCAAAGTCACAAGGTTGGTAGATTTAAGAGGAATAATTTGTGCCCCAGCCTTCTGGCTCTAGAGAACTTCACAGCTATTTTGGGGTAGTAATATTTGGAAATAGACAATTTATAAGGTCACAGGTAAAACTTTCTCCTAAGAGACCAAGCGTGTATGAGTTTACATTAAAATAAGGTTGTACTGTACCTGCTTCATTTCTTTAATCATCTCTCCCCTCTTTTATTTGAAGTCCTTAGTTCATTGTAAATTTAACCAAAGCTCAAAGGTTTCTGTTACTTTTGTTTTTATTTTTATACCATGTGGCATTTCTTTTCTTATAAGGAGGACATTCCATTTCTAAACCGGTTGTGGTGGACTTACTGGAGCAAGGAAAAGAGCCCTGGATGATTTTGAGGGAAGAAACACAGTTCACAGGTAAGGAAGGCAGGGGACACCATCAGGGCCAGCCACAGCCCGTGTGGTAAGAGAAAGGAGACACTTTTGTGTCACTTTGTTTGTGAAGCCCTCCTAGGCACCCAGACTTGTGGAGCAAAGGCCTACAACCTGGTGGGGAATAAAGATCGCAGCATAAGTTATAGAAGAAGCTTCAACTTTACCCCATTTACCAACCACCTTATTTCTTTTCTATTTCAAACCCGTTTTCAGTGATGGGTGCTTTCTTTTTTCTTTTCTTTTCTTTTTTTCCAAAACAGAGTCTTGCTCTGTCACCGAGGCCGGAGTACAGTGGCTTGATCTCCACTCACTGCAACCTCCGCCTCCTGGGTTCAAGCGATTCTCCTACCTCAGCCTCCCGAGTAGCTGCGATTACAGACGTGTGCCACCACCCTCGGCTAATTTTTATATTTTTAGTAGAGACAGGGTTTCACCATGTTGGCCAGGCTGGTCTCGAACTGCTGACCTCGTGATCCGCACGCCTCAGCCTCCCAAAGTGCTGGGATTACAGGTGTGAGCCACTACACCCAGCCTCTTTTCTTGAGTGCAATATTTTACCTGTGTTTTGGACTCAGCTGTTTTTCCGGCTCCCCTTTTGCACACACACACACACACAACACACATATCAATGTAGTGATCATGAGCAAGACATGTAAGGTCCTTATCCTCATGGAAGTTTACATTGTACTAAAGAACACATAAAAATAAACAGGTAGGCCGGGCACAGTGGCTCATACCTGTAATCCCAACACTTTGGGAGGCTGAGGCAGGTGGATCATGATGTCAGGAGTTCAAGACCAGCCCGACCGATCTTGAATGGTGAAACCCCGTTTCTACCAAAAATACAAAAATTAGCTGGGCATGGTGGCAGGTGCCTGTAATCCCAGCTACTCGGGAGGCTGAGGCAGGAGAATTGCTTGGACCTAGGCGGCAGAGGTTGCAGTGAGCCGAGATCACACCTTTGCACTGCAGCCTGGGTAACAGAGTGAGACTCTGTCTGAAAAATAAAATAAACAGGCAAACAAATACTATTAGACAGTGGGATAAGCAATGGTAGAAAGTAAGCAGAGATTAGGCCGTTTTGGATGAGATTGCCTGGGACAGCTTCTTTGGGGCGGTAGTATTTGGAAAGAGACATGGTATAAGGTCACGGGCCATGTGTTTATCTGGGGAAGAATATTCCAAGCTGAATAATGAGCTTGGAAGGCTAAGGAGATGACTGGGGCAGTGGAGGGAAGGAATGTGGAGAGTCAAGGGAGGAGAATGGAGAGAGCTATGTGAGTTTGAGGAGCACCAAAGTAGACCAGAATAGAGATCCTAAGAGGAGAGTGACAAGAAATGAGGTCACACTGTTAGGAGGAGTCAGATCATATGAGGTATTGTTGAATTTGAATTGTTGGGAATACGAAGGATTAGAAACGATGTAATTGTTTTCAAGGCATTTTTGAAAACATCAGACAGATTCAGAGAACAACATATAACAAATGCATAGCTTACTGAGTCTTATAAGTTAAACAATTATGTCACCACAGCTGGGTCAGGAGTTAAAACTTTAAAACATTTTTTTATTTTAATATAATTTTAGAGTTACAGAAAGGTTATAATAATGACATACAAGATTCTTTTATACACTCCAAGCAGTATTTCTAAACAAGGAGATAATTTCTAGTTAATTCTGAAGTCCTCCACATGTCTCCAACCAGTCACAATCTTCTTCCTCCTGCTAAGTGTAACCACTGTTCTGATTTTAATGGTAATAAGTTCCTTCCTTTTATTCTTTCTCCAATTTCAAGTCTTTTTAAGTTTTCACAAGTCTCTAACTTTTGCCTTCATCTTTCTTTGTGTTCTTAACCCCTTATTTGCTGAAGAAACATCTTCCATTCTAGATTTTGCTGATGCCATCCCTGAGATTTGCTTAAATATGTTCTCTGACCCCTCTATATCCTCTAATTAAGTAGAGGGATCAAGAGGCTTATGTATCTGAGTCCAGAGCTCACACTGCTCACTGCACAACAACCAGTAAGTCAAGAGGCAAGGTGTTGGGGCAAGGAACTTTACTTCAGAGAGCCAGCAAACGGAGAAGATGGCAGACTAATGTCCTAAAGAACCATCTTAAAAGGCATGAATCTCATGCCGTTTTTTATGTTGGGCAAAGGGGAACAAGGAGGAGGTTGAGGTCAGGAGGTGACTGGCGACTACAGATATCTGGGCGTCAGCAGGGGTCCGAGAAGGTTGCACAACGTTGTCCTTGGTCAGGTCACAATGCTCCTGTAAATCTTTAACATAACGTTGTTACTTGTATGTACACCCTCCCTATCTCCTTGGGAATTATTAATAGTTTTGGAAAGGGATTATTATCCTTGCTTTAAAGTTATACTATAAACTAAATCCTCCCATTGTTAACTTGGCCAGCTTGCAGGAATGAGCAAACGCCATTAGCTTGTGAGGTTAGAAGTAAGGTGGAGTCAGCTATGCCAGATTTATCTCACTGTTACACTTAATCGATTTTGATTCAATTTATTTTATTTATTTTTTTGCAAGACAACTTCCTGGGCAGTATTGTATGCATCATATGTTGGCACTTTTTCTGCTCCCCTCACACCAGAGAGAACTGGGCTTACGGTTTACTGTGTGAAAGGAAAACACCACCTCTAAAGAGCTTTATTTAGTGTCTCAGGGGCGAGAGGGCAAGGATGGCTTTTACTGAGAATTAAAAGTGTGGTTTAAGGCTGATCTTCATGCGGGGACTTGATTAGGATTAGGTAAAGATGACAATACCACAGTGGAGAATTAGTGGAAACAGCTAGGTTAGAATTTTGAGGTTAGGAACTGAAAATTTTCTAGAGTACAAACTGTTGATGTTTGCCATTTAGGAGTTAATGGATCGCTGGGCTGGGCGCGGTGGCTCACGCCTGTAATGCCAGCACTTTAGGAGGCCAAGGCAGGTGGATCACGAGGTCAGGAGATCGAGACCATCCTGGCGAACACTATGAAACCCCATCTCTACTAAAAACACAAAAAAATTAGCCGGGCATGGTGGCGGGCACCTGTAGTCCCAGCTACTGGGAAAGCTGAGGCAGGAGAATGGTGTGAACCCGGGAGGCAAAGCTTGCAGTGAGGCGAGATAGCGCCACTGCACCGCAGCCTGGGCGACAGAGCGAGACTCCGTCTCACACACACACACAAAAGAGTCGGTGGATCTTTCAGGAATTTCCAGTAATGAACAATGAACAATGAAGCCATTTGCCTATGCAAGAAACTTCCAGAACAGTATAATTGTGCTGAGGAAAACAGTGGGATAGTGACATCATGTTTATGTAGACAGTAAGCTACCTGTGGGGGATTGGTAGGGCCACTTCTGTGTTTCAAGGCTGAGTGTGGGAGTGAATGGTTTAGGTTCTCAGCATAAACTTTCTGGTTGTCTCTCTTTCTGTGATTTTTAGCAAGCGTTTATGCTCGGTGCCTGGATGTATTAATTCATCAGACATTCTAAAACAGCCATATTCTAATTCTAACATTTATTTTTTGTTTATTATGTACAAATATAAACAATTTCTTACATCACCTACTATTTGGTAACTACTGATACCATTTGTAAAATAAAGACTAGATCAATGTTTGGTCTTTCTCTTTCTCTTTTCTTTCGTTTTTTGTTTTGAGATGGAGTTTCGCTCTTGTCGCCCAGGCTGAAGTGCAATGGCACGATCTTGGCTCACTGCAACCCGCATCTCCTGGGTTCAAGCCATTCTCCTGCCTCAGGCTCCCAAGTAGCTGTGATCACAGGCACGTGCCACCATGCCTGGCTAATTTTTATATCTTTAGTAGAGACGGGGTTTCACCATGTTGGCCAGGCTGGTCTCAAACTCTTGACCTCAGATGATCCACCCGACTCGGCTTCCCAAAGTGTTAGGATTACAGGCATGTGCCACCATGCCTGGCCCCTAGGATCCTTCTTATGTGACTAGATAGTTTTCCTTTTAGTTTTAGGTTTTTTTTTTTTGAGACGGAGTTTTGCTCTTGTTGCCCAGGCTGGAGTGCAGTGGTGCAATCTCAGCTCACCGTGATCTCAGCCCACCGCAACCTCTGCCTCCTAGGTTCAGGCGATTCTCCTACCTCAGCCTTCTGAGTAGCTGGGATTACAGGCATGCGCCACCACGCCTGGCTAATTTTGTTTTAGTAGAGACGGGGTTTTACCATGTTGGTCAGGCTGGTCTTGAACTCCCGACCTCAGGTGATCCGCCCACCCAGCCTCCCAAAGTGCTGGGATTACAGGCATGAACCACCGCACCCAGCCTTAGACAGTTATTTTATTGCCAGTTTTTTCCCATCTGATATGACAAAGTGTTCCAGGCTTATCTTGTACATTTCCTGTACCAAGCTTTTAGCCATAAGTTTGTGAACTGTTGGGTTCTTTTAGTGGGAAATGGTATTTCAAGGCCACAGTCTAGCCGCTAGAAGTGCGCATTTTTCTGGGTTGAAGATTGTTATAGGCTTTTTACTAGCTAAAGATAGAAAAATCCGTAAGTGACCGGGCATGGTGGCTAACGCCTGTAATCCCAGCACTTTGGGAGACCTAGGTGGATGGATCACCTGAGGTCAGGAGTTCAAGACCAGCCTGGCCAACATGGTGAAAAGCCACCTCTACTAAAAATACAAAAATTAGCCAGGCATTGGGGCAGGTGCCTGTAATTCGAGCTACTGGGGAGGCTGAGGCAGGAATATCACTTGAATCTAGGAGGCAGAGGTTGCAGTGAGCAGAGATCATGCCACTGCACTCCAGTCTGGGTGACAAGAGCGAAACTCTGTCTCAAAAAAAAAAAAAATCTAAGTATACATGTATGTGTTACATATTTACATAAAAATAAATTACCAATTACCTAATGAGTTTATATGGCAACTTCCTGGCCAAACTTAGAACTAAATGGTGTTTAATTGAAATTTTCTGTCTTTGATCTGTATCTCTTTTGCTCAGTACCAATTCTCCAATACTCCAGTGATGATAAAATTAAAATACCATGCAAGTATTCATTTCCTTTATTCTTTTTTTTTTTTTTTTTTTTTTGAGACAGAGTTTCACTCTGGTTGCCTGGGCTGGAGTACAGTGGTGCAATCTCGGCTTACTGCAACCTCCACCTCCCAGGTTCAAGCGATTCTCCTGCCTCAGCCTCCAAATAGCTGGGATTACAGGCATGCGCTGCCACACCCAGCTAATTTTGTATTTTTAGTAGAAACAGGGTTTCTCCATGTTGGTCAGGCTGGTCTCGAACTCCTGACTTCAGGTGATCCACCCACCTTGGCCTCCCAAAGTTCTGGGATTACAGGCATGAGCCACCATGCCCAGCCATTTCCTTTATTCTTTTTGACATGTGAAACATTCTCAGAACATTAATAACAGCTTTACTACCAAAATGATTACTGAAAACAGTTATGTTTTTTAGTATGTCCAGTCTCCTCCCAATTTTTAGTTTTACTGTAATCATATTTTTAAATATATAGTCATTGCATCATATACTTCCTCTCTTATGACTGATATTTACTCTTTTTTTTGAGACAGTCTCACCCTATCGCCCAGGCTGGAGTGCATGGCCCGCTCTTGGCTCACTGCAACCTCCGCCTTCTAGTTTCAAGTGATCTTCCTGCCTCAGCCTCCCAAATAGCTGGGATTACAAGTGTGCGCCACCATGCCTGGCTAATTTTTGTATTTTACAAAATACAAAGGCTGGTCTCGAACTCCTGACCTCAAGTGATCTGCCTGCCACAGCCTCCCAAAGTCCTGGGATTACAGTTGTGAGCCACAGTGCCTGGCCCTGATATTTACTCTTAACCTAAATACACATCTTTAAGTTTGTAGTTGTTGCTGTATTTAGTGCTCAGCACCGTGTGGTGTGGCTGCAGTGATTCATGCACGTGAGACTCAGCCTTCCAGGAGCTCTCTTTTCCACAGGTGCTAGAGCTCAAGTGCTAGGAGGTAAGATCCACACGGCGAGTGTGGGGCCTCCCCTGACTTAAGAAGACTAGCTTGGTGGGGCGCGGTGACTCACGCCTGTAATCCCAGCACTTTGGGAGGCTGAGGCGGGTGGATTGCTTGAGGTCAGGAGTTCAAGAGCAGCCTGGCCAACATGGTGAAACCCCATCTCTACCAAAAATATAAAAAATTAGCCGGGCCTGTAATCTCAGCTACTCGAGAGGCTGAGGCAGGAGAATCTCTTGAACTAGGGAGTCAGAGGTTGCAGTGAGCTGAGATCGCACCACTGCACTTCAGCCTGGGTGACAGAACGAGATTCTGTCTCAAAAAACAAAAAAAACCCGGCTCCATAGGTTGGTACAATATCTGGTGTGAGGATTCTCTAGGCATAGCTTCCAGGGTCTTTCAAGGACATGAACCCTTTTAAAAAGAAATGTTGTAGTCAAATAAACCCCATATATGGTGTTCTCTTTATCTAGCCCCTAGTCCACAATCTCAGGTGCAACTTGCCTATCAGGGTCATTGTTACCATAAATAATGAAACTTAATTAACATAGTCAACACATTCCGTTTTTAGGGAAGCAGAGTTAGAGAGTTAGCCTAAGAGTACATCCTCATGCAGAATGGGATTCCCATTTTGTTTAATGTTTAATAACAGAACATTAAAAAATGTTTTGTTAACCCTTTGCCCACATTACCCTAGTGATGTCACAATACTCTAAGAATATAATCAAATATACAGTCCACATCCAAATTTCTCCCAACTATCCCAATAATGTCCTTTTATAAATTTTAAAATCTAGGATCAACTCAAAGAACATCTGTCATACTTACTCACCAAATCTATTTATTATCCTTTAATTCAGAGCATCTTCCTTCATGAAATTGACATCTTTGCAAAGTCCAGTCCACTTGATTTCTTTTTAGAATCTCCTACAATCTGCAATGTTTTGTCACTTCCTTATGATTAAATTCAAGCCAAACATATTTTGAAAAATTGCCCCCAGGTGATGTTCTATTCCTTCCATTGTATCACATGAGGAGACTATGATAGTTTGTTCCACTGGCAATGCTAATATGATAATTTGGTGGAATAAGAATTTGTGCCTTAGGCAATGCTAATATGATATAACTTGTTTGAGATGCTTTCCATAATTGTATCTGTCTGGGCCAAGGAAAAACTTTTTTTTCACCCTCTGAAGTTTCACTGAAAATCACTGACAAAAGGCAGATTGAGGAGAAAAGGCATACAAATTGATCTAATCATACTTTTTCATGACACAGGAGCCTTTAGAAAGAAGATCCAAAGATTCAGGGGAAATTACCTATTTTTATACTTAGGTTTAACGAAGTATGGACTGCTATGTAGAAACAGGATTGGGCAAAAAGGATGTGATCTAATGCTAATAGTCTGAGTAGGGAAACCCAGCAATGCCTGTTTGTCTAGATTCTTCTTGGCCTCTCAGAACACGTATTCCTTCCTTCTAGAATGGGTGACCCTCTCTGGAATGGGGGTCTTGTGACCAACAGTCAAACAAAGTAAGCCACGTAATTTTTTATGGCCAGTTTTTACCCAAAAAGGCGGGGGAAAGTTAGAGTAATATTTTTAGGTTTTATGAATAGCTTTGGGGACAAGGGGTTCTGGTTTCCATGACTTGCCTTGGAGAAGAGGCTATGGTTAGTCTCGGGAGAGAATGGGACTGAGAGACAGGAGGGCAAGAGAAGGTCCGAGAAAAAACTTTTGCTTCTGAGGATGCTTTTGTAGACTTCATTTTGTGGTATTATTTTGTGAGTCCCAGGAAAACAATATAGATATCCTATTTCTCCTCCAACTTTTACAGTCCCCCATCCCTGCCCCAGATTTTAGCTTCCAACAGTAGATTTTGCTTATACCAGTTCTTTTTTTTTTTTCGAGACAGAGTCTCACTTTGTCACCCAGGCTAGAGTGCAGGTGCAGTGGTGCTATCTTGGCTCACTGCCACCTCCGCCTCTCAGGCTCAGTCTGGGATTACAGGCGCTATAGCTAGGATTACAGGCGTATGCCACCACGTCTAGCTAATTTTTGTATTTTTAGTAGAGATGGGTTTTTACCATGTTGGCCAGGCTGGTCTTGAGTCCCTGACCTCAGGTCATCCACCCGCCTCAGCCTCCCAAAAGTGCTGGGATTACAGGCGTGAGCCACTGTACCCGGCCTGCTTGCACCCATCTTTAATGCAACATTTGCCTACTGATGATTTTGTGTTAACCTCCTACATTTATTAGCTGGAATCTTTTTTTTTTTTTTTTTTTTTTTTTTTTTTTTTTTTTTTTGAGACAGAGTCTCGCTCTGTCGCCCAGGCTGGAGTGCAGTGGTGCGATCTTGGCTCACTGCAACCTCCGCCTCCCAGGCTGACGCCATTCTCCTGCCTCAGCCTCCCGAGCAGCTGGGACTACAGGCGCCCGCCACCACGCCCGGCTAATTTTTTTGTGTTTTTAGTAGAGACGGGGTTTCACCGTGTTCACCAGGATGGCCTCAATCTCCTGACCTCGTGATCCACCCGCCTCGGCCTCCCAAAGTGCTGGGATTACAGGCGTGAGCCACCGCGCCCGGCCTTTTTTTTTTTTTGAAATAGAGTCTCACTCTGTTGCCCAGGCTGGAGTGCAGTGGCACGATCTCGGCTCACTGCAACCTCTGCCTCCTGGGTTCAAGTGATTCTCCTGCCTCAGCCTCCTGAGTAGCTGGAATTGCAGGCATGCACCACCACGCCTGGCTAATTTTTGTATTTTTAGTAGAGACGGGGTTTCACCATGTTGGTCAGGCTGATCTCAAACTCCTGACCTCGTGATCTGCCCACCTCAACCTCCAAAAGTGCTGGGATTACAGGCGTGAGCCACCGTGCCTGGCCTATTAGCTGGAATTCTTCTGTAAGAAGGAATACTCCCTTATTCCTCTATTTATTCACTTATTTATATCAATATGGACTCATAGATGTTTATTCCATGAGTTATAATCCAGTACTATCCTTAGTTATTTTTCTTCTGCTTTGGCCACTTGGAGCTCTTTCAAGTTGTCTCCTGTGCCTTTTCAACCTACCCCCATCCTTTGGTGAGGATTTCTTATTTTCTGGCACTACAAGCTGTTAATCTAGGATTATCTTATGTTTTATCTGCCATAGCCCTGGAATCAGCCACTTCTGTATGGAGCACCAGTTCCTTTTATTGGGAATGCCATTTAGAAATCCAGATCTAGGCTTAGGTATGCTAATTGCCCCTGGACCCTCTTAGTGCTAGGCCCTCTTAACTCAGAGAAACTGGTAGCTGTGTATGTATGTGTAGCAATGTGGCCAGTCACTCTGGAGTATCTTCCTGTTCTTTCAAAGCTGCAACACCAGAACAAGCTTTATACGAATTTGAAAACTCCAAATCACATGTGTGAACAATGTCAGTCTTCATAGTTTGCATTTCTTATCAATGAAGCTGAGAAAAATAATTTTCTCCATTTCATCCTGTCCAAATTTTACATATACTAAAGGAATTGCCACGCTGGCAGTAATGTCTAATCATTTATCCAGTTGTAGTGAAAATGAACAAAGACCAGTGAAGGTTGATATGCCTTATTAAATTAGGATAAAGAAACCAGCAATATAAGTTTTACATTCTAACTTAAACTATAATTTTTTAAAAGAAATTTGAAAGATGATAGTTTTTAAAAACCCTTAAAACTAAATCTATGATTATAGTTTATTAAGTTTTTCTAAACTTTTCAGTTACAGTTAAATTTCAGGTCAATTAAAATAGAGTTCTTTTACTTGTTATAAAAGAAATTGTTCTCTGGTGTTGCTATAAATTTCTAATGGTGCTATGTTCTTGTCAGAGATTAAGAACTCGTATAACATATAATTCTATAATATGTAATTGTATACTTCTATATTGTGTGATTCATTATTTTGTTTGTTTGTTTATTAGTAACGGGAGTCTCACTAGGTTGCTCAGCTGGTCTCTAACTCCTGGGCTCAAGCAGTCCTCCTGCCTTGGCTTCCCAAAGTACTGAAAATATAGGTGTGAGCCACCTTGCTCAGCTTGTAATTAGTTATTATTGATATATTAGAAAGCAACTGATTTTTGTCTGAAAATATCAGTCTTCCTGATATATCTTCATTATTCTGGTACTTTGTATTATTCTGAGTTGGACTTACTTGTTATATGTTTATGTTGTTTCAAAATATTTATTTTTCTACATTTAACAACATTTTTCATAAGTTATTTCCTAGGGTGTCTATATACTGTTGACTTCCAAGAATTACCAGACATTTCTGTTCATCTAGCAAAGCTAAACTTATTAGATTTATTGCAAAAAAGGGAGAACAACCTCTTGAAAGAGTAGCAGTAGTATCTTAAAATAAGAAACCAGGAAAGTTACTTACCAGGTTTTAGAACTAGACTGGGTAACATTTTTTCCTTTTTTTTTTCTTTTTTTTTTTTTTGAGACGGAGTCTTGCTCTGTCGCACAGGCTGGAGTGCAGTGGCCAGATCTCAGCTCACTGCAACCTCCGCCTCCCAGGTTCAAGCAATTCTCCTGCCACAGCCTCCCGAGTAGCTGGGATTACGGGCACCCACCAACACGCCTGGCTAATTTTTGTATTTTTAGTAGAGACGGGGTTTCACCACGTTGGCCAGGCTGGTCTGGAACACCTTAACCTCAGGTGATCCACTCGCCCCTGCCCCTGCGTCCCAAAGTGCTTGGATTATAGGCATGAGCCACCGCACCTAGCCTCTTTGTTTTTTTAAAAACGTGCTCCACCGAGAAGTAGCGACTGGGTTATATATATTACCTGGCCTGCAACTGGGTAATTTTTAAGGCAGGTTTTGCAAAACAGAGCGAACTAGTTGGGATGGGGCTGAGTTTATGACATCACAATTTTAGTGTGGGCCGGGCGCGGTGGCTCACACCTGTAATCCCAGCACTTTGGGATGCTGAGGCGGGCGGCTCATGAGGTCAGGAGATCAAGGCCACCCTGGCTAACACGGTGAAACCCCGTCTCTACTAAAAATACAAAAAATTTGCCGGGCATGGTGGCCGGCGCCTATAGTCCCAGCTACTCAGGAGGCTGAGGCAGCAGAATGGTGTGAACCCGGGAGGCGGAGCTTGCGGTGAGTCGAGATGGTGCCACTGCACTCCAACCTGGGTGACAGAGCTAGACTTCATCTCAAAAATAAATATTTATTTATTCCATTGATTTGAGACTGTCATTCTTTACCTCTAATTATTACTTTTTATTTTTAGAAATCTTTTCGTTCTTGTTTGAAGATTGATTTGATAGTAGGTGTTATGTTGTGTGGCTGTTCCTAACTTTTAAATTCATTGTTATTTCATTGTTTAATGTTATGGAATGCCATTTGGTCTGTTTTGTAATTTGTGCCCTTAATTCCAAATTTTTTGATACCAAGATTAAGATACCTTTTTTTAACCTTTGCCTTCTACTCAGGAGGCTGAGATGGGAGAATGACTTGAGCCCTGAAGGTTGAGGCTGCAGTGAGCTATGATCATGCCACTGTACTCCAACCTAGGGAACAGAGCAAAATCCCCATCTCAGAAAAAAAGAGAAAAGAAACCTCATATACCTTGCCACTCATTCCCTGTCCTCCCACTCTCAGCCTCTGGCAACCATTAATCTCCTCTGATATCTATAGATTTGCCTATTCTGCATATAAAAAAAGAATCAAGCAACATGTGGCCTTTTGTGAATGACTTTATTTCACTTAGCATGTTTTTGAGTTTCATCAATATAATAGGAGGTGTCAATACTCATTCTTTTTTTTTTTTTTTTTTTTTTTTTTTTTTTGAGACGGAGTCTTGCTCTGTCGCCCAGGCTGGAGTGCAGTGGCACGATCTCAGCTCACTGCAAGCTCCGCCTCCCGGGTTCACGCCATTCTCCGGCCTCAGCCTCCGGAGTAGCTGGGACTACAGGCGCCCGCCACCTCGCCCGGCTAGTTTGTTGTATTTCTTAATAGAGACGGGGTTTCACGGTGTTAGCCAGGATGGTCTCGATCTCCTGACCTCGTGATCCGCCCGTCTCGGCCTCCCAAAGTGCTGGGATTACAGGCTTGAGCCACCGCGCCCGGCCTCATTCTTTTTTTATGGCTGAATAATATTCTATTCCATTCTATTATTTCTTTTGTTGCTGTGCTTTTGATATGATTATCTAGGAAACTTTTGTAATCCAAGGTTATGATGATTTACTTCTATGTTATCTTCTATTTTAGTAGTTTTAGCTCTTACTTTTAGGTCTTTGATCCACATTGAGTTAATTTTCATATGTGATATAAAGGGTAGCTGCCCAGCTTCATTCTTCTGCATGGGAGTATCCAGTTGTGCTAGCACTATTGCTAAAGAGACTCCTTTGAATTTTGTTGGCACCCTTTTTGATAATGAATTAATCATAAATTTGAGATATATGTACCTGTGTGTGTGTATATATATATGCAGATATACACACACTGTCTTTCTGTCAGTACTATATACTGCTTGATTTACTACTGTAGCATTATAAAAAGTTTTGAAGTCACAAAGTATGAGTACTGATACTTGATTCTTGTCTTTCAAGATTGTTTTGGCTATTCTGAGTCTTCTGTATTCGCATATGAATTCAGCTTGTCATTTTCCACAAGAAAAAGGCAGTTGACTTTTTTTTTTTTTTTTTTGGAGACTGAGTCTTGCTCTGTCACCGGGGGTTGGAGTACAGTAGTGTGATCTCGGCTTACTGCTGTAATTCTCCTGTCTCAGAGTCCCAAAGTGCTGGGATTACAGGTATTAGCCACCGCGCCTGGCTAAGGTATGTTTTTTAAAAATATATATAAATACTCTTTCATATGGAAGTGGTTTCCTTTTTTATACAATTGCTAAAACTCTTCTTAGGAATCATTCTTTCTGCATTTATTGACATAATTCATACGATTTTTTTCCTCCATTATTCTGTACTGTGTTGAATTCTATTACTCGACTAACCTTGCATGCTGTAATTCAATTTGGTCATCATGTGTTGATATTTTATCTCTTTTCAATTATATCTGAACTTTTAATGTTTTCTTTAGGTTTCATGAATGGGATTGGATTGTAATTTTTTTTTTTTTCATTGTCCTTCCTAACGCTGGAATGCTGGGCGCAGTGGCTCATGCCTGTAATCCCAGCACTTTGGGAGGCCGAGGCAGGTGGATCACTTGTGGTCAGAGTTTATGACCAGCCTGGCTAATGTGGAGAAACCCTGTCTCTACTAAAAGTACAAAAATTAGCGATGCATGGTGGCGCGCGCCTGCAACCTCAGCTACTCAGGAGGTTGAGGCAGGAGAACTGCTTGAACCCAGGAGGCAGAGGTTGCGGTGAGCCGAGATCGTACCGCTGCACCCCAGCCTGGGCAACAAAGGGAGACTCTATCTCAAAAAAATAAAATTAAAAAAAAAATAATGTTGGATGTAAGTGTTTCATTAGCTTCATACATGTGTTGTGTTGAGGGAATGTACCCTTTTACCCCCTCTCAGAGTCCGAAGAAACACTCCAGAAAAAAACATCTGAACCTTCAGTTTCCATTGTACTTTTTAAAAACTGATGCAAATTACGTAATGCTTATAGAATTGTCCAAGTGTTCTGTATGTTGATTTTGCAGTGGCTGCTTTTTAGAGTTTTATGCATTTCAAGCAAGTTAGTAACATGTTTTTATCATAATGCCATCTTATTGTGTTTGTGCAGTGTGGAGAGCTATAGCTGAGATACTTGATAGCACTCCTAGGTTGGATACTGTAGCATTTACTTTTTTCTTCATCAGTGTTGAAAGAATTGCATCAGTAACATTAGTTTGAAATAAAATATTTGCCATTGTGGCTCTTCTGTGGTATTTGTGAACTCTATTTTTTTTTTTTTAAAATTACTGGACTTTTGTCTTATTTTTGTTTATTTTGTTGCACTTTTTCCAGCTTCTTGTGATGAATATATAGGTCATCAATTTTCAAGTTTTCTTCTTTTCTCATATGTATTTATATCTGCTTTATAAATTGTTTTTCTACTTCTTTCACTCTATCAAATATAAATGGATACAAACATGCTATTATTTAGTTCAAAATAATTTTATATGAGAATTTAGGTAATAGCTCCTTAAATTCTGGGTTGCTTTTTCCTTCCTTTCCCCAGCTTTTTATTTTGAAAATCATCAAGCCAAGTGAGAATATTTTTAAAATATGTATTTGTGTATGTCTGTATGTGTATGTGTATAATATATAATATATATACAGTTAATTACCGTTCACGTAAATTCATCTTTGGTTATTAACATTTTGCCTTACTTTTTCTCTGTATATATGCACCTTTCTTCTTGGCTCACTTGATGGTAAGTAGCAGTTATCATTAAATTTCACCTCTTAACTATGTGCATCTTCTAAGAATAAAGACATTCTCCTTCAAAGTCACAATATTATTATAATAGTAATGTAGTCTTATCTACTATAGTCTATACTTACGTTTGTTATACTGTTTCTAAAAATGTCATTTATAAAATCTTTCCAGGATCCATTGTGTATTCATACATTGCATTTAGGTCTTAGCCTTTTTTTTTTTTTTTTTTTTTGAGACCGAGTCTTGCTCTGTTGCTCAGGCTGGAATGCAGTGGTGTGATCTCAGCTCACTGCAACCTCTGCTTCCTGGGTTCAAGTGATTCTCCTGCCTCAGCCTCCGAGTTAGCTGGTGGCACCCACCACCACACCTGGCTAATTTTTGTATTTTTAGTACAGATGGGGTTTCACCATATTGGCCAGGCTGCTCTCGAACTCCTGACCTTGTGATACGCCCGCCTTGGCCTCCCAAAGTGCTGGGATTAAGGCATGAGCCACCACACCCAGCCAGATCTTAGGCTTTTTATCTTGGTGTTACCCTACTACATTTACCCCTTAGAGTTTGGTTTTTTTGAAGTGTCTACTCCAATTTTCTTGTGGAATGTCAGGTTTATAGGTTTGATGATTTCCCCTCATGACTAGAGTAAGGTTAAACATTTTTTGCCAAGAATATTAAAGAAGTAGTGTGTAATGATTATTTTTGTTTGTTCTTTTCTCCACCAACCAAGCAAAGACCACTGGTAATTATCTTTGTTTACAATAACTTTTTAATTGTAGAATAATTTTAGATTTACAAAATTAACAGATTTACAAAGATAATACAGAGATTTCCTGTATACACCTCTCCTACTTTCCACCACCGTTAACATCTTACATGAAGTACATTTGTCAAAACTAGGAAACTGACATGAGACTCTTTATTGGGATTTCATTCAGTTTTTCCATATAGCTCATATTTCTGTTCCAAGATGCATCCAGTTAGGGGCACCACATTGTATATACTTGTCTTATCTTCCAGTCTCTTCTGTTCTGTGACAGTTTTTTCAGCTTTGCTTTTCATGACTTTGACTGTCTTGACAGACCATGCCAGTAGTGTATCTCCCAGTCCAAGTCTTATTTTTCTTGTAATTAGGCTGGAAGAAGTAGTTTTTTAGAAAGACTGTTGGCTGGGCGCGGTGGCTCAAGCCTGTAATCCCAGCACTTTGGGAGGCCGAGATGGGCGGATCACAAGGTCAGGAGATCGAGACCATCCTGTCTAAC